>NW_024525489.1:15367258-15897180 GCF_017590135.1 Pyrgilauda ruficollis
TCAAAAGGTATGAGTCTTTGTATGGGGACTACTGCAATACACACCTGATTAGCTGCAGAAGATGGGAATCCATGGAAGTACTTATTGCAGTAGGGACAGGCATTTAGAACTGCACATTGTCATGCAGAGGTAGCTGAACTAATTGCTCTCAGACCACTCATGTTCCAGAATCTTCTGGTCTTCCTATGTTCTGCTCCAGCTGAATTATCCAAACTCAGGAACTGCACTAATGTCCTACTTTGGTTGTTGAGCTGGCTTGAAGAAATGCAACATATAATTTCATAAAATATTCTGCATGGACATACGCAAGGTTCACCTCATAAGGGTCTGAGCACACAAAAAAACCACAAACATGATACTGATATCAATCCTGTTTAGTCATCTAGTGTATTTGATTTGCTAAGGTCTGAAATGAGTCCTGTATGAATTTTTATAATAGGACTATCATTCTGAAATGGTAAAAAATATGCTTTTATTGCATGACAAGTAAGTATAACCTATTGCCATATAGATTAAAAAAAAAAAAAAAGAAAACGAACAAGTATTTCCTTATATGTGAAATTCATAATGCATGTGCTATAGTGCTACATTATTGATTTATGCTGGAATCAAAGCATCAAGTATCACATAATAGAATAGATTAGAAACTCTGTCATACAGAAACCTGAGGTTAATGCATTGAGCAGTACTATAACCATTAGTGTTTAGGATCTTATTATTATTTTAAAAGGACTGTTACATTTGTCATTGGTCAAATTTGACAGCTACGTCAAAATAAGTGTATCAACAAATTGACAGAAGGAAGTTAAACTGCAAGGAGACTTAAAGAGGTCAGAATAGTGGCCAATGCAGGAACATGACATACATTTTGTGTAAAATAACAGGGAAGAAAAAAATACCATCAAAAATTTGAAGGTGGATTTCCTGAAACAATCAGGGAACATCTGAAGATGATAAAAATAACCAAAACACAAGACAGATGTTCTGGATTCCATGTAGAACCTCAGAGGAAATAGGGTAGCTTTTGTAGCTCTGGTGAGACATTGTGTAGAATAAAGCATGATTTTTGATTTTATGACATTGGAAATATTAAAGAAACTGTGAAAAGATAAAAATATAAACAAAAATGATCTAGGACACATTAAGTCAGGATTCTGATGTAAGAGATTTGAAAAATGTAATGTGAGTGTTTACTTCCCAGAGGCTTTAGGGCAGAGGTATGGATTATGCACATTTGATTCAGTAAAACACTACAGTGGACTTAATTTTGAACATGGAGCTCAAGCAGACCTCTTTTCTTTAGACATTGATTTATTCTCCAAAATACTGGGGAATTACAGAATTTAAGCATACAGGATAATTTTCACATTTGAAAGACTTTCCTAAATTGCAACCTATTAATTACGGGAAGGAAATCCTTGTGCAATATATGGAAGTATATGGAATAACTGATATTTGGGAAATGTTAATTACCCTTTTGTTTTATTTTGCTTTGGTGTAAATAATGATTCAAAATGGAAGATCTTTATAGTACACCTTAAAATATATTTCAGTTCTTGGACTTGCTGGGATCAAAATCCCTGTGTGAGAAAAGAACAAATGGGAAAACTCTTCTTCCACTGATCTTTCCACCTGCATTTTTTTCATTGAAAATTGTGGAGAAAATTTATCTTTTCATTCTGTTAAAAGAAGTCTGCTTTTCACTGTCTTTTTCACCTTCATTTTCTTTCACCTTCTGGTTCTTTTTTGGTTGGTTTGTTGGTTGGTGTTTTCAAAGCAGTGGATATACCCAGGATGACTGAGGGGTTGGGAAAATTAGGCTTCAGCAGTGCAGTCATAAGGAGTTGCCAATTGTAACCTGCCATTCTCATACTGGGCAACAAAAATGCCTCAGCTTCTGCCCCTGTCTTTGCACAGTCCTGAGTGCTACATAGCAGAAAGGAAAATGCATCTTGTGCAGTCAAAATAATGTAGTGCTTTCCATCTATAAGAGAATTAGCAGCAGAGAATATTTGCCATGGGGAGAAATACAAACAGGTGAGGTTAAGAAGAAAAAAATAGTAACCTCACCTAAACACAGAGGCTGAGATTGGCAGGTCTTGAATGCACAGCACGGCTCAGATGGACCAGCTTTAATTCACCTCCTATACCTGTCTTTTCTCCCTGGCTATATGAAATGCTGTCTGGTAAATTTCTGAAGGCTTCTCTAGCAATGCTGACTGTGAGCTTTCCAAAGTGATATTCTGACACAGCCTAATATTCCCTTGTTTTTGCCTCAGCACTCTTACCCTGTCTATATTCATCTGTATGTCACTGTGATGCTTTTCAAAGGACTCCTTTCTAGGGCTTTGAATCTGATGATAGCTTTTTTTATAACTGAGGAAAATCCAACACTGCTTTCTGAAAATGCTCAAAACTGTGAGTCCAAGAGATTGCATAACCTGTCTTTAAATTCAGAAGTCATCAGAGAGATATCCTCTGGTATGTTTACAAAACCATCTTTTCCAATATATGATCATGAATGTGAGGTGTAATGATCTAATCCTTGGGAAACCTACCATTTACTGAGATCCAGGAAGCCTTATGGGAAGAGCTATAAATGTCCTTTCAAACTGTGCTTGATGTTTCATGTAGATTTCTCTATTTCACCTATAAATGGGAAAAAAATATTCAAGAGGTGAAAAGTGCAAAATAACCTCAAACATCAGTTTAAGCAGTTTAAAAGGTGCAAGAGAAATTTTAATTAAATCTTGATTATTATGTGAAGATGATTTTGGTGAGCTGGAAGCAAACTGAATTTTACTTCATGTTAAATTTTAAATTGTTTTATCTGCTTTTCTTTCACTACACTTTCAGTGGCTTCACAGGTTATCACAACATTTGGAGATTAGGAGTAGAGGGACTAAAATATAGTTTCTTCTTGGGTGACTTAGATACTTAAGCACAGATTTGTAGATGTTGCAAGACTTCAGATCCAGCCCAGCAAAAAACTTTTGTCACTTTTTACCAGAATTCACTGGAGTTAGAGAAATGTCTGACTAGTTTGGGTGGTAAGCATCATGAACATAATTCATGGTGAGTTGTAATGAAGGTCAAGCTCCCAAGCGATTTAATCCAATATTCATGCCATCTTCTGCAAATTTACTTTCAATGGAGTAACTGCAATACAAAGGCATGTCACTGTATGCAGGAATGATAAAAAACCTGTGACCTTCTGCTTCTTGGGGCTCTCTCTGAAGTCAAGAAGCCATAGCAGCTAACTTGAAGAGTCAATATTCTGAATAGAACACTTTGGTGTTTTTGAAATATTTTACTATGCACCAAAATTAATACAAAAATAAACAAAGACAATCTTACTGGGAAATGATCAGATTTAGCAAACCAGTTTTAATGCACTTATCTGGACAGGCTGGTGAACCTTGTTTGCCTGCTTTATTTTTAAGGACTTCCTCACCCCTATTCTCTTTTTGCCAGGAGTTCAAACAGTGAGTAGAAACACCTTGTTCTGGAGGCTGCTTTCCAAAGTACTTGTTGGAGAGCACACAACAAAAATATTTTACCACACGTGAAAACAAATATCTCTGAATAGCAATTAAAAACAATTACTTAGCTTTTTGAAACGTTATATTTGTGTATCTGTTTTTTCTCTCATTTCGATACTCAGTTACAATTTGTTAAACTCAATCAAATAATTTTAGAAAACATAATAAACATTTAATATGCATCAAAGCCATCTGGAAATGCTCTGCACTGCACAGAGAAGCAGTGGGATTCATCTATGCATATTCATCATTGGAGGTTTTTCACTCTCTAACTTTTACATTAGGAACCCAAATAACCCAGGTTAAGAACATGCTTAAGCAAAAGAGACTAATCAGTCTAAAGCTTTTAGAGGTAGGGCATTTGAAAATCCTGTGAAGCATCCCTATCCTCTCTGACGCTTAACTTCTAGTGAATACCTAACCCCATTTTCAGATCTGTCTCAGCTGTTTGGGAGACCTAATGCAAGTGCCCAGGTCAGAGATGGTGACAGTCATGAACTGGTCACATGCCCAACTGAGGCCAGTGATTACAGTGTCAGACAATTTAAAATACAGCAAGATTTCTTTGTGTGTTTTATACGCAATAAACACCATTGCCATACAGAATTACTAGGATCGAGTTAAAGCAGGTGATCAGCACAGGAAAATGAAAACTCTGAGAGGAGAACATGACTCAGGCTCTTAAAAGTACTGCCAGGTTTGCTTGTGTCAAGCACTGTGGGTCTTGATTGCTAATTTTTGGAAAAAATAATGCATATTATCATAAATATACCAAAAGAGCGGGTAATACCACAAGTTTGCTCAGAAGGGCTTTGGTCCTGACACAGAAGAGGAGGAGGAAGATTAAGGTAGACCAGAGTTTTTCTGCTTCAACACACCTTTCTTTCTTCTTCATTTCTCAACAGAGTCTTTACCTGGAAAGAAGGATGGAGAGTATGAAAGTACTTCTTTTATATATTATAGGACAGAGGGGTTTCTGTGCTTGAAAATTATTGTAGTGAAAATACAATTAGCCTCCCTCAGAATTCTGGAATTCAATATCTGAAGTGTCTTACCTTCATATGTAAAGAAATAATTCCTACTCCAAAGAACTTGTAGCAGAACAGGAAAAAAAATTTAAAATACTCTATTTGGACAAAAAGAATCCCTCTAACTTATACAAAAAAGAATATAATTAAAAATAAGTTTGCATAGATTCACATAAAATTTGTTGAAGTAAACCCCATTATGTTCATGGAAGGCTTCACCTTAAATATATCTAGGTGAGGTCTGAGGCATTTCAGAGATGTGGGAAAGGGAGGAAGTCCCACCTAGTGCTGGCAATAGGTGCAGCAAGCTGTGTCTAGCTGCCCCTGTCTGCCTGCCTGCTGCAGTAGGAGCTTTACCACATCCTCTCACCCTGGGTTTTCCTTCATGCTTAGTGTGACCTGTTACTGTTTGAGTAATGTAGAATGCAAGACATCTGCTGAAACAACCTGAGGCTTGAAAAGGTCCACAGCTCTCCTGTAAGAGCATGACTTCACAGCTGTCGAAACAAGTTACCCACATTTTTTGCTTCATAGTTTCTATGAATTAAAATACCTCCACCAATATTTGCTTGCTACATGACTAATTGCTGGTTTCCTTGCCTATCTGTTAACTTTGGATAATTCACCTGCTGTGTCCAAACACTGCTCTGATGGTTCAAACACTGCGGTATATTTTTTGCTACAGAAACATTGCAGCAAGAAAAATTACCAACATTCATCTATGGTTCAGTCAACAGATCCTCACAGGTACTAATAGTTTGTTGGCATGTCTAATATTACAAGGTAAGAAAAAAATCCTCCGATTTTTTAAGTGGTAATTGTCACAATAGATTGAACATGCAGGATTCCAGTATATGAGCAGAGTTATTCCCTGACAGATCATCTCAGTGCACGTAGCAAAATATTACATATCTAACAAGAATTTATGAGCACAGCCCTTTCATGAGGCTTAACTGCATTTTACCAGCACTGAAAGCTGGGATGAAGGAAGAAAGTATTAGCAGTCAGAGCTTTTTCTGCAATTTGTCATGCATGTCAACACAGGGAAAGACATGCTTGAGCTGGCAGTGACAGCGCAATTGAACAGATAGCATGAGACGTGCCCTTCACTCTGCTGACATGCACTCAGCATACGCCAGAGCACACTCAGTAGAAGCAGCTCCTGTCCTTGAGCATCCCCAGGGAAGGGACGTGCTTCTCGCCCTGCACCTGTGCTTCTCTCCAGGCTCTGTCTCCTGATTAACACAACGAGAGCAGCAGTCGCAGCTCCTGTCTTTGCCCGTCTGGATCTATAGTGTGAGATGAAAAACATTCTCAATTCATATGAGTAATGAGCATTACAAATTAGACTCAGATCAATTATTAAATGAAGATTATTATGAAATATTAAGAGGAATCTGTTATACATAATGTATTTGTCACAGATTAAAAACCAGCATTCGACTAATATCCTTCTCTGCCTGATAATGTATTTGGATATTTAACATATAAGGGAGTGCAAACAAGTGGGAGGGAGGTGCATCTATTAAAACAAGAAATGGATTTGCTAATGGCTTGCAAAAGGGAGTTTTCTTCTGTCTTGGGTATAATTTATCTCTGGTCTCTGGTGAGGACAAGCAGACCCATCATCTCAAGCCTGTGTACCATTGTTATCATTACTTACTGTGAAGACACTACTTTATTATAGACACTCTAGGAGAAGAAAAATTTTGATTTAATGTGTAGCCCTGTC
This sequence comes from Pyrgilauda ruficollis, assembly GCF_017590135.1. Classification (NCBI taxonomy): domain Eukaryota; kingdom Metazoa; phylum Chordata; class Aves; order Passeriformes; family Passeridae; genus Pyrgilauda; species Pyrgilauda ruficollis. The sequence continues at coordinate 15,373,561 of NW_024525489.1, forward strand.
AATTGTGTGCAAGTCCTGTTGACTAAAGAGTGCTTTTGTACTAACAAAATGAAGTTGCTGCTCAACTGGGAGTTCATCATGACAGAAAGTACAAGCAGTAGAGTCACTTATTCCCTGAGCTTCTTCTAAAGCCCTGCTGTGCTGAGTTGTTTTGCATTGCACCTGATGATTCAGTGCTGCAACTTCGTGTCCATGCTTGATGTGGTGAGGACATGATGCTTCTACAAAACCTCATTAAAATTGTCTCATGGCTAGAGATGGTTGAAAAAAGAGAGGAATCATTGATAGAGCAGTTCTTCCTTTAGAAAATTCTGGCTCCACAGAAATGAGACAACCAGTGGAGATTTGTTGGTTCCTGTAGGAATCAGACCAAAGGGCAGGATGCTCAGTTCTTCCTGAGCCTTCCTGACTCCCCAGGTGGTGATGACACTTCTGTCTTATCTGACACCCCACTTTCCTCGCTGGTTGGAGGTCTCCTGACCTCAAAGCTGGGGTGCAGCTTTCCCAGCATGCCAGCATCAAGGAGAACACACTGGCTTCTCTGTCCTGGTGGCTGAGCCCAGGAGGAGTCACTGGGGAAGGGGAAAGGGACTGGTGCAAGAGCAATGGCCCTGAGGTTCCAGGACACTGTGACTGTCCAGCAGAAAGGGGTGGGAGGCTGCTGGGTTGCTTGTGTGCTGTGACAGAGGCAGGGAAGGAGTAGAAAAGAAGCTGAAATATGGGCTACAGGGAGAGGCTGCTGGACCTTTGCACCATGCAGTGGAGTGCCCAGAGTGTGGGGTGTGAAGCAGGAAGCCCATTGGATGGACAGAGGGAAAGATTATATTTAGCTACAAGAAAAAAAAAAGCAAAATATTCCAGAAATCTGTCCTTTAAAGTTGTTTCCATATTTCCAAAATATCATCTGTTTGAAAATCAGTCCATTTAATGGTTTTGCCTTTTTGCCAACACTTAGAAGGGAAGCTTAAAAAGCACACGTCATTTGGTTTCAGCACGATGGAGTTTTCCCATTTAACTCTGTTGATCTAGTGTTAACAGTTTATGTTTGGATTTTGTTTTTATTTTGGTGACCTCCCATTACAACAACCTCTGTAATCCAAGAAGCTATCACATCCCTTGTGTGTTAATACATTAAGATATATTGATTCTACAGGACATAGGGCTGCATTCTGCAGTTACCCTGTGAGAAAGGAAAATTTTCAAGCCCTTGTGGTCTATTTTTGTCTGTTCTAGAAGGAGTATCCCACTCAGGCTTCAGTTCCAAGCTATTATTGGCTTAAATGAATAATAAAGAGACTCAAAGAGCATTATTATATAATATAAATATTGATATTATATAAAATATATTAACTGAAAAATCTTTAATATGATAAATATTATCTAATATTTATGTATTAAATAATATTCTGTTAATATATTTATAAACTGAAAAGCAACAGATTTTGAAGCAATAGTAAATGATTAAAATATTTTTAAAATCTTTCCTGGAGCATGAAAGCCTTTTACATCTCTTTGAAGCCTTTTACATCTCTTGAGTAAATATGTGCAGTTATAATCAGACAGTTTTGTTAAACATGTATTATATAACCAAAAAACCTGGAAAAAATCCAATGCCATTTCTCTCTATTGTGTAAATATGTAATTAGGCAAGGTTTTTTCCAGTCCTTTTGCTGATTATATTTTCCTCGGTCATGCAAGAATGGGATTTTTCTTCACTCAGACATATCACAATCTGAGCTCTACAAGCCCTGATGTGGCATACTACCTCTCCACTCCCATTTACTAATTCTCTGTAAGTCTCCTTCTTTTAAGTGGGGCAAACCCCATGTGAGATCTGACATAAAATATCAGTCTAAGAGATGATTAAGTACTCATAGCAGGGCTCAGAATGGGGATGAAAGCTAATATTTTTCCTATCACTTGTGGCCAGTGAGAGTGGAACAGGTCACAAGACCAGAGGATTCAGGTCATGAGCATGCTTCTGGTACTCAGCTATGTGGTAGCTCTTTGCACAGTCCCTCTTCTGAGAGAGTGCCAGACACAATAAGTGCTGTGTCTGTGGAAAACACAGAAGTTGTAGCTCCTGCCCCTTGCAGCACTTATGTGGGGACAAAAGTTCTGTCCTGAACTCTAGCAGCCCTGACGGCTCGTGAGGAATGCTGAGGTGCACAGGCTAGATGAGTAAAGCTAGCCCTAACTACCTACATGTGGCCTGCTTGTCTGAAACTTAATTTATGCCTTCCAAGGGAGCTTGGTTCAGTTGTGAACCTTGCAATGTTAGGTTGGACTTGAAGATCCTAGAGGTCTTTTTGAACCTAAATGTTGCTATAGGACACGAAAGAACATGACACGGACACATTGCTCTCTTGAGATAAAAAAGGCACTTTTGATTTCTGACTCCACCCTTTATAGGTTTCCAAAAGTGACAGTGGATTGGAGGGTGACAATGCCACCTCTCCAATGCCACTGGACAAACCAACAGTCCATCAAGTTTCTCCTCCTCCATAAAAGAGCGCAAAACAATAAGTTATTTGCATAAAGTGTGTGAGAAAGTTCCTTACAAGAAAGTAAACATCAGAAGGCTTATAAAATCTTAAAAAATCAGGGTGACACTTTAATGATTCTATAATTCTTTTTCTTGCATCAACTAGAAAAGTATAGACATTTTTGTGCAAGCTTTGTGAGGCTCCTGATAGCATGTCTAAGGGTAGGAAAAACTGACAAAGATGATTGACAGGAGCATATCAGCACAGGACAAGTATCAGTTTGGTTTAATTCTTGCACAAATCACTTGTGATTTTGCCAAGAGATTTCTAATAGTGGATTTTCATGTTTAGAAAGAATTTTGAAGACAAGTGAGTAATTTTGAGGATTCATGGAGCTTGGACAGCATTTTTATTATTTCTGGCTTTTATTGTATTTTCCCAAGAATATGTATCACTTTGAAAGACCCTTAACATTCATAAAGCAGATAGAGCTTTTTAAAAACATAATTAACATTTTAGTGAACTTCTTAAATAATTCAGGCATGTATGAGCCACTAGTGACTCAGTGAAAGGAAATTTCTCACCACTCACCAGTGAAAGAGAGCTCTGTGGTGCTCCCACACTGAATTTCAAATTCTTGTCCTTAGACTGATTGTCATTCTTATTTCAGTTACCCTATAAATAAACTATAATGCTACTTTTCATGATGAATATAATACTAATATCATTCCACTTACTGAAGATCAAGAAGTTAGAAAACATTATATATATGCTTTGAAAAATCAGAGCTGATGCTTCAGAGAACTACAGAAAATTAAGACTTATCTTAGCAATAAAATTGATCTTTAGAAACAAAATTATTCAGTTTCCAGAGATTCAAGGTAATTCAGAGATACAGCAGCAATTTTTCTTTAAAAGAAAACTATCTGCCTCTAACCTATTGCAATTTTTTGAGCATATGAAAATAATGGCAGTCTGTGGGAAAAAGGTCAATAAAATTGTGAATATTTTTTTAAAAGCCAATAATAAAGTTCATTAAAAAAACTCTATGAAGTGATCCCATGGTGAGAAATGTACCCTCAATGCCTTTAAAGCAGCTCAGCTGTGAAAAAATATGAGGACAGTCCATTTTTTTAATTGTGGAAAGTTAACATCAGGTATTACAAGTTGCTTTATGGGATCAATTGTTTAATTATCAATTTTTCTAATGGAAAAACACTATAAATCTATTACATTAAGTAATACAAGTGTGAAGTAAAGCAGTAGTGGGGCTGAAAAGGAAAATTCTGAAAGTTTCCTAGGACACAAAATTATTTCAACTAATCAGTGCAACTGATGACTGAAACTCAGCAGGTCTCAAAAACGAAGAGAACAGAATTTTCCTGCTTTAATTCACTGTTGATGTCTGCCCATTGTCACATACAATGATAGTCTCATTTCTCTTATTTGTTCCAGAGCAGCTTTTAGTAATCCACAATTTGGGGATTTCAAGAACAATCTATACTCCTTTATTTTGAGAAATGGGTTTTCAGAAAGCTGTGATTAGGTAAGGTTGGATTTTTATTCTCCTACTTCACATTTCTGGCTCAGCTTTTTGGGTGAACCTGTAGGCACACATGCATGACAGGACAGGGAAGCAAAGCCAGGGCAGAAACATCACAAACTGAGACTTCCCAGCTGCACCCAACTGCACAGTAGTGGCTGGATATCTAAGTATTTGCAGAGAAAACATACTAAAAATAATAAAATCCAAACAAGTTAAAAGAGAAGGGAAAAGACAAAGTTATTTGCTCATCTTTCTGTGGTGCACGTTTTTGAACCAGGGAAGCAGAGTGTTCCAGGTGTTGTGGACTGAATGCCTTGGAGGATCCTTGTCCATCACATCTCCTATCTTCATTTTTTTTCCGTAATCAATATAAGCGTCCTGTCAGGAAAAGTGAGGAACTGTTTGATGAAAAAAGCTGCCTTGCATTAACCATCATGAGAACTTAAGGCAGTTTTTTTTTAATGGAACTGAACAATTCACCTTAAAATAACAGGATGGCATTTCCCCAGAGAGAGGAAAATCAAAGCCTGATCTGTCATAACTAATAAAATTTGAACTTTATCAGTCAAACAGCGAGCAAAGACCTCAGGGGAAGGGAATTAATGGGATTTATTAGCATGTTGCTGTTGCCTGAACATGTGCAGCAAGTTCACTATACAGCTGTTCAATTAAAATGTGCCACAGCACTTTTGGAAAATGATGCTTTTTTTTCTATTTTCTTACCTGTAAAACCTTCAAAAGATAAAGAAATCATAAATTGCACTAAAAATAAGCCTGCTCATTAAGAAAGGCTGAAATGATATGCTTAAAATGAGCACTCACTTCATCTTTATTCATATTTGGAATGAAAACATATGTGTGATTTAAGGAAATACAGAAAACTGCAGCTGATTAAACGATTGTGGGTTTTTTCCCCTCATAATTGTTGTTTCACAGTATTCAAAGTACATGCCATACCATAGCTATTTTCTCTAATACAAAATATGTGGATATGCTTTTTTTTTTCCAAAAGCAACAACAACAAAAACCAACTTATAACAGAAATTGTTGCATAAAGGTACTTCTACATCTTAATTATTCTGTTGTCAAGTGAAAAGAGGACTTAGATGACAGGTCAAGAGGAAATTACATCTGGTTGAATCAGGTAGTTTTGGATTAGGTATTAGGAAAAAATTCTTTATGTAAAAGGTTGTAAAGCATCAGTACAGGCTGCCCAGGGAAATGGTGGAGTCACCATCCTGGAAGTGTTCAAAAAACCTTGTGGGTGTGGTACCTGAGGACATGGTTTAACGGTGAACATGGTGGTGCTGCGGGGGTTGATGGCTGGGCTTGGTGATCTTAAATATCTTTTCCAACCTTAATGATTCTATGACTCTCTGAAATGCTTCAAAATTCAGGAAAAGACACCAGAACTGCCTGATTTACACTAATTAATGTAAAAAAATTATCTCCTAACCATTTGGTCTCCCTCCTTGCTGTTAAAGGGGCTCTGCAAACACAGAGCATGAGGCCAATCCTACAGGTAGGTGCTGATCCTTGTTTCTGCAAACTGCCTGGAGAATTTTAGTGTGACTGTTGATGCAGGTAAAGCTGAGGGCTTTTTTTGAAAAACAGTAAATAAACTGCTAAAAATGATCATTTACTTAGTTCTCTTAGGAGAAAATTATGTTATTCACAGCTTCTAATCGGCTTAAACTTGTAGCAACTTATAGAACATCAAATAAAATAAATTCTCAATGTGTTCTGTCCTGTAGCATGGATCAGAAAAGAGATGTTTGTCTGTCAGGAAGAACTTTTGGTTCCTGTAGGTCACAGGAGGGAGGTGTTGGTGCTTTGCTCTCCCTGCCATGTCTCTGAGGCCCCACTACAGCTTGTGGCAGCTCCTGCTCCTGATTGAGTGGCCTGGGCGAGCTTCACCTTGCTGCCAGATACACTGGCAACACATCTGGAAAGCAAATGCTGTAACTTTTAAAGAGGGCAGCAGATGGTGGTGTGCTCTTTTGCCCAAACAGAAGGCATTATAACATCAGGAATATGGGAAATAGGCAGGTACTTCACCTCTTCCAGCTCTGAAATAGCCCTGACTTCACCCACAAAATACAGGTCTCCTTTTGACATTTGTGGTTTCCAAAAGGTCACTGCAATAATTGAAGTTGCTGCCATTCACTTTTTAGGATTAAATCTCATGTCCCATGTCCCGCCCCTGCCAGGGGGGGAAGCTGCCCAGGGTGCCCAACCCCACAGCCTGGTTTGGCTGTCCTTGCAGGGTCCAGCCCCAAGCCTGGTGTTTCCTGCAGCCCCCCAGGCTGGCACATCCTGCTTAGTCGGCTCCTGGCGCTGCTATGTTCAACCAGAACACCAAAATCAAGGGACTAGAAAGAAATTCAAGCCTAAGGAGATGAAATTCCAAGAAACTGGCACACAACAGTGGAACTCACAGGAGGTCAAAAAATAGTCCTGCCTTCTGCCATTGCCAACACTTCATACAAGCCACATTTTTTAAACTGAATTTTCCTTCAGTGCTAAAATAAATACTGCACACATCACGTCATCCCTCCACATTGCCACTCATCCACATGAACCTGATTAGGGACAAATCTGTTACCCCAAATAAGAGTTAACTGAATAAAATGAAATTAATTGAAAAGCTACTTGAATAAACTGAGAAAAGAGGTTAACAGAGGTACTGATCCTTTTTCTTTTGTGGAGTGGTGGCATGCTGCCCATGTTTGCATGTAAATAGCTAGCTCCTTTGTACAGATACTGGGGTTTTATTGACCTCAAAGAAAATGATGTTGGTCAGGGCTGTGGAAAATAAGTGAATTATAGTAATATAAGAATACCCTAAAAAAAGGAAAGCTGTCTCCAAAAGCCCAAGTTTCAAAATAATGATGTAAAATTATATCTGTAATTAAATGTAGACAACATGGTCTCAGAAAGAAAGTAAAATATTGGTACTCCTTATAAAGATAATTTGAAAATTGATGAGAGAATTGAAATACCAACTCATTGCCTGTAACAAGGTAAATACAAGCGCAGTGTATTTTTAATTGGAATAGCACATTCAGGATGGAAACACAGCAAATCTTTACTGGAACAAGAAAGAAATTACAGCTTAAATAAAACACAGATGGGAAGCTATGTAAAAAGTCTTAGTAGTGCATGTCTTACCATGGTATCAACTAACTATTAAGATTGGTTTAAAACCATGCCTCTATTAGTTCCAATATTTATTTCAACTTTATTGAATTATTTAAAATTATCTGTACTAATCAATTTGTGCAAAACAGATATTAGGAAATATACGAAAAAGAGAAAAGGCTTCCATATAAATATTTTTTTAAGACATCACAGTCATTCTGTGACCTTTTTTTCCTATACTTTTTGTTTCACATGGGTTTCTCCTATCTCTTTATTTTCTTAATAGATTTTTGCACTGAACGAACATAACCTAGATTTGAATAAGGGCACATGTTTGGGCTGTAGCATTCTCCTGCCTGTTCCTTTCTTTATTATTTTGGTCTGAGATATTGGATGTTTCATCTCAGAAATTTATCCTCAGCACAAGACAGCTTTTATTTCCCATCTTCTCTGTCTCCTCCATGTAGGATCACAGTAATACACTCAGATTTGTTTGTAATTCTTAATGACAGTTTAATTAAAAAATTCATGCAAGTAGCAATTGAGCATTTGCTCAGCATAATACGGCTACTTCTATAATCCTTCAGGACTCCATTACAGCCAAATTGCCAGCTAGGTTTTACCAGGGGAGTTCCTTAATGTTCCTGCAGAAGATAAAATATTATTAAATTTTCAGGGCTATTCTATTATGTCAGAAACTTTGGCATAGGAAGGGATGACACGCAAACATTTTCTAACTCTACTTTTTGCATTGATTTTGATACTAATTATAAAAAAATATCTGAGAGATGGGCTAAGAGTTGATGAAAATTGAGATGCAGGCCAAACAGCACCACTCCTCTGCACCAACGTGGGCTGTAGGGCTGAAGGGGTTGCAGGAGTGTGAGAAGGCAGCAAGACAGGAGATGGTGAGAGCAGAGGGTCCTGTGATCTCACACTGCCAGTGAGGCTGCTGAGCCAAGTGGGCATTGTCCACGATTAATAAGGATCATTCAAAAATAAGGTGGTTTTTAGACCAAGTTTATAATCGGGAAGGTTTGTGTGTGTGTGTTGTACTGTTCTGAGACCTTCTGTAGTTCAAAGGGAAATAGCTGGTTAAGGGTTTCGTATCCACCAAATATTACAGTGTCACCAAAATATTTCTTATATCTTTTTGACACTCATGACACTTGTATTGCACCATAATTCTGCACTCACTTTCAGGTATTTCATTCACTTTGGTGAATTTATCCTAGAAAGAAAAAGCCATGTGTTCCCAGCTGTTTTAGATATAACAAGTGTAGACAGATTGAAAACATCTTTTTCATGTGAATTTCCCTACACATTGTATATAAGCTGCATATAAAAAAACCAGTTTCCACACACAGAAAACAGTTTGTGTTTTGAGTAAAAAACAAAATCAGAGAGTTCCCTGAAGTCCTGGCAGCCAGGAAATGGTAGCCCTGTGATCTGCTGCCTCCCACGCTGCCTTTTGCTGAAGCACTGTCTGGAGTGAGAGGTCTTCATACCTGCTGAACCTCCAGGCGCTCTTGCAGCTAGAGAGGTTGAGCTCTTCATGTCATGAATCCTTCTTTCCATCTTGATCCTCTCTACCTTCTTAAAGTAAAATTTTAAATGGTGATAACCCTTGAAAATCTTCACCTTTGTAGTGTAAATATATTCACAAGCTCTTAAGCTTGTATGCAATGCAGAGCAAAAATACCAGCAGATAAAAGCTGTCATCTGAAAGGTGAAAAAAAAGTTTTACAGTGATGTTTGCTCTGTAAAAAGAATTCAAGACGGTACTTTTTTCCTGCCACCTTTTAAATGAACTTCTTGGTGCCTCTTAAAGTTCTTTGAACTATAACTATGAGTAGTATTGTTTAATACATCATACATTAGGGAAAAAGACCTTATGTGAAAACACAGATGCACTTAGATTGTGCTTTCATGCATCAGAAAAATTATTTTAAAAGCTTCTTGAGCCTCTTCTGAGAATTGACTTGATTCCCAAATCACTTTTCTCAGCAGTGCAATCAAAATCTCTTAAGAACAAGATACAGTCTAATTGGCATACTTAAAAAGTTTAATTGTGACTAGGAGACAGCAGTACATTTTAGGAATATGATTTCAAAGAAAGAATTTCTTTTCTTCAAGAACCAATACAATGGTTGTTTATGTCTCTGAAAACTCCATCAAAACTTTTACAGTTCAACTTCAAAGTTTGGTTTTTGGAAATTAAAATTTTCTGTTGTCCCAGAAGATATAAATTACTAATGTTTAACTCAGCGGGTGTAAAAATCTTTCGTCTTTGTGTATTCTTGAATGTTTCATAGCCAGGTTTCAGGACAGAACTCATGCTCTTTTTTTCCATTAATAACAGCTTTGAGAATAGGACAGAAAACCTCAGTCTTCTGGCTGTCCTATCATGTCCATAGGCAGTAAGAAATGCACATTTATGTCTGTGACTGGAGCCATGCATGGAGACCCATGGTGCTGTTTCTGACATTTGTTTTTCTGTAAAGTCAGATCTTCCTTTAGCCACAGGAAGCCTCCACCTCAGATACCTTCAGTTATATAAAGATCAGGAGTCTTGTCCAGGAGAGCCAAGAGCAGCATGTGTCTGTCTCGCCAGGAGGTGGGTGTCAGGGCACTTCCCAGGGGCAAACCATCCTTGCCCTTCCTCATGGGCAGGGTGGGAGCAGATACCCACAGGTTTCTGTTTATTCTGTTTGTGATGCAAGACCCAGATTGGTCTCATCCAATTCCCCCAGGCTGCAGGTGCTTCATAACTGTACCTGTCCTGCTAAATCATGAGGGGCTGTCATGGTTAAAGATCTATTGGAAGTTATGCCCTAATATTTACAAACAAAAATTAAAACTGGAGTGTATTACTCTCAGATAAAGACTTTTAATTTGCAAATATCCTGAAACATTCCTTTGCATCCCTCTATATGGATGTTCAGTCTACTGTCAGTGGGTAGGTTTGTTTGCTTTTATTATCTTAACAGACCCCTTAGAAGTAGCCTAGAGAGTTGCTCAAGGACTTATAGATGGATGGTTTAAAAAGCCCTCTTTTTAAACAAAAACAAAAATCCATTGACCTCTGTTTCCTCAGTTTCTGTGACTCAGTTGTGCTGGATTTTGGTTTTGATGCAAGTAATTTTCCACAGCATAAATGAAGAGAAGTTTTGTGTGGAATACAGGCACAGCCAAGACAAATATATGTGGCAGGTTCTAAGATAAAATGGGCTAGGCTAACACATAAAAAGAAGATTTTAAATATTTTTTGTCACGCGGGAAGATAGGAAGAAAGAGATTTTGTGAATTATGAACCTCTAAACAGACAACAGCTCACTGGAATAGCTGAGAATTTTGAGATGTGGAAGAAGACAAAAAGTGACAAATATCATAGAATGAAAGATATATAGTAAAGTTTGTGAGATTAAATTAGATTTACTATGTCAAATAAACATCATAAATTATAATGTGGGAAGGGACACAGAAGGTTTCCCACCCAGGCAGATCCATTTTTCCCTTTGCATGTTTCTCTAACTTTGTTAAAGTCCTTGAATAGTAATTTTAGTGCTCTGGGCTCATTAGAAGATTTTCCACCTACCCAGTTTAATTTTTCTGTATTCTATATATCTTTCTTAGCAACAGGTTTTTTCTTTCTTCCCTTACCTAAGACTAAACACCCCTTTTCCAACAATGGCTGTTTTTTGTAGCCTCTATGCTCCTCCAGTAAAATAAAATGTCAAGATTCTTTCTCGGTCTCTTATAAAAATGGCATTTCGCAAATTCACGGGTGCTTTCTAATGCTAATCCTAAGCAGAATTTCACTTTAAGTAAAATCAATTTTTGCTTAAAGATCTGCCATCTCAAAGAAGGGGGAGGAAGGAATTTACAGGAGGAATTGAGGCTTTCAATTTATGAAGAACAATTTTAAAGAACATGAAAAGGGTTTAGGTATTTTTCACAATTTTAATAAAAAATCATTAAACTTACAAAACTTTGGAGGACATATTTTAAAAAAATCCTTTTCAGGATAACCTTCTTTTTCAGTTTGCATATAACTTGAATAGTATTCAAGCACAAATGGGGAGAAGGCAATAGATGTATCAGATTAGAGACCTTTAAAGATTTTTTCCTGGATCATAAATCTCTTCCTAGAATTTTCAGTTATTACCATATGCTAAATATATTAGTTATTGCTTGAGGACTACATGACATTTTTGCAGGCAATTATTTCTCTTCCTTGTTACTAACACAGAAAATATTTGATGAACTAAACAAGAAGTGCATTCTGTCCCTTATGTGTCCTGTTTATTTACACAAAAAAAAGCTTTACTTATGCAGTTGCTCTGGTAAACAGGTTTATTATAACCTGTAATAACTGAAAAAAATTATCAAGAGAAGAAAGAGAGGTGTCCCACAGAGATTTGCTAGATACCTTCAGAATATATAGGATGAAGCTTTGCATACATACACACACATACATAGCCTTCCAAAGATTGTGAAATTTTTCCCCTATGATCTTTTCCTACCTTTTGTAAGAATAGAAGAAGAATAGGAATGGAAGATCACCAGAGACAGAATAAGATATGTCAGGTATGAAAAGCGTGTCCCAGGATGACTTACTAGGGAGAAGTGAGGAAGAAACTTTTAGGAAATGCTGGCAAACTATTAATTTCCATAGCATGGAAAAGAGGAACATTGCTTTCAGTGTGTTCTGTCTTAAAGCTATATTAAATCCTTTCATTTCACAGGCTATCAATGACACCTTCAGTAATTGTCTCTTCAGGTAGTAAACCACAGAGCACAATGACTGTGAGATGAGGATTCCAGGGACAGGCAGCTAGGTTTTGGATTCTAGCTCTCAAGAGAGGCTAAATAATTTTGTTTCACACCTGAAAGACCCCAAGACAGTATCAGACTTTTCAATCAAACTCCAATGATTTGAAGAATTAGGAATCTAGTGGCTGCTGGACTTTAGAATAAAGAGAATTTTGAAAATATCACATTAAAATATTTTGTGATAATTTTTCTGAGTTTGCTTGGGGTTTTTTTTTGTATTTTCAGAACAAAATTCAAGTAAATTCACATTAGCAGAGCATTTCCTTGTTGCCAGTTAGGGCTCCAGCAGCCTGCTCTGGTGAAGATTCAGTTGGGCTTTGAGGCAAACTCAGTGCCCTAAAGTGTACTGCTGAGCGTGGCCTTCACAGCACCATGTGAAGGATGAACCCTTGAATTTAGCATGTGTGCGAGAAAGAAGGATGTCCTCACTGCCTTCAAGCTAAATCTCAGCTTGTGTTGCCAAACCTTGATAAGAATTGACAGGAAGTGCTTCTTGCTGGAGAGGCTGACATTTGAACTCACAGCTTCTCCTGGAAGTATCAGGTAGGCAGGAAGGAATCCTCTCCACCTAGGGTCGTTAAAAACAACACCAACTGCAGCATGGTGGATTGTGCTTCATCTTGGCAGGAAGTGCAGGGCATTGACACAGGGATCTGTGACAGCTCTAGTCCTTTGTAACTGAGAAACTGCAACCACATTTTCTTGACTTGTTATCTTTTTAAAAAGCATGGTCTCTGCCAGAAAAAAACCCATGCTTTTCTTTTATTTGTATATGTGATTCCACTAATTAGAATAATGTGTCTAATTTGGAAAAAATCATCAGTTATAACATCATTAAAAACAGGAAAAAAAGAGATTTTTTCAGGTCCTGAATATTAATGTGAAAAAACCAAATTATTAGTATGTGAGCAAATGGTAATTATATTTTTCAAGTGGTTGAACAAAGTTAGTAGCAGTTTGGTAATAAAGCAGTTAAGTCACTGCTTTATTATGATAGCTGTTATGTGATATTTTAATTCTCGCTCAGCAAGCTCATTTGTTTGCCTTTTTTTTTCCCTCAAACTGCCCAAAAATTCTATAAAGACCCACTGCATAAGTATTTCTGGGAAAAAAAAAAGACATTCCAGCTCATCCTTTTACTGTTCAATGTAATCTGCAATGTTTGTACCTCCTCCTGAAACATGTGCATTAAAAATATTTGGGAAGTTCTGTGACTTTTCTTGAAGACCCAGTTGTATTTTGCTTTTCTTGAAGAACCAGCTGAATTTTTGGAACTTGTGGTACCTCCTCAGATGCGAAATTATGGGTGGTAGTAAGGCCCCTGGTAGGAGGATAAAGGGTGGGTATGACACAGGAGAACATAGATGTGCTTCTTATTGCAGGAGATCCTCTCTCCTCTTCCCTCTGGACCCCACTTACTGTCCACCACCCAACCTGTTTCAAACTGTGACATGGTAGACCTCTGGGAAGAATTCAATAGAAAGCTGGCCAGTAAGTAAACTTTGTTTCCTTGGAAGATTAAAGAAAAAAATTGTTAGTGTGAAAAAATGTTTTAATTGAAAAAAATGTAACAGCAACATATAGACAATTTGATTTTGATAATTGTTAGTGTGAAAAAATGTTTTAATTGAAAAAAATGTAACATTTTGTAACAGCAACATATAGACAATTTGATTTTGATTTTCAGTTTTTAAAGGATAGATGAAACGTTATTTGGGAAAGATGTTTTATATTATTTTTAAACAAGAGTAAAACTGAGCATTTGCTTCAACTTTGAAACAAGCAGAAGTTTCTAGCTTTGAAAGTTCTATAAACAGGAACACTGAATCTCGGGTATTACTGCAGAAGACAGTTCAGGTGTGGGAGACAGGGAGGAGCTGAGTGACTTAGGTTAGTCCATTGCTCCAGATTGTATGTGACAGAAGTCATGCCTAGTGGTGGTAGCATTTCATCAGATTTAAGAGGCAGAAGCATGTTTTCAAGTCTGGGGATTCACGTTATTCAATGGTTTATATGGAAAATAAATCCAATAAGCTCCCAAGATGTAGCAACCTGAAAATATATTCAAATAAATTATGAATTTAAATGTATTTGCATAAGGCATTTTGTTGAAATGGGCAGCAGAAGTGCTCGTTTTTCTGGTGAGGTATAAGAACCGATGTAATAAACATTAATTATTAGTAGGAAAAAGTCTGAAAGCAAGAGTTTCTAAAGCACTTGGCAGTGACCCAGGTCAGCGGGCATGGAAATTATTGGAAAATTTTTGCACTGTGTTCACTAGTTAGGCCCACACTGAGTGCTTTTAAACATCTCCTGTAGTTTGATCTATTAGAGGCAACATTTATGCATCATCAGTGCAAACACACAGCACATTTTCAGTGAAAACCTTAATTTAAAGAAAGGGCAACTCATACTGCCCCATTTCACCTTTTTGGGCTGGATGATTACAATAATTTAAACAATTAGCAAGCTGAGCTTGCTCAAAAATTAAATAAAAACAACACCCACTTTTGGTTATGAAAGTGTTCTCTTAAGCTTTTTCTTTTGTTTATTTCTTCACTATTTCACGTAATGTTATCAAGTGGTAGCAAATCAGAAAACATAACAGAAATACTGAAATTCAGTGATTACTATAATATTTTACTGTCTTATAGCTCTTACACATCATATCATAACAATCATATCATTTCATACCATATCATATCATGTCAAGAAGTATTTCAAAGCAAAAAGATGTCCCTGACTAAAGCATTTTTAGGATGGACATTATAATTAAGGCAGAGCTCAGTGCAGAACCAAACAAAATTTTAAATTGACCTCCATTCCTTGATTTAAAAAACACAAAACATAAAAACAAAACCAGGAAAAGTAATATTTATAATTTATTAGAACCAGGAGCTATGAAAAACACCTACAAAATTTAAGCTACAGATTCATAAATTTTTTTTTTCATACATATTACTACAGATTGTAAAAGCTTTTTAAGTGTTAAAAATTGTTTAACAGAGAATATCTAAGGGATTTGCCACTTCAGCTTTGCTAATAAGTTAATTAGTACTTGAGGTTTTTAAATGTCCATGATGACAATTCCAGCCAAGATCTGAAAATAAACTCTAAGAAGTAAAACAGAAAATATACGGAGTAAATTATTCAGGAGATCAAACAGAAAAATAACAATTTCTAAGGCTTTATGGGATGGCCATTTCATGTACCATGTCCATGCCAATGGGTTATTGAACTTACTCACTTGGACAGCTCCCTTTATTTTGTTTTTAAGGATAAATAAACAGGTTGCAAGGAGTTTTTTAAGGAAAAAAAGGAATGACACAATGAACAAAAAGAAAATTGGAAACAGCCTGAGTACAAAATAACGGTCAATAACAGCATTTCAACATTTCACAACACTGCTCACAAAAAAAACCCCAAACCAAACCAAAACAAAAAAAAAAAGGCCAAAAAATCACCACCAAAAAAAAAATTATTAAAAAAAAAATTTAAAAAAAATTATTAAAAAAAAATTAAAAAAAAAAATAGTCACAGGGCCAGCAAGGAAAAAGGAAGTTGTAAAGAAGTAAAGTGAGGCCAATCTTCTGTTGGAAGGGTACAGAGGGTTAATGTTGCTGTCTGAGCCAGGATGATGCTGCTTGATATTTAGGTGCTGACAGTATGTTTTCTCTTTTCTGGGATTCAGACTTTGCTGATCATCTGTAATGGGGTGTGGGAATGAAATTGCTCCTGATCTCTGGTGATGGGAATGCTACTAACACAACACTTAAAGGCACTACTCATAAGATAAGGTAATTTTAGAGATGTCTCCTGCAGATACCCAGAAGTGCAATGAAGCACTAAATCTTTCCTCCCTTCTCAGTGCTTCCCACAGGGGTATCAAATTTTTTTTCATAAAGTGATTAAAAAAATCCCTCTAGGAAATCTGTCAGGAAGAGAGTGATTTTTTGTTTGTTTGTTTGTTTGTTTGGGGTTTTTGGTTGTTTTTTTTTTGTTATTTTAGAGTGGAAAAAACATCAAAATATTTTAAATCACTTAAAAGCAGGGCATGGACCTCCTTGATGACAATTAAATTAAAATGCTTATTCTCGTTTCCTAGACAGAATGACTTTTCCAGATAGCTGCTTTTTTCTTTGCCACACCAGGCTAAACCCACATTTCTTTGATTACCATACCCAGGCAGCGTGTCAGGCCATTCCTTCAATGGCTTTTCCAAAAATGAGTAGTGTCAGGGGGATATAAATTGTGACAATCACGTGTTGTCTGAATTGACACAAAAAGAAGCTTGCATGGGACAGACTCATACTATTACACCACGGAGCTCTGCGCAAAATAACTGAGGGTAGCCTTGAGGGAAAATTTCAGTGTCCTTAAATGCTCGCCAAAGCACAACTCCTGTGGTCAGAATAAATACATGTATAAAAGACTTTCAGCCCCTCTTCCTTGGATCACTCCATTATGAGGCAGTATTCCTTTACATAATGCCTAGAAATTTTACAATATGCTGATGAATAGGAAATGTAAACAAATTATAAATTAAATAGATTCAATTTGTAACAGTAAATGTGGCATAAAATGTCTTTATTTTAATATCTTTATTAATCCTACTCTGTGAATTTCTGCCAGTGCATTATTATCCAAACACAACAATTCCTTTCTCATTCTGGCTCTTTGCCGCATCTTCCTCTTTAGATGCACAGAAAAAAAATCTAAAAATGTAACTGGATTTGGTTCAACCAATGTTATTTGCTACTTATTCTTGTTTGCTGGTTCTCATCTGACCCTGGCATAGATCCATGAGTCCTGGTATTTCAGGGGACCAGAGAAATAGCTGAAAAAAGAAGGTGGGATCAGAGGAAGAGAAAGCCAAGTTGGAAATGTCCTGCTGCTGTGTTAGCCATGCTCCAATGGGGAAGACACAGAAATCAGAAGGAGCTCTGTCAGGATCTTCTGAGGTAGGAACAGCAATTTTGGTTCTAATTCTCCAACAAGCTGTAAGGAGCTGGTTTCATCTTGGTCTTATTGAAAAATCCCAAAACAAACAGATTTTCTTCATTCCCTATCTCTGTCACATCCCTGAAAATTGCAACTGCAAACTATTGGTTTTTGATCACTTCTAATTTCACAACTCACATCTTGGTAAAATACCCAGTTCTTTCTCTTCTTGAACAGGTTTTTTCCCTGCACCAATCCCCTTCCCTTGCCAGAGACATTAGCTGTTGAAAAGTTTCCTTGAAAAGTTTCATATTATTATGCAGTGTTTAACATAATAGCAATAGATTTTCCTGCTGTGTATTGCAGTACTGGAAAACATTTAAATATTATCCACGAAGCTGAACCTTTTTATAATCAGCCCTTCTGTTCCCTTTAGTAACTCAAAATAATTCCTGAATTGAGCCAGCTAATATCCTCCTGTTTAAGTGTTTCTGAAAGCACTTCTGTTGTGTGCACACCAAGGTTTCTTCCACTCTTTCCTCTTCCATCCCTGTCATTCAATGTTCCAGTCCAGTGGTTTTTCCATTTCTCTTTCCAGTGAGCTCATTTTAAAGTTCCAAGTCACTTCTTGCATTTATATTCTCTATTCATTTATTTTATTTCCATTTCTTTCTTTCTTTCTTTCTTTCTTTCTTTCTTTCTTTCTTTCTTTCTTTCTTTCTTTCTTTCTTTCTTTCTTTCTTTCTTTCTTTCTTTCTTTCTTTTCTTTCTTTTTCTTCTTTCTCTTTCTTTGCTTTCTTTCTTTCTCTCTCTTTCTTGCTTTCTTTCTTGCTTTCTTTCTGCCATTGTTCATATTACCATTGCCATTATATTTCAATTTGCAATCTACATCCAATTTTTTTTTTTTACTCTATGGATCTGGAAGTTGTAAGAGGTGTACTTTGATTTCTGTAACCAGTTTGCTACCTTTTTTTTTTCTTCTTCTTCAAAATAGAGTATTTTCTCTCCTTTTTTTTTTTGATAAAAAAATAAAGAATTCCCAAACATAAAGTTGCTTATAAAAGTCTATTGACTTATCTTACTATATTAAAGTTTTAAACTAAACATCATCCATAGATGAAATATGAGGCGTGTACAGCCCATATTTTCTTAAATGTCAGTTTCCTAACTCAGCTTGAAATCAAAAGTATTTTTTGAATGAATTCTTTTGCTATTTATGGTGTATCCTGAATGAATATAGGTCTGTAACTGTAATAAATTAGTATTCAGGTTTCATTTCCAGACCAATTGGAAAGGACAATTATAACTTTCCTAAGAGAACATGGAGGAAATGGCAGCTATATTACAGTTGGTTTGCAGTCTGCTTTTCCATGAGATATCCTGAAAGCACAACAAATGTTTCAAACACTAAAGACCCATGGCATTAACTGCTCTAAGAGTCAATTTTAATAATTAGGATTTAGCTCATAAAAAATGTTAAGCAAAGGTAGAAGGCTGAGTCAAGAACAGAAGAGGGAGTGCTGGGAGAACATTTCGAAATGAGAGAATGTCAAAGGAGGAGGACAGAGAGGAGCATGATGGCTTGCCCACTAGTGATAATAAATCATATGTGCATGTTGCATCTGCAAGAATAGGCTAATGGTTGTACTTGTTTCAAAACCCAAAGGCCAAAGCAAATCTTGCCTCAGAATCTACTTTTTTGCTCGTATCTATGCCCAAGGTTCTAAATTAAGTAGTATTGTTTTTCTTCTAGGTCGTGAAAATAGCCCTATGCTAAAAGTAATGAGATAACTTGCTGCTTCCAGAAATTCTTGAGTTTAGAAGATTGAGCCTTTTGGAAGTGCTGAAGTGCTTCAAATCAGAAAAAATAGTCCTGCATTGTGCTGATAATTCACGATCACACCTCTTGAAATCTTACTTGTTTATGCACAACTTACGTTTCCCTCCTGGGAAACAGATGATCAGGTTTAAAAACGTGTAGCATGAGAGTTTCAGGAGTTATCTGCTATGAAAATATTATCCACTGTATTTAACTTCTTGTTTGTGAATGGACCATGAAGTATACAAAGATATTTCCTATTCAGAACTGTTCACAAAATAATGACTAAATCACTGAATATAAATTTATATCTGTGAACATTTCACTGCAGACTGTTTGTAATATGTGGTTAGTCACGTGAAACACAAGTCCTTGTTCAGCTTCTTCAGATGACAGAAATCTTTCTATTGTAATACAAGCAATAAAGAACCAAAGTTCTGCCTCAGAGGGTACTCTGTGTGTTAAAAATCAGTAGTTATTTACTGTTCATAGCATTAAGTCCATTAATTCCACATCCTTCAAAAAATGATGATGATGATGATGATGATGATGATGATGATGATGATGATGATGATGTTGATGATTGATGATGATGATGATGATGATGATGATGATGATGATAATAATAGCAATGATAATACGCTTCTTGTGTTTTGTCAAAAAGGTAGATGGTCTCATCACAAAGTGGTGGTAGATGTTAACCCTAGTCCTCAGGCCTCTGCTGCTGAGGGGCAGTGTTATTTGTTATTTATAAGCTACAATCCTAAAGAAAGGTAAGTTGGATTAATTTCTTCACAGGTACAATGACTTGGGTCCATTTTCTCCTTCTTCTGAAACCTGTCTCCTATGGGCTCCAACCCTAGGGTCTCACCACTCCACATGACTGGCAGAGGGAGGAGACCATTCCACAGCAAAGCTTTCCTGCTTACTGAATGTCCTGGCTTAACCCTGTAGTCCACAGGATGACAACAGGGGGAGACCCACAGAGCATTACATTGCTCCTGAAACTGGGATTGGTGCTGGGAAGGGATGCTCTTCCTGCTTGCAAAGGTTGAGAGCCTTTAGCTGGTGAAAGAACTTGGCAGAGTTATGCATCACTGAAGGTAGTCATCAGACTAGACATAACACATGGAGAATATGTTTTTATAGTCATAAAATCAATCCTCAAAAATATGCAGTTCTACTGCAAATATTTACGTAAAGTGCTCAATGTTCATTTTGTGTACTGTTTATGTTCCTCTGTTTCCTATGTCACTCACTGAAATTTCCCCTGAGACAGAGATGCATTTTTTTTTCCAGAATGAATTTGTACAAAAATGTCTGAATGCAGAATGGAGGTCTGAGTTGGAGTTTTTTGTTTGTTTATTTGTTCGTTTGGTTTCTTTGGGGTTTTTTTTTTGGGGGGGGGGGAGGGGAATGGGAGGGCCAGGGAGGGGGAAGTCTGATCTAAAATAGTGGATTTTGCTCTACAGTTGAGAGTCACCTCATATTCACAGCCCTGTGAGAAGAAGGTTGCTGTCCTACATGAGGCCAACAGCTGCTGGTTCAGCAGGCAGAGATCCACTGAGGTACCTGCAGGAATGCTGCAGGAATTGAGACCTTTGCTGCCCCATGGCAGGGGATGCAGAATCAGTACCAGGGCCACTGTGTTGGGTGTTTGGATGCATGATATGGCTGGGGATGCTCAGGATATCTAGGAAGGAAGGGTCACCCTTTGGATCAGTCCCTTCTCTCTCATTTCCTGAAATGAGAGACAAAAATGAGGAAGTGTGTTCCCTGTGTGTAAAATCCTATTTCATTGAATTGCCGTATTTCTGTAATTTTTCACCATGTCATGTTGATAATAACTAAATGCCATACACATTTTCTATGAAAATTCATCAACCACTCCTAAGGAGGGAAGACAGGAGTTCCTGAACCCTTTTTCAGTGGCTGAGCTGTGAGGTTGCAATACCCTGTTGCATGCTAATTTACATTTTAGGGAATGAGGCAGATTGCAGTTTGTAGTGGTCAATTATACCCTGGTATTCTTCTCCTACACACACTTGTAGGATTAAAAAGCAGCTAAAATGGAGAAACAACCCCACAGATAATTTCTGTTATGCAGGCAGCAGTCCTGCCTACATGGATGATTTAGTAAGCAAAGTGTTTGGTTTTTTTCTATCAGTACCTATTCAGGTGTTAGTGAAGACATTGGAGTAACTTGTCAACATTTTCTGCTGGCTGACCCATCAGGCTGACACAGCCTATGTACTACAGAATAAAATTTTATGCAAGAATATCTATATTAAAATATGATTCTAGAACAAAAGTGGATATACAGATGAGCAAGCTCACCCAGCACAGATTTCTTTTCTCCATTTTTTTCCTTCTTTTCTGTTTTTTTTTTTTTTTCCCCACATAGGAAGTCATCAGAGTTATATTTTTCCTGATTAACACATTTCTTCATCAACTATAATTGCAGCCATTAAATTAGATTGCCTCCTGTTAATCTTCCACTGCTTCAATCCTATTATGCAGAAAAATAATGTAAACTGTCAGAGTCAGAGGATGCAAGTGCCAATCTTGAAACTGGAGAAAAATATTGTTTTAATAAAAAGTCTTTCCATCATAGTGAACTTTAGAGCAATACAGAGATGGCATTTTCTTAAACCACAAGAAATATGCATAAAAAATGGAAATCCTTTCATTAAAAGGAAGAAATAAACATCATATCAAAGCTGATGGCAGTCTTGCATGCATCATTTGTATAGCTCATCAGATAGCTTAGAATAAAAGGTACCCTCAGGCAAGGAGTCGAAGAAGCAAATAGTCTTAATTTATATCTCAATATAAAGTTTATAAGCCTACATAAAAAAGTAGGTACTGATACATTAAGTCCCAACAGTCTATCCAGTCTGATTAATATCTCTTTGAACAGAACTTGCATTAAGACAGAGACAGCTGGGTTTAAAACACAAAGTCTGGCACAGCTGCCAGGCTTGGCGCATAATGGAGGTGGAAACCTTCGTTTAGAGCTAACTTATGTTAAAGTACTGTATTAATCTTTCAGGGAGTTTCAAGGATCTCATGATCTGAGAAAACTTACTTGCTTTTGCAGTACTGAAACATTCTATACATTCTCCTCTAATTCTTTGAAGACTTTATCAAAGATTGATTAGAGCTGCAGCATGTTCAGAAAAATACTGCATTTTTAAATATTAAAATAAATTATAAACTCTCCCTAGTTTTTAGTGTATAGCTAAAACCTATGACCCCTGAACTTAATTATTAATTCTCAGTGCCATAGTAGTCCATGGTCAATGAATTATTTTTTGAAATTTGAGATAGTAAGGGGAAAAAAGCTTATTACTAGAATAAGTGGAATTACATTAGCTTTGAAGTGAAGAGTAAGATATTAATATTTATTGAAATCAGTTTGTTTATTACCTAGTTTCTAGGATGGCTCAAGAACTGTCATTGATAGATCTCAAGAATCGGTTGTTCATTCAGACAGAAAACATGTGACTGGAATGCCAAAATAAAAAGAAAAAATAAATTAAAATTAGACAGAGAACTTCCATAAATCCCCAGCTCATACATTTTCATTCCAAGGTTTCTCCATCAGTTTTTTATAGGATGATTTTTTTCCTCCCGTAGGTTATCATGAATGTATTCTCAGAATTCTTTCAGACTCCCATTTGTAACTATTATTATTACAACAAGTACTTTCCCTGCAACAGCAAAATTTCTAATGATATTTTTTTCAGTCTTATTTAGGCTATTGCAACCTTTGCAGTCCTCCTTTCCTTGGTGCAGTACCTTGGCTATTCTCCAGCTGTGGCCTGCAAAGATTACTTAATGTCCTCTGCCAGGACAATTATTTCTGTTTTCAAAGGGGTGGAAAGAACTTAAATGTGCAGTTTGTTTTTTTGACCTTACTTTTCTGCATATCGGATTTCAGTAGTCATCCTCAGCACATTCTGCTGCTGGGAGCACTGAGCAACTTTAACTCAGTGCTCCTGAGTTTAGGAGAGGTGTACTTAGGGGTGGGGATGTGTCAGAAGAGTTGTGGGTAGGGACACCTGGGATGCCAGGTCTGCAGCTCTGCTGCTGCACGCTAACCTTGGCCAGCCAAGGATTTGGGTAGCATTTGGAGGCAGGCTCCGGGCATGCCTGTGGTCTGCAGTGTGGTGCTGTGGCCACACATCTCTGGCTGGTCGTGTACAAAACTTCCATGATGTAAAATATAACTGACAGTGTTTGGAAAAGAGAGTCATTGTGCTGCCAGTGGAGCAGGAATGACTTTAACAGCTGAGGATGACAAGTAACGGAGAGCTCACTATTGCAGAATGTTTTATATCTGCAGGGAGGCATGCCTTCAAAGGTAAGGGGAGCTGAAAACAGCAAAATGGGAAAGGCAACAAGGAAGAATTGTTGGACGACAAGAAAGGAGACATAGAAATGCAAACCAGATAGGAAAGTGCTCATGGGGAAGGAAGGATGGAAAAAAATTGGAGAAGATTCACAAAAATGCTGAAGAAAACTAAAGTGAGAATGAGCAAAGTGATTCAGAGAACAAGAAAGTGTGAAAAATTCAAAGTAAGTTCGAGCAGCCACTGACAAGAGATGCAAGGAAACTGACTGCCTGTGCTCCTGCAGGTATGGGTGACAAGGGGGGCCAACATATTTGGGGTCAGGACCCAGCCTCCCCATGGATCAGACACAACAGCAGAATCCTTGTGTTCTTCCAGGCACTCCTTGGACCTCAATCCTTCCAACCTAAGCTGGCATAGTAAAAGGCAAAGGTACTGCTTGAAGTACATGAATGAGTCAGGCCCAGTTGTGTTCCTTCCATTTCTGAAGGTAATCTGCCACGAGAAGGAAAGGCCTGCTGGCACAGTGGGGTGAGACATCACTGAGGGCTGAGGAGATCCCCCACTCCCTCCAGTGCTACCCTCAGACCACTTGCTTTTTATACTCAATTTATACTCAATTCAGTTACGTTGTCACTCTGGCGGTGGCGACACCTGTATGGCATGTGGGTTTTTAACTGATGACAAAAGGCTTGTCAGAAGTGGATAAGGCTTTTTTTTTTCAAGGAATTCCCATTCTATGTCTTTGTCTCTCAGTCTGTCATATCTAGTCCTAAATGACCTACTTCAGATTCTAAGCAAAAGGTGTATTCTTAATTCTATGAAATATTTTCTAAAGTAGTTTATGTGCATGTTTGTAAATAGAGTGTGCGGCCTAATTAAATTAAAATTATATCATAATTTTAATGGTAAAAGTTATTATATATTTCCAATCTAAATACAGAGCAGTTTAATGAAAACTGAAATGCTGTTAGTGTATCATAGAGTGAAACATTAAAGGTAATCACCATTTTGTCTCATTTCCCATCATTGTCTAAAAAATACAATGACAGAATTGATTGTATGACAGTCTCAAAAACTTTTTGCTAAAAGGAGTTATTTGTTCAGATTTGAATGAGCTAGATGATGAGAGAGCTTTCTTTCTCTCATCCCCAAACCTTTACATTCCATCATCTCTACAAACCACGAAAATTCTTCTGGTGGACAGACAGCTCTTCAACATGTCCTCAGGTGCTTTCTGAGATAAGATGGAGATGAAAAGTAGAAGAGCATCTGTGTCCTGGGTGATAAGAATGAAAAAACTGTGACACTGTTATTTACAGAATATCCAAGATATACATGAAGTAATTTTTCTTTTTTGCTTTAAAAGAAATGGATCTTTGCACGAGTCAATTTCAGACTCTTAAATGCAGCTTGTCAGAATGAGATGCAAGACCAGTGAGACTGCCATGAGATTAAACAACTGAGCAAAACAGAAATTTTCCAAAATATGGATAACAGCATAAAATTTGATGTTTTGCATTGGCTTTCAAATGTTTTGAACAGCATCTTCATGGTCACAGTATTCATGAGAGAACTGCTATCCACTGGAGAAATATTTCAGGTAACCTTAAGATGGCAACTCAGCTATTTCTACACTTGTTACATCTTTAGTAATGACTTCACTGTTTAAGCCCAGACTGTTTTGGAGGGACAACAAAGATCTGGCTCCCAATGGCCTCACTTCTTGTTGGGAAAGAGGCAGCTGGTCCTGAAGCTATTCAGGTCTACATGGCAAAGCCTAAAATGGGGAGTCCCTTTGAACCATTGCTTTACACTGGTAAATCAATGTGAAAGTATGGAAGAGAATAATTTTGTCAATAAAAGGAGAAAGGTCCCAGATGAGGCCATGCTAGAGCCTATTTGCTACTGATGGTAGTTGAAAAGCAGAGTTAAATGTCTCACCAATGCCTGCCAGTGGACTGTGCCAAACCCCTGCTAGGAATGAGCCTGCACACACAGCGGCATATCCTGCTCCCTACTTGCTAAAGAAGTGCCAACAGGTTTCAAAATAATGACACTGGTGTTGAGTGGACTGCAGCATGTTTTTATTTTCCATCATCACCCACAAGGGGAGGACTAATGATGCTTTGCTTCTGTTGGCAATATTAGACTTTGTGCTGATCTTGGGTCACATACAGAAAGGGCTTCCGTGGAGCTTCACCCCTCTCTCTGCTCCCAAAGAAAAACTGCAAGGTGGTCCTTGAACCTAAGCATCTTCTACTTTATTATTAGGCATGAAAGTAGAGGAAATAAACCACACAGTGCAAAAATTTTTTGTTGTGTAAATGCGTGTTTAAAAAACCCAAAAAATCAAACAAACTGAATTCTTTCTATTCTTGTTGAGGTTTTAGCCATGGAAAGGGGAAGACTGAAAAGAAGCACTGACAAATCACTCATTGTAAAACTGGAACTGCTCAGAAAATTTGTACATGTAGCTATTTTAAAACTACCAACAGAGTGATGACATCTTGGAACGAATGCCTAGAGAGTTAGAAAGCATAGGGTAAATTAATTTCAGATGGATGACAGACATATTTTTTTAGAAAAGCTTAAGTGAGTTAGAAATCTAAATCTTCCTTTCAGACATGACTAAAGGCACTCAGAGAGACAGTTTCTTTCAAAGTGTGACTTGATCGCCTAAATCACAGACATCCCTTGAAAACTGTTTGAATGTAAGACAGTTTTCTTTGTAAAGTAGAAATGTGAGAAATTGAGATAGCTCTACATGAGGAAGTTTTCAAGGAGCTTTACTGAGTATTGTTGAGATGAGACTTCAAGAAAATAGAGTTCTTGGAAACCTCAAGACTTGGCTAAAGTGTCTCAGACTGCTTACTGACATGTCTGTTGTTCATTTTCCCAGAGGAGCAGCAGCAGTAGAGATAATAGGAACTGATGAAAATATGAAGCTTACTGACATGTCTGTTGTTCATTTTCCCAGAGGAGCAGCAGTAGAGATAACAGGAACAGATGAAAATATGAGAGTCATTAACCGAAGTAGATTCTGTTTAGGTTTCACTACTAAGCAGTAAGGAAATTTGCCCAGAAATGCAAGCAAAGCCTATACATGTATAGCAATTTATCCTATAATGTTCTAAAAACCAGGGATATTCATAAAAGGCATGTGTATCACTCTTACTAAAACATGTGGTGGTGTCTTGCTACAGTCAGGCGCATTTCTAGGAAAATTCTTCCAGGTAGGAAGTGCTGTGTGCCCTCTGGTTTCTCGTCTGTTGCAGTGATCTTTGGTCTCTGATCTCTGCCATGGAGAACAAATTGGTTTTAGTTCAGTTAATTTAGTTACAAAAGAATGAGTTATTCTCCAGGCTCCAGAGATATTGATATATTTTCACATTTTACAGGCTAAGAACATTTGTTCACAAATTGCAAACTCTGTTTCCCCTCAGTTTGCCAATACCTTATGTCCCAAATCTATAGATTTTGTGGCAACCTTGTGACACAAATTTGGGATAAGGATTGCTCTGATCCCAGAATCACAGGCACACAGTCTGAAAAATGTTAGAATTACTTATAAGTAATGTACAAATCTTGATGTGCTTCACAAAAGTAAATTAAAATTAACCTTTCTTTATGAACGTATATTCTCTATACAGAGCAAAAATTTTTCTTTTCATGTAGTTACACCTAACACACTATGTTAGAATCTCTGTTGGAAAATGAATCTTTGGCATTAATTTGAGAATTTTCGTGTAAGGATTAGAACACAACACAAGGAACAATCACATTTCCAATGTTATGCAGTTGGTAATTCCAGTAAGTTATGTCTTGTATGCTTGATTCAACACTCCAGGCAGATTTTTTTGCAGTACTTTTTTGAATACCTATGTGCTTTCTGTGAGCATCAGGGTGCTGATCCAGCTGCTATCAAGACATGAAAAGGCATGATATTACAATATATTTAAGGAAAATCCTACCAGAATCTTTAAAAGTAGTTTCTAAACTGGGGTCTCTAGTCAATACTGACAACTTTTGTCTCAGTATTTTGATAGGACTTGAATAGGTTATTTTCAGGAAGCCATGTTCTGCCAGGAAAATTATAAGACTATTTTACATAAACAATCATGAATAATCTGGTTATACCAAACAAAGAATACAGAAAAATATACATTGATTTTAAGGAAGACATTTTCAATAAAACCAGCCACCCACAGATGTATTTAATCACCTTAGTAAAGACGATTTTATTTTCTATGGCAACCAAACATCTGTCACATCCAGTAATTTCCAAGACACTTTTGTTCCAAAACGGATGTCCACAGCGACCTTTGAGTGAATATTTAATGTTCCATCTGGTCCAGGTGTGCTCCTGCTACTGCATTTGTAACAGATTTCTACCATCCAGATTTTTTAAAGATAAGTTTGTAAGCAATGGCTTTTACTTTTGAGCGCTCCAGCCCCATCAGCCTCACTGATCTTAAGATACATTTAGGATAGAGCACATGTGCTCTGCTGGATATGACTGCTTTCTCAGTCAGAATGTGTGTTAATAAAAGGAACATTTTACTTTTTTTTTTGAAAGATCCATCTGATTTTTTTTCTCTTCTGAGCCTGTGAAATGCAGAATACCCTGGCTTTCTGTAGCTTAGTGGACTATGCATTTTGAATTAAATTATTCTCTCATTCAGGCATACCCTGGCTGCAGCTGCTTGCTCCTGAAATAGGTTTCAATAAAGCAGAGTAGCTCCAAATTAATGTGATCTGCAGGTCAACTCTGTCATTCACCCCGAGGGACACTTCCATAGGGCAGTTATTCCTGTGGCTGAGAGCGGTGATGTCTGAGAGCCCCAAGGAGGCTGCTGGAGCTACGTCTTCACCTGTGGACGAAGCTGGGTTAGCACTAATCATGCCTCCTTACCATAGCTAAAACATCCATGCCATACCTTTGTTTAAATGCATGTGTAAATGTCTTTATCAGATTCTGTCAGAGAGTGATGATCAGTCCTGGAAATTTTAGATTAATAAATCAAATTTGATTTGATGAGCTAATTTGAATTTTGATTATGAATACGTTGATGGCATCAAATAACAATGGAAAAAGAGCAGAAGGAGGTTCTGAATAGTAAAATCTTAGCAAATGCAGATGTGATACAGAAATGAAAGCTGTTGCATGCCTTTCCTCACTGGCAGGGCTTATTACAGGCTTTAATAATTTCATTTTCCTAAAATTTCTGCTTTCATGTGCAGTTGATTAGAGGGGAAAAAAAACTACATTTATCTAATTTTCACATCAGGTATTTGATTTTAGAAAGCCAGAAGGTATAAAAGAGCAAGAAATTATGCTATCTAACCTTAGTGTAACAGGGTGAAGGTCAACAATTTCCTTTGGTTGCCCTAGGCATCAGAACCTTCTTGAATTGTTAAAGGAAGTCAGTTGCAGAACAGACTGAACTACATTTGGCACCTGGAGAAAGTTATCATGCTTCAAAGTCACTATATCTTATTGATTTCTAAGCTTTATGAGACTTTTGCTGTTTGTATTAAAAATTGTTTCGTAGGTGTGTTGTCCCACCCTAAGGGGAAGGGAACGCTCAGGATTGGTAGATGTCCGTGGTCAAAAAGGAATAGCAACAGTCAGAGGATCTTCAAAAGCTTAGAATTGGTTTTTTAGTGAATTACGCCCTTGACATGGAAATTTATGTAAGTTAGTTCCTCACTTTTTAGTATAAACACACTGGGATGGATTTTGCTTAAGTGGTAGAGAGAAAGAGAAGAGAGATTCAAGAGATGTGGAGACAAAGAAAGGAAGAATGAAAGATAGAGATCACCAGTTCTAGCACCAGTGTTGATTCTGCTGCTGTTTTTAGGGTGCCTGAGGCACTGCCCAGGCTTCCTGAGGGTGCCTTTTCATAGATAAGTTTCCCCCACTGGAGCTGTTCCATGCTTTCTATGTAGATTATTAATCACGTGCAGTTTGTTCTTGTTGGCTTTTCAGGAAAAGAGTCGGAATGCTTCAGGGTCTATGGAAATACTGATCCCATGCTGCTGAGTCAGCCCTTGGTCAGAAGTCCATGCCCACCTCTAAATATCATTCACGTGCTTTTGATGTGCTGTGTTGTGCTTATCTCCAGGAGCCAGAACAAGAACATTTGTCCCAGAAAAGTGTTACTCTACATCTGTATGGCTCCTTTTCCATCCACATCCTGTTCTTTCTCACAGTGTATTCTTGCCAGCAATCACTGACTTTGGCTATCTGGCTATCAGTGTTAGACACATACAGTCTGGTGCATTTTCTTCTGGGCTTTTACAATAGGAAAGAGAAATTCTAAATACAAATTTGCTATCTATTAACACTGAATCTTTGGTCTATTAACATTGCTTCTCTGCAATATGACTTGCATTAAAAAGAGATACGTAATTATAACAAGAATTCACACTGAATCCAAATCAGGAATGACAGACATAATATAAATATTTTGCTTACCAGTCAGTGTTCTTCTAAATGTGTATATTCTGATTGGATTCAGTGCTTAGGTCTCATTTTTAAAAAATGGAGAAGAGTCAATTTTGTTTTCTTTAAATGTTGCTGCAGATTGTTAATGTATATTTCCACATCAGAATCTAAAAAAGTACTGTACCAGAAGTGCACATTACATTGATATTGAATGGACAAGTTCTGCTCCTGGATATGCATTTCTACTTTCATGTGTAAGATGAGAATTTAATCCACAATTTACAACAGAACAAAGAAAAAAAGTAAAATTTCTAGTCTGATATAGAGACATGAAACATTTTATGTTGGGCCAAATCAAGCATGCTCAATCCAAAATGTAATGCTGCCTTTACAAGACCAGAAAGCCTACATTTTAGAGACATTTATGCCCTGTTTTTATGACATATATCAGTACTTCAGTCTGCTAAAAACCCAGGGTGACTCTCTTCTCTGTTGGGACAGTTTAAAGCTGCTTCATGGATATCAAGTCTTTATGGCTGGATTTGAAGATACCCTATAGTCATTGTTCACAGTTTCTCTTGGGGACAGTTTTTGTTCACATGTGTACAGTCATAACATCTGTGAATTAATTGCTTGTTCATGACTACATTAAGTATTGGACTGCAAAGCTGCTGGGTCAGTTATCTTTCCCTACATGATTTTATATTTTTTATACTTTACATTTTGTGCTATATACATTCATTTTACAGCACTTCATAAAAGGCAGCAAATATTTCCTGGGAGAAGGTGGCACGCGGTGCATTGAATGAGGAAATTCCTCAGGAAAGAGTATATTGCCATGTATATTGACAGATTAATGTGTAAATATCAGGAAGAGTCTGAATTAAGATTTCAGCCTTAGTGGCAAACAACATGGTCCAGTAACAGAAGTTGTATGGAATGCACACATTCATCCCAACTCCCCAACCTCTGATACACATCCACATGTACAGATATCCATAACTCAAATCAGTGAAAAACACATTATGACTACTGCAAGGCTAATTGCTTATTTCTCTTCTCCTGCTGCTGTTTCTAGTATTTAAACTTGACTGCCCTCATAAATTTAGGTTTGAAATCTCGATCAACTTTTTATCACATGCTGAAAATGAACAAGCAAACAGGCATAACATTCAGTCTTCTAGGCCATTGCCTGGTTTTTGAAGGTTCCTTGGTACTTTCAAATTGGAATGCTCTTTTTTTCTGCAGTTTTTCCCTCTGTGTTCAAGACGAAGTTGTTTGACAAGGAAGGAGAGGGACAGTGACAGGGAAGCAGAGGGACAATGCTATGCTTAGGAAAAGGACGGATGTTTCTCGGTCAGAGCCAGTCTCAGAGCTGATGTTCTTCCTTGGTATGCCATTTAAAACAGCAAGCACAATTTAGTCCTGGCCTGAAATAGTGCTCACTGATAAAGGTAACTTTGTCCAAGTGTATCTTAAAAGACCTGACTATGAGAGAGAAAAGAGAGTTTTCTTCTGTACAAATTGTTCCTTCTCATTTCTACAGTAGTGTAGACCGATTCTGAGAAGCACATTCATGGAATAGCTGTGGTTGATTTGGGTTTGGGATCTCGGGCAGTCATTTCATCCTGCCCTGGACTCACAATACAGCTATCTTTAGCCTTGGGTCAGGTTGATTGGGCCTTAATTCATTTGAAGGTTTAATAACTCCAGGGATGGAAATTCAAAAACCTCTCTGTGTTTTTTTTTTTTTTCAGCAATCAGTTCCTCTAAGAGCTAAACTAGGCTGCGATTTTTTCAGTGTGAATACAGAGGTTGTTATGAACCCCTGAAGTCCTGTCTCATATTTTCTGTGAGATCCTCTGGATAATTCCCATTTGCTGCATATTAACTTGATTGATTTTTGCTTTTTTTTTTTTTTTCAAAAGACTTTTTGATTTTCTTCAATTTTGTCTCTGAAGAATAGGCATAGTCATTTTCATACCAACTAGTATAAGCCACCTGAGGGAGTCATCTAAACAGAGAATTGCAGTGAGCCCATCTCACACAGTTATTGGAAAAGAATAGCATCTCTAGAAAGTATTTTTGCCCACCCAGGCTCTGAAAAGTTGGAAACAAAAAAAAAAAAGATGAAATATGTTATTAAAATAAGTCTAGACAAAGCATTCCAACTTGAGGAACAGCTGTTTTTTTACTAACAAAAAACATTCGTTACATTTGTCTGAATTCACATATTCAATAAATTGCATTTTTCAACAAATTAGGGGTTTAAGGTTTCTGCCCTGCCTGCATTAATTTTATATAATTAGAGTTTTTTACAAGTCTGAGGATCTGAATTACCTGTCTGGGTTTTACATTGCGAAGAAGTTTAAAATAAATTTAAGTTCAAATTTGAGAAAAGCAGGTAATTAATTAGGCAGATTATATTTAAGCAGGCAAACAGCTGGCATGCTAAACAAAAGTTGCTCCATTTCCACTCACTGTGCTGCAGACTGCCATGAGAAAACGACGCTCAGGCTAAGGGGCACATTGGCCTCCAAGACATTGGTGTGAGTGAGACAGGGGAGGAGGTGATAGGGGTCACCCCAAAGTCTCCAAAAGATTGAAATATTTTTCTTTCTTCTTAGTGACCCATTCTGCTCCATCTCAGCTGCATGGGAAGCATAAAACATTTTGTTACAATGGGAATTTATATGCAAATGAGCTTCACGCTGCATTGAGAAGCAGATTCAAATCCCTGAAGTGCCTGGGAGCCAGTCCTTAGGATCAGGTCCCCAGTGACTTTTGGTAAGTGAAATTCCTTAGTACTGGGTTGATGTTGCTACTGCTGTGATTCTCCACATCCAAGGAGGAATGGATGAATTTTTTGCATAGCTCTCTATCTTCCAGATCAGAAATGGTAGACCAAGAGAACCAACAGCACTCACATGTCACGAATGGACTGTGTTTATTCACTTTATGTTCAAACAGCAGCATTGTTCCACTTCCTCTATTTAGTTCTTCAGTGATTAAAAAAAAAAAAAAGTTTCAGAAAATGAATATTCACTTAAAAATGTTTTTTGTGATTGTGTTTAAGTGAATTGCACATAAGGTCAGTTGTATGAAATGTGACAGCAACACTTCCAGGTATTTTGGCAGAGAAGCTTATGTTTTAGGAACTTAATTTTAAAAAGTGGGTGTTAGGAATTTGAAAACATGACCAATCTTCTCCGTGTTTAAGTGAATTGCACATAAGGTCAGTTGTATGAAATGTGACAGCAACACTTCCAGGTATTTTGGCAGAGAAGCCTATGTTTTAGGAACTTAATTTAAAAAAAAATGGGTGTTAGGAATTTGAAAACATGGCCAATCTTCTCACCTGACAGATCAAATGACTGCAGAACTGTGGATATATCTCAAAAAAGACTTTAAAGATAGAAGGATGGAAAGGAGTAGATATGGATGGCATGACCCAAAGAGCTGTGAGTGCCCACACACTTTTTGTGGTGAGTTAGGGTCATCTCATTGTCTTGTTAAATCCAGGTCTGAAGGAGAGAGAAGATGCTGCAGTGTTGTGGCTGTGGTATGTCTCTTGTATCTAACATGTCCATCCATGACTCAAGAGGTGACATTCTTCACTTGCATCCTTAGTGACAACTGCATGTAAAAAGGACCACGGCTAAGATTTTAACTCCAGATTTTTGAGTATCTTCAGGTAGAAGAGTGAGTTTTGTGACAGTTTACCATAACAGCACAGGAAGAGACCTGTTTTCCTGTGTTCTTGTAGGAACTAGACTATACTTGTGGCAAGTCTCTAGCTTGTCAAAATCATCCAGATGAGCAAAACTGGGATAGAGCCAGCAGGGAATGTTCACTCAGTTTATTTTCCTCTTCAGATCATGTGAAATCTTAGCATGCAGTTAACTCTTTATTGTGTAAGGAAGCAGAAGTAAGTTTAAAACCTCTTCTTCTCCCAATAAACTCACAAATTTGCAAAGGTAACAATTTAATTTATAAACTAAAGCAGCTGTTACTGCTAAAATGAGTTGGACATCTATAATGGGAGGCTAAATTGCCTCCCTGGTTTCTGAGAACACATTCAGCATTTAAGTAGTAGAGAGCTGGTACACCTCATACAGCCTGATCATTACTAGGCTTACCAGAAGGACCTCAGTTATATGCCCAAATTAGCACAGCATTAGCAGGTTTTATGGGTTCAGCAGTTTCTTTGGAAAGATAGAGAGTAGGACTTGCAGATGTGAGAGGCTTAAGAGCAAAAGCTCAATTACTTTTGATGAGTTTCTCCCTTTCTCTCTGTGGTTGACTGGATCATTACTGAGCAGAACCATCTGCAATTGTATAAATCAGTTTTTATTGATACAGCAAGAGCCATACATCCCAATGAGACTGGGACAGACCATGCATGCCAGTCTGGCATGTGCCTTCCTTGCATTTGGCCAGTCTCTGGCAGGGGCAGTGCTCGGCAGCAGTAGCATCTGCAGTGCCAGCAGGCTGGCAGAGTAAAACCCCTGTGAGAGCCAGGCAGGGAAAATGCTGGAGACCTTACCCTGACTGTCACTCTGTGTGAAATTGAGGTTTAAATTGTGAGATACCCAGGATAGTCACCATGAAACAGTCTCACAAGAATCCTGAACTCTAATTGTTTTGAGAAAAGACAAGGAAAATGAGTTGGAAAACCAGGCCATTTACTTAAATGGGCAGCCTAGGGACATTCAGATAGCAGGACGTTGGAGCATGGTTAATGGGATGTCCCCTCTGAACCTCAGAGGATTTCCCATGCTGTCTGCTTCATTGTGTATTGGTGTTCCCAGACAGACTGTGGCAGTCTGGGCAGACTCTCTGTGGACAGTGTATAGGTTTTCTTAGATACTGGTGGCTTTGGGTGTTTTCTTACACCAGGTGGCATGCTCTGTTTTGAAGGTCCTACTAGTCCCTTACAAAACTCTTGAACACAATAAAAACAATACGACAAGGCCTTCAACATGCTAAATTTTTCTGAAAGCTGTTCCATCAGAATGCAGTCTTGATTTTATTTAAGTAATATGCAAATGTTTGTACTTATACATTAAGGATATGCTTTAAAGCTTTTTTTCCCCCAGAACTTGTGAAATGTAGGTGTAGTGATGGGAAGAGCAGGACTCTGAATGTGCAGAGACCAAAAGAAGAGAAAATGGAATGAGAAGGTATGCTTCATGCCTTGGAGGCAACAGGGAAAAGGTTTATGTGGTACCAATGGAAAATAATTTCTTTTATTTTCAGGATACAAGCAGTGTTAAAAAGCAAAATGGAATAGGAGCCAAGGAGTCAAATGTAATAAAGAACTTTCCTGACATGTCTTACAGCAATGCTAAAAGGGAATATGTTAGAAACACATTATTTAGTAGAAACAATGAACTGTAGCAGAAGGATGTGAAATGAAATTAATGGAAACAGAAGTAATTTCAAAGTCTTCATAGAGAACAAGCATAAATGGTCACCGAGCAGGTGATCTGGAAAACATTGCATTTAAAATCTAGGGCTTCTGCAATAACTAACTCAAACAAACTAATCTTATGAATATAAAAAAATCAAATAGTGAGTGACATTGGAAGTGCACCAAACAATAATGGGAATAAGGGATTCTCAGGACATTTATGAGGCACACAGTTACATTGTTTTGCTGCTGTAGGATGTAGCTAGCTCAAAGGTCATTCTCCAATGTCAATTGCTGTTTTATTTTCCTTGATTCCAAGGCAAAAACCCAATACTGATAAAAGCAGCCAATATGAAGACAAATATGAGAAATCAAAGGCTGTTTTACCTTTGTAAAAATGGGTTGCAGTAAAAACACAGTGTCATTTTGATAAAGTAAGGGAACATCTCAGGGATAAAACCTTTAAATGTATTATTTTGTGCCTGAAATGAGGTAGAGCACATGCTTGCCCACTAAGGCAACGTGTAAAGTTCAGTCAAGACAAAACACTAGCAGAATCCTCGAGCAAAGCTGCTCAGAGAGCACCAAGGAAATGCACTTTAATTCCCCTCATTTCAGTACACTTCTAAGTCAATCTTCATTATTAGTTGCTGGGTACTTTCTAATTTTTGCATTTCAGATAACGTAAGGGATGAGATGTCTCAAGTAAAAACAGTTTTCATGTTTGTTTACTTCTTTTGGCTCACCTGCAAGAATAAGGTCATTTTGTCAGGAAACCGAGTTATGAGATTTCCTGTAGATGTAAGGAGTTCGTATCATAAGCAGAGACAATCCTTCTCAGAGAATGGGAGATGAAATATCTTTCATGTCCAAAACAAAACCTGCTGTCACTTCAGCTGAAGAACCTGTCCTGTAGCCACTGATGTTTAGTAAAGCATCCTCTGCTCTTGAGATCATGGCAGAATTAAAGACTATGCCCATTTGTCCCTTAGGCACCCTGAAGTTGTATACTGTACAATAGCTCACATCCTCCACCCCTCTCAGACCTTTGGCAGCTTCTGCTTTTTCCTTTGGCACACCCATTCACAAACCAGACCCATCTGAGCCCTTTGTCTTCTGGACCTGAATGTCCCACGTACTATTTTAAAATACCTAATGACCCCTATGCTGAGTGGCTTTGGCAGTGGCTGCTGCCTTGTGGCATCATCATACCAGGGACAAATGCTCTGAAATCTACTTGCAGTAGAAATCAGGTGGAGAGAGCAAAAAAACAGGTGTGGAGGTCTCATTTTGTTAGTAGTGAATACTTGTATTCAGAAAGGCTATTTATCCTCTGGTTTTATTATGTAATTTTTTTCTCTCACTGTTTCCCAAAGCAAGTATATGAGACTTTTTCCAAGTGTCTGAGAAGGGGCACTTGATTCTCTGTGAAATTCCCACAGATAAAGACTTATAAACAGGCAGACAGGTGAAAAAAGGTGAAAAACTTTAAAGGAAGGGATTTTATAAATACATATATACATTGTTTATACTCAGAATTTTCTTATTTCTATTTCTCTTGGTGTATTAAAGCTGTTTCAGAAAAACTGATGAAATAAGATTCCTACATAGGTAAGTATTGTTAACTTGCATTAGAAATATTATTTCTTTTTTTGTTTATGTTAAAGATCACCACATTAAGGTTTTAAGACCTGTCTTTAACTGGTTTATGGTTTTAACTTTTGCACATAGTTATAATTCTCTGAAAATCAGTTCATGGTAAACCTAAAAAACTGGCGCTTTCTGCCATGGAGATTTGACTTCCTTGAGGTTACTGTGCCAAGATACTCTTGAGCAAAATATTTTGGTTAATGTAGCAAATGTAATTTTACTTGATATTATGGCTCAACATCAATCCAAATTAAATAAAAATAATTTTTTACATCCTACTAGAAAGAGAATTGATTTGACAAAGCAATATTAAACCAATATATCCCTGAATTTGACAAGGAACTGCAAAAATAAGGTCAATATTTTATGTCAGCTAAACTATTTTAGAAGCTCCTGAAATAGTGATACTTTTACTTCTAAACCTCACTACTAAAATTTCCAAACTCCTTGTAATTTTGTATTTGCATCATCTTTTGGCAGTATAATGGCAATTGAGACATTATCAGTAGCAAAACCTGGAATCAGAAATCCAATGCTAATATGCCTTGATCAGAAAACAAAACTTTTATTGATGGTAGGTGACAGTAGACCACGTGATAAGTTTACAACCCTGTATGAAGCTTGAATTACTTCTGGGGTTAGAACTCTAGGAAAACATGTTGAACTGCTGTCTTATCAGGTAAATGACAGTGTTTGCCTAGGTACATGATTTGAAGAATATTTTTCTTGCAGATGAAAATGAGGGCAGATGAAAATGTCAACTCACCTAGAGGACTAGAAGAGGTATTCACTTATCAAACTGTCAAAGTCACCATCAGAGATTCTTTCGTTTACTAAATGCATTGTTTTGTGAGGTTGAAGAGTCCACAGTGTGTGCATGGCGATTGGATATATTGCTGTAAATTATGGAGTCAGTAAATTTATTTACATAATGAAAGACCATTCAAGTTAGAATAAATAAAAGCAGTTGGCCAGGATTTCTTGATCATTTTATCCTTAAAAGGCTTTTTTTTTTTTTAATTTAAATAATACTTATCTCACTTTTAATTCTGGTCACAGAATGTTGGATTTTGTTACATAATCATAATTTTGGAATAAAATGAAGTAAGGAACAGTTTTGAGGCTGAAATACCAGAATACCAGGGTTGAAATAACTACAGCACAAGTTCAATGAATCTCTGAATCTCATTTTTCTGCTTCATTCCTTTATGTAGGATATACCACTAGATTCTAAATACCTCAAGTTAAGGTACACAAATCTCATCATGAATGTCTACTTCATGCCATTCCTTGCCATTCCTCTGGAATTTCCCAAACAACAGGTGAAATGCACTACATAATTCACAAAATTAAGTTTAATAAACAGTTTGTTAGAAAGGACTCAGGGAATAGTTTCCTATATGATTATAAATGTCAGAAATGTGTTAAGCTGGAATCGCTTGTTCAAAAATCTTTGAGAAAAGAATAGCACAGAGGCTTTCATAAGGAATAAGGTTTACTGACTGGTTTTGCTTAAAATTAATTTATATTATTTCAGACATTGCATCTACTACTTTGTCCTTGTGTTAGCTGTATTCTGTGAATATGGTAGGTTCTTTATTTTTAGAGCTAACAAAACCTGTTTGTTCTCATTTTAAAAACAGGCTAGGATCAGATAGCATCTTCTCAACAGCGCCTGAAATCTGTGCTTTGGGCCCAAAAGTTAAGTTGGCTTGTGGAAAGAAATACAGAGTGATGGCTGAAGCCTATTAAATACAATGAAGTGTTAAACAATAGAATATTATTAATGAAGTGTAAAGGAACCATTTAAGAATAGTTAGCAATCAGGCTGTAGAGATGCAGTATTTTTAATTATTTGAAAAAATGAATGAAAATTTCTATTGGGTTTGCTTCACTGAAAGAGCATTCATTATTAACATTTACATTTCAACAGTCTACTACATCCTCTTCCTTCCCCATTTCCTTGTCAGACTTTGAGATTAAACACATTAGCATACTCTATCTCTGGAAAGCAAAGGCAGCAGCTGTATTTTGCAATAATTTCTTACTCTTGTTGAATTGCTTATTCAAAATACTGCAACTGCTTTGTAAATTTCATGTGTTAGCTGAGCGTTAGTGAGAGATAGGGGCAAATTCAGCCAGAATTTTATTAGCAGAGTTTCTTTCCAGAATAAAACAAGGTCCTGGGTATGAATACTTCTGGGTGCAAGAGTCCATCCAATTCCTGCAATTCCACGTCAAGGCACCTAGCACAATGATCTCTTTCAAAATGATGTTTCTTAGATATCTAAGCTCTCGTAACTTTTCAGCAGCAGAGGAACCTTAGTCACAAAGAAACTTGAGAAAAACATACCTGTCGTCATACACCTGGCACAAGAGGTGGTTCTTCTGTTGCAGCGGCCTCCGCTGTGGGTTAGGGCTGTATGTAACCTCCGTACCTCTGGAGAATGGCCTCCCTGCCCATGTGCTGTGTGAGAGGGTGCCATCAAGGCTGGATGAGATGCTGCTGAGACCGGTCAGGAAGGCTGAATGCTACTTAATGTCCACCATTGGGAGCGTGAGATTGATCATGGGGGTCGTACGGAAAACTCCACAGAGACAATTTACACTCCCACAGGAGTCCTGAAGGAAGAGCAGAGGTTGTTGTCAAGGGCAGTAAC
The DNA here is from genome assembly GCF_017590135.1 of Pyrgilauda ruficollis. Lineage (NCBI taxonomy): Eukaryota > Metazoa > Chordata > Aves > Passeriformes > Passeridae > Pyrgilauda > Pyrgilauda ruficollis. Next base: position 15,412,859 of record NW_024525489.1, read on the forward strand.
ACAGGAGCATTGCTCCACGTTGTTTAGGCCTAACTCTACTGAAAAGGACAATTTCTGCCAGCTGAGTTCACTGCAGAATGTACTGTCGTTGGAATGCTTCCTTTGACAGATAGAGCCTGTGTTTCCCATGGGTGTTGGGGCAATCTGGCAAATGCAAAAAATGTGTTTCATCTTCTGAAGGTAGACATTTCTAGCCCTGAAATCAGACAATATCTCATACCTGCACTGCATTTTGAGAAGTTTTTTATTATTCTGTTGGCATACATCAAAAAATTCTTCATGTTCTCTCTACTGATATTACCAGGGATGACAAACCTCAGGAAACTATTCTTCAAAGTGTTGTTGCACATGGAAATACAAAAAAACCAATCATCGAATATTTGGTATGGTGATTTCCTTGCCTAGATAGTTAGCTTTATTGCATTATTAATGTGATCAGAAGCTATTCTCATGATATCCACACTACAAAGACTTGGAAACTTTTACATTGTGTAAATGTGCACATTATATTCTGAGCACCTGGACTGAAGCTCATTCCTGGTTGGTGCTGCTGAGATTATCTCCCAGAATAAGTTTGCTGGCTTAGCTCACCCAAATGGACTCCAGGTCTGCCCTCTGAAATTACTCAAATGAAAATGTGCTGGCTGGGAGAATTCTGGGAGATGTGCACCTTTTCTGAATTAAAGCACCAGTGGAGGGAGATACACCAATAAGATTCCTGCAGATCTGCTCTTCAGGAGGAATCCTTGATTATTTTGCAATCAACTAAATTAGAAGAAATCAGCATATCCTATTTTGTATCACCACTTTCTTGGAATATTTCTTCTATGTATAAACTTCTAAGTCAAATATATCTTGGGATGTTACTCTTTCTAATCAGTCAAGTAACAGGTGCATAACTTAAGCAGAATTTCATTTAATTGGTCCAAAAAAATGCATAAGTTTATGACATATAAGGACCCACTTCTGAAACAGTAAAGGTATTTGCCGAGTAGGAATAAAACATATTTGAAAAATTGCAGTTTTATGCTGTACCACATACAACAAGAACTAAATGTTATCCTGACCTCAACTCCATTAAGCTAGGCTCATTCTCTTACAATGCTGCTGAATTGAGCTGACTTATTCTGAGGGTGAATTTAGACTGATGACTTTGACAAAATGCAGTGGTGTCTAGAGGCATGTCAAAGACATTTGGCTTTATTTTCAGAACTCAGGTTTAAAAATCTCCTTGTCAGTTTCTGATAGAACAATACAGAATTATTCAGTATTACATCATGAAACAGCAACTTGCCCTATTACTTACAGGGCTACAACTTAGAACAGAATTTTTGTGATATCAAACTCATAGCAGAACAAAGGTGTTAATTTTTTTAATACATATATTTTTACTTTCAGTCCTATTTTAATTTCTGCGGGCCATTGTTGTAGCTTCTTCCACAGTGCAAAAACTCCACAATTTGCTTCAGATAGCTTAACTTCTATTCAAATACCCCAATCTGCAGTCTTTCCAAATAAACCTCTCCTAACACCTGTGGATGCATAAAATGTCCACAGACACACAAACAGCACACATCCCTCCAAGAGTTTTTGGAAACATTTTCCACCATTACATGTTGAGAGACAAAAAGGGCAAGAAAATATTGATAAAAAACTGCTGGCTTTGATAATTGTGAATATAGTAAAAGCCTTTTGACATCTCCCATAAATCATCATTTTCTTTGAATGTATGTTCTATAATATTAGTAATCTATATTATTTAAGGTAGACTCTGATGACAGTAGCTTATATTAATTTGTAAATGACAATAGGCCCTGTTTAAGGAAAATGGAGTCAAATTTCCTATGGGAAAATTTGACACTTTCATGGATAGAAGAAAAATGGAGAGAAAAATAGTACTAATGATAAGTAGGGTTTTCTTCCCAGTAGCCAAACTCTGACTGAATTCCTTTTTTCTTTGTTGTGCTTTTCTACTATTTCCAGCAAATCTGCTCAGTTGGCATTTGGATCCCTTCAGAAATGAGCTCCTGACAGCTGTGAGGAGATAGCAATGCAACTTATGTTGTTGTCATTTGTTCCCACAGTACATGTAGGTATCATCATAAAACAGGATGGCAGTTTGTTTGTAGAGAAGCAAACTTGTGTTTGGATTTGATAGGCTGTATTACAAAGGTTGAAAGCTGTTTTAATCTACCTAACATTCTTGGAGATTATGTCTAATTAATACGAGACCAACCAACATTTTGTTTCTGGAGACAAAAGTTGGAAAATGTTTATAAGGATGTTTTGACGTGCATTGTTATTAATACTGGTGCTGTGCAGATTGAATCAAAGTCAGTCAAATAAGAGTAGGTACAGTGATCTGTAATAGCACAGGAAGCAGTAATGTGCAGAGAAAGAGCTGCTGTGCTCATCCGCAGGGGAACATTATAGATTTATGTCAATTATAACAGGTAGGAATCTCTCCCATGAAGTATGGGAGTTACGGAGATATGAAAATGCTGCCCCTGGGCACAAAAGGCAGCATAGCTGTAGAAGCAATTTCCCCCTTACCTCCAGCTGCAAGATGAAATTTGTTTTTAAAAGACTTTATTCAATAAAGCAGAAAACCCAAAAATACATTTTCTGTACTAAATTCAGATCAGACCAGATCGGTACTTCTGCTAAAAACCAAGCTACCACTATCATTCCTATTTTTCCATACCATGTTTTATCCTTTTCAGAATAACACTAGACCCACACGTAGCTCCAAACAAGTGGTCCAGGATTGATCTACCCATTGCTATCAGTTGTGTACTGTATCTTTAGTGCATGGCTATCAGTCCTTATGGAAAGGTTCTTGACAGATTCTGTTGACTGACAATCAGATATGTGGTTGTCCAGCAGAGAAAGGTTTTAAAATGGATGCTCAGTTACACTGAAAATCTCTTGATTCTGCCCTGGCAAGGAAAATTTGCCTTTCACACTCAACCTACCAGACCCAGGCATTCAGCATGACTCTAAATATCATTTATGTGTTTAAGTTTGCTCTAGGAAGAAATTTGAGACAGTCATCAGCTTGAATTGACCTTTAAAGCTTTGCTGAATTCTGATTTTTACATTAAATCCTATTAGGTTGCAGCAAATATGTACTGTGGTATATTGTTGCGCTGTTATTGAAAAGGAAATTATCCACAGATTCACGCCTTATCAGCTGCAGAGACCATACATGTTAATTTGAAGATCATTTTCCCTCCCACCTGGAAACTACAGATTTTCGGAGAAGTTTCAGAGAAGTACCTGATTTCAGACAATATCAGACCTGATACTGACAACACAATTCTCAAAATTATAAAGATGACTAATACAATTACATTCACTGCTTTTTGGCTTTTATTTTTTATTTCTAAGGTTAATTTTCTCACTGAAGATCTATATATTTTCAAATATCTCCTCAAATTGAGAAGATATGCTACCTGGTTTGATCTGATTTTTTTTTTAATAATGATATCTTCTTGACAATAATTTTAATGAAAGCTGAAAACATGAAAATATAGAAACTATATCTAATATTCCTAAAGGGAAAATATCTCAGACCCAGGAACCGGCACTACTTTGCATTTTGCTGCATTTTCCAGCTAAATCAATAGAATTATTCATCTTTACTAAATTGATTAAATAGGTATTTTCCAGTGGACAAAACTATATGCTTATTTTATGTGGAAATGTGATGAACGATACAAATTGGTCAGAAATATTTCATATATCTCTTGATATGTGTTCGCCTAAATTTCTTCCTGTGTGCTCTGAAAAAAGAGCAGCTTTCCATTTGTTTCAGTGAATTGGGCATGTGGCTCAGACACTCCAGGGTAAAATAGTGTAAGGTCATGGACTAACTGTGGGGGACATGAGAAGGGAGATCATTATGGAATCACCCTGCTAGGAGATTTGAACCAAGCCAGGAAGGGAAATGCTCTCTGTTATTAGGCATATTTTGCAACTGGTGATTTTCAATGTAAGCTTAAAATAGTTGCCCTTTCCATGTTTTGGCCCACTTGCAAGGATTTAAAAAGCTGCTCTCCTTTAAGGCTCAGAAGACTCGCAGTGCAAGCATTTAAATAAAATACTCAGGAAGAAAATAGTGACCTGAAATGTAATAGGAAAAATGAATGGATGGGTGTTATTTAAGCATATAGTTTTAGTGAATCTCATGCATAGTTAACTTCCATTCTTCTTTAATGTTTCATCCAAAGGACACAAGGGGTAATGCTAGGATAATTCTGCAGCCACACATCACCTGCTGACAAGTTGATAACACTAATTTCTGGTGTCTGTGATTCTCCAAAAGTCACACGGATGAAATAAAGCTTCCTCTTTCTCTGCAGGCTCTGTTGCAATGTATTGCACTAGGTATATATAGGCTTGCACATTACAGAATGAAGTCCATTCAGACCTGTGCTTACATAGGCAATCAGTTGCAAAGTTTGGGAGGGGGCTACAAGATCTTTAAGATCTTAAAGAGGGTGTAAGTGCCTAGTAGAGCGATCTGAAACAGTTTTAAACAAGAGCAAAGTGTAGTTGTGTAGTTATATGGGATTTGGGTATGGAGAGGGGGTGATCTGGGGAATGTCTGCCTGAGAGGTTTATCAGGCTATTCAGGTGGCTTAAAATATCATATTAAAAAAAAAATGCTGAGCAAGTCCCCATTCTGCAGCCTGGCCTACCACTTTCAGGTAGGCTCAGGCCATACCTCTCCCTTGGGAAAACTGCATTTAAAGACCATGCAAATAATGTAGCCTTTCCTGGAGGGTGTACGATCCTTCCTAGGGCACTACTGCTGCAGCTGCCAGTCTCAGCTTTGCAGTGAGTTGCATTCAACAAGCCCCTGGGCCACACTCCACCCTCTACTCCCAGAAGGAGACAGACCTGGACCAGCTAAGGCATACCAGAACAACTGCAGAAAGCAAAGCTAAAATGCTTGCAAATAAACAACGGAAAGGAAATATGGTACTTATGTTGCAGATCCTGGGTCAGGTGTCCAGCAAGTTTTAAGTGAGTTGGTCCTATTAACTTCTCCACTTCTCCATTGATTTTTACAAACTTTTGATCTGGTCCATTGACTTCTGCCTGGTTGCCATGGCATATAAATATCCTAAAGGGCTGGGATGCAAAAAAGGAGTTACCTTAATTGCTTTTGCTCATATCTTCAAGTAAAAATATTACCTCCAGGGTTATATCTAAATCTTTTAAAATAGTAAACTATTCAACACACTTTTTTTTCTCTGCATGAAAAGTTATTTTAATCCGCTATGAATATGCTGCTCTATAATTCACTATTTTGCAATCTTTAACAGGAAGACAATGGAAAGGAAATTAACTCATGTCAAGTAATGTTTTCTTCTAAGTCTCATACATACAGTGAGAGAGAAAACAGATTAGCTGTTCCAGTACCCTGCATATTCCTTTTGCATTCATTGTATTCCATTTTTCTTTTAAAAACCTGTGTCCATTAAGGGCAAGGACAAATGCATTAAGCTGACTGAGGCACAATTCCTAAAGATGCTTAACATGGAGAATTAGATTTTATGCTGAACAATGTCCGTGGCTTATTGTCCTTGTTCCTCTCCAGAGACCATTTTTACCAAGAGGTTTCAATCCATATAAGCCAGGACTTTTGCATGTGCAGAGTCACTGTCCTGATACCAGAGCATTTTCAGGGAGAGGGAGCAAAAGGTCCATGTAGAGGATTAGATCTAAATGCACAATTTTGCACGGAGCTGTGACTTGAAGAGTTGATTGTGTAGTGAGAGATGTTTCTCCTTTTCATGGCCTCATCTCCTTTTCTTAATGTTTGTCTCTTGGGGTTCTCAGAGGGCTGGCTTATTTAGTAAGAAATATCTGGTAGACTGTGGTACTGAGAGGACACGTAGCAAGAAGAGGTGAGTGCAGCTGATTAGCATAAGGAATGTCAAAAACCAACCATGTCATACCTTACTGGGATTTGTGAGCTTTTGCATAAGCAGTATAAAAAACCATCATGGCTCAGGAGTTAGGGGAGTTACTTAAAAATTCAGGGTCCTGGATTCAAACATCTGTTCTGCAAGAGGTTGCTGGCATCATTGCAGGCCTAAATTACTAGTTGTAGACCTAAAACATCTGAAAACTCAACAGGAAATTTTGTTATATTGCAGTTTAAAAATGAAAAGAGAAATAGTAGTTTCATGTCTCCTGCACAGAGATATTGTAAGGCTAACTACATCAAAGGCACAATCCATAATTTCCATGAATGGAAGTGGCAATGGGATCTGTATAAGATTTGGTCCTTAGATTTGGTCCTTACATCTGAGGAAATAGTAGCACTTCCAAGATCCCTAACCAATGATGTAAATAAGTTAGTACCTCAATTAAGCAAATAAATGCTAATGATGTGGTAATTATGAGAATACCAGAATGCCATTACTTTCTGAAGAGTGATAAAAGCTACAATCTCTGTTCTTCTTTGGCCCCTCTGTTCTCCACATAATTTCCCTGCTGGCTGCATGACCTAATTTTCCTTTTTCCTCTCACTCAAATCTTCTAACAAATTTCCGTGTGAATCTTTTAGCTTATTTTCCACTGTATTTCATTCTCTTGAGGTTCCTGGTTTTGTGACCCAGAGAAGGAATCCTGCAGTAATTCTGCTGACAGCAACTATTGATGTCTGCACATCAACACCAGCCCAGACTTGCTCCTTTGCAGGCAATGGCTGAGATCAAAACTGGTGCCCCCTGCCACTGTGATGTTTCAGAGGTGGCTGAGCACATTTCCACTTCCTCATTTATCCTCATCCTTCTCTTGTAACATCTACCTAAACGTTTAAAATAGCAACTGTTAAAGCATATGGAGATGCTGTAGAGGTGCAAGAGTTAGTGATCTCTGATAATTTACCATGTTTCATTAATGCTGGCTTGTTTTGTTCTCCAAGAGCTCAGTATTTTATGAGATCTACCTTGAAAAACAAGTTCCAGAGAGAGGATATGTTTGAAACAAATGTGGTGGGAACATTTATGCAAAGCTGTCACATAAGAAAAGAATTGAATCTAAGCACAAAAAAGAAGGTGGAGCACTGCAGCGCTCTAACAAATGAGCTCGGTCTGGCACAACAGCTAGGTGTCTACAGCAGGAATGAAAACTGACACCATGGCTGGCTCATGGTACATGTAAAAAATTTATTCTAAACCTTTGTTTTCATTTATTCTGTTATTATGAAACTTTCCTTTCTAAAAGTAGATTTGTCCATGGTGGCTGTGCGCTAGAAGGGTTTAAAATATTGTGGAGAAGCTTTCAAGAGATTTTGGTCCATGCCATCTATGCAGGAATATACAGTCCAGAAAGCACAAAAAGATAGGGCAATATTTTAAAAAGAATAACACAAAGTGAACTCATGCTGGCAGGCCACTGATATACCTAACAGGCACTGGACAGACAGGTTCTGAGAGGCAGAGTTACCATTCCCTCCACCCACCCTACTGCTTTTCCACAAGATACCTTAGGAGACTCACATCTTCCCCTCCATGGAAAGCCAAACTTCTAATCTAGAGCCTTAAAGGAGAGAGAGACCTTACCCTTTGTCTGGGCTCCTACTAGAACTGGCCTGCATTATGAGCTATTTTTCAAACACAAACTCATACAGATACTTGAAGGATGTTAGTTCCTGAACATTTTCTTAATGCCCTAAAGCAGAAGGAAGGGTCCAGTAGCCCACATAATTTTTTCAGCAAAACAAAAAGACTAGAATTCAGACCAAGCAATTTTAGACTACAAGAGCCCCCTTTTCTCTAAAAGAAATAGTGTGAATAGTCAAGAATTTGGGCCAATCTAGACTTTCCATATGTATTTGTATCCTTTTATCTGGTATGCTTTAAATTTCAACTAAAATCTTCAGCTTTCACTTGACAGTGCTCCTGTGAAACATCAAACGTATTTGCTTAAGTTGGAGGAGGTTGATAGCATAGTATTCATCTGGATTGTATTTAAAGGCTAGTTTAAAACTTCTGGAGGCACTTTCATCTCACCATGCATTCATATGTGAATAGAGAATTTTAATAATTCATTTTGAGCTTTTCCTGCAAAGGTATTACTGCAGTTCAGATTCTGTCCTCTTAATTACCTTCTCAGTCTTCACATCGTGATATTCGGTTGATGATAATTCTCTTGATCCATGTGAAAGTAATAAGAATTTTCTACCAGGAAAGTTTTCAGATGTGGACACAGTTCTGGCCCAGAGAGTCTGCATTTCACTGATAATATTTTAACTTATAATAGTTCCTGGTACAGCGGTAAAGTGCCAGGGAAAAATGTACTTATTAAAATGCTAACTGAGTTTCTCCTCTGAAGTAATGATAACATCATCAAATTTCAGAACCATTGGGGCAGCTAAAGCTAGAGAATTGATTGACTCTCTTGCAAAGTGGCTCTAATTCAACTAATTAGCTGTTGAATGGGTGTTAAAGTTCAGCCAGAGTGATTAATTTCTTTTTCAACAACTGTACCTTTCCCAGTCAAAGTTTCTGAAAGTTAAAATACACCATATTCACAGATAAACATACGAAATAGCTTTGTGTTTGAATAGCTATTTGTAAAATACTGCACCTGGCCTTTCAAAATGAATACAAACCCTGGTCATGCTGTTCCATATAGAAGTCCCATGAAATAGGTGAATTTACCAAAACAATTTCCCTAAGGTTTCCAAGACACTAGGTAAGAGCTTTATACCACATGCAGGAAATAAGACCTTTAAATTGCGTGGTCCTAAGGATCTGCTAGCAAGCTTAACTGCAGCCACAAAAATCTTGGCAGGTGTGCTCCAGTGGATGCCACCAATTCTGCCTCCCTCCTCAGATTCAGGGCAAGTAATATTTGTCATGGTCCATTAGAGCACCCCACCAACCCCTCTTTCCCGTGGCCGTAGTAGAAAGCAGTACAATGGCAGCTGTCTCTAGCACTTTATTGTGGTTCAGGCCAGGCAGAATCCAGCCCTCAGGTTGCAGTCCTATGAGAATTTCTTTGGAGGAAACCCTTTTTAAAGCAGGTCCCTCCCATGGTTGCTTGTCACTTTGCTGTACTGGCTGTTTGCTAGCACGGATGTTAGAGAACTAAGGAGACAAAAAAAACCAAAACCAAAACAACAAAAAAAACCAAAACCAAAACCAAACCAAACCAAACAAAACAAAACAAAACAAAAAAAAAAAACAAAAAAAAAAAAACAAAAAAACAAAACCAAACCAAAAAAACCAAACAAATGCAGGATACTAATTCAGCTGGAAATTAACTATTTTTCCTTGGCAAAGTTGCTTCTCAATTAGGTCTGCTCCCCAGTTCAGGTAATTGGGTGTCTGCATGAACTGCTGGGCTGGCACTGTGGAAGGAGCAGTGTGCGGCTCCCTGGGCTCCTGCAGCTGGCATGGGCAGCCCTGCCAGGGACTGCCACTGCTCCAGGCACCTAATGAGGCAGAACGCTGCCAGCCCTCCTTTCCTAATGGTTACTGAATTACACCTGGTACTAGACATAAAATAAACTATAGAAATAACTTGAGCAAAAAGAGAACAACTGAAACAATCAGCAGCGCTTAAACTGCAGAAATGTGGTTTAATTAGAGCTTCATACTGTATCTGCAGGCTGTGGCTGCCAGTGGAGTGGAAAAAATTCAGTGTCCTTATCCCTGACAATGTCTAGCACTAAAGCACATGACACCTTTCAATTAACTCTGGAAGAGCAGGCAAACTATGAACCTGCAACAATGCAGTCTGAGAAACACAGAAGTGTCTGCAGAGGATGTGTGCACTTACAATTCATTATTAGGCAAATTGTGAAATAAATGAAATCCTAGGAAGACCTTAATTTTGGTGTCAGAAGGAGAACTGAACTATTTCAAGATAGATCTTTGTTGTTTTGTTGCTAGAAACAGCAACAAAGTCTCCAAAAAAAGGGTAAGAGTGCTCCTAAATTCTGAGGGACATAATCCCATGGGGACAGCACTTAGAGCTCTGGAATTAAGCCAGTAGCATCTTCTGAGCAAAGGGATGGACACTGAAGAAAGGCAGACAGTTCTATGACAGTCCCACAGGTATGACAGAGAATGTAGAGCACTGCAGAGGGAGACCTGGGGGAGGAAGGCACGCAGAGATCAGTGCTGGAGCCTGCAGGAAGCAGTGGGGGCAATGGTACACATGGAGACATTTGAAGCACTTGGGAAGAGACACGTGAGTGAAGACAGAGGGCATTGCTTGACATGTGGGCACTCACAAGCAGCGTGTGCACAGCAGCTGGTGAAGGAGAACATTAAAGCTCTTAGAGGATTTCTTCCCCAGAGAAGCAGCTCACCTGATGTTTGTCTTGAAAAGAAGAGAAGCATTGTTTATGTCCAAATAACTATGTTGGACAAAAATGTAGTCAAGCAGCTGCTGGAAACAGTGGAAGTCACAGTAAAAAAACAGAAGCACTTGAAGTTAGAAAGGGTTTAGCTAAAAGTGACAGAGGGAAGGCTGTCACCCACCAGTGGATGTTTGAACTCTGTGTGAGCAAAGAGTATGGAAAAATTTGTAATGGGATCAAGCTAACATTATGTCAGTACCTCTTCTACTCTAGACCATCTGATGAGAAACCAGAGAACCACAGCAGGTAGGAAGTCTTTTAGGAAGGAGCAAGTTCATCTGGGTCCAGAATAGAGCTGAGAGTACACAGAGTACCCCGGTCACGCTTGTGGGGTGTTAGCACAGACAACAGTGAAGGGGTATAATTTTCCACAAGATGAGGATGTGACCTCTCTTATCTCACAGACATCTGGTGAGGACTGGAAGAAAGTGGAGTGAAGCAAATTAATGGTCATAATGTGGAAAAACAGAGAGCAATTATCTTTTTTTTTCCTCAAAAGATAAAGTACCAGAATACCACAGAGGGAGTGTTTTAAGGCATTATCGTAATTGCCACACAAAGTGCTCTACAGCACACACTGTATTATTTTGTATATTTACTCTGATGAGCCCCAGCAGAGTATTTAATATTTCTTTTTTTGGCTGACCTGTTGTAGGAACTAACTCTTGTCCAATGATCCTCGTAGTGTCAGAAATCTTTTTATGTTAATTATATAAAATCCACAACGTTGTGCAGAGTCTGTTTGCTTTCTTAAACATCCAACCACATGTTCAGTCACACTAGATTGTTCTTTTAAACTCAAATTCTACCTCTTACTTATTTGGATCACTGGCTTTGCTTCATTGCTTTGTGAGCCTCTTCTCCATGACTGTTTTTTAAAATATAAAGTGACTTGGAAAAAATAATATTGATTTTGATGGTACTTCATTAAACACAAGCACAAGGATCTTTCCATGCAAATATTTATATTGCTGATAATGTTACTCAGTTGATTCAGTAATATGTGAAAGTTTTCATTCAAATGTTTGCAATTTGTAACCATAAAAAGAGTTAGTTGAGGCAAGCAGGGCTGAATCTGACAGTGCTCTGACAGAAGTGAGGTTGCTGCAGGTCCAGCCAGTGGCAAGACTGACCCAGTGGGAGCAAGCACTCTGGTGCAGGTGTGCAACACACAGGCACACACAGCATGACACAGCAGACACACAGAGCATGCACAGGAACACAGACAACACCAACGTCCTCCTCCTCCTCCCATCTTTGCCAGCTTTGGATGAAGCTCTGTAAGTGGCAATATATACACATACCTGCATTGTGTGTTCCTCCAACAGTTACTTGCCAGATGCTAAACTATATTTCCCTTTGACAGTAATATTATTTTGGTGTCTTATAAGAAATATGAGATGGCAGAAACATCAATATTTGGGGTAGGATCTGACACTATATTAGAGGACTGGACAATGGCAAGAGTAAGCATACACATTATAATGACGTGGAGGAAAAACTAGGGACGTGCTAAAGGCTACATTTTAAAATAAGAAATTATTTCCTTTGGCAAAAGATATTGGTCGTTTACTGTAGACTCAAAGCTGACCATTTTTTCCTCAGGTACTTGATATCTTCATTACAGAAAATTCTCAGTGTCAGCGGAAATAAGTAATTACGTGGTGGTTTCAGAAAAGAATGTATTCTACTCTGCTTTAAGCTTTCTGCCTCTCACCATCTATTTCTAATCAGGGCCTTTGCCACACACCTATGACCCACACCTATTCCAGTTTCGTGCTACAACAGATTGGGAAATCTGAAGTAAATAGTCAGACACACAGATGCAATTTTAAACACCAGTGTGTGCTTGGGGGCACTGGTTCATTGCTATTGTTCAGATATCAGGTCTCAGGCTCCCTGAAAAATAAAGTGGCCTTGAAAATATAATTTTTTAAAATAATCTCTTTAGGGTTCTCTCAGTTACAAGTCACTAAAATTGAGATAGCAAGATTTTCTAAGGCTGGATGAGTTCTGGTGCTTTATTTCCTCTTCTCTCCCTGCCTCCTGCATAGCTTAACTGAGTTTCTTAGCTTTATCTGCAGATGGGGAATTTGAGTAGAATAGAAGCCATTATTCAAACAAGCCTGAGCATGGCTAGTGTGGAATTGTTAGAGCTGATAACACACAAGACAGTTCTGAGGAGCGGGAAAATGAAAGGTAATTATGCAGTAAACAAGGTTTGGTTTTGTCTGAGCCTGTGGGTTGGTGTGTTTTCAAGCTATCATTTTGCCTGACTGAAGTTCTCTGCTTTTGCCCTGCTGCTGGAAAGGAACATGCCTACCCTTGGAGGGTTGTGCCTTTCCCAAAGTGGACATCAAGCAAGGGTGGAATAGGAGCCAAGCTAAAGAGTCCTAATAAAGAGTCTCTGGTTCCTAGTACAGATCACACCTCTGACAGAGATGCCCTGCAGCACTGCCCAAAATTCACTGGATTGTAATTATTTTAAAATGCACTTTTAAATTGCAGCACCACTTTTAAAATGCACAAACTGTAGGAAGAGGTTTAATCTCTCTTGAAGTGGGCCTCCTTTGCATTCCTCACTGGTGGCCCTATGGATGCAGACAGATGGCTTTCTCATCTGGAAGCACAAGGCACAGCTAACCTTATCCTCTCAAGTATATCAGTGACATTTTCCTGATGAAAACTTAGGATTACCCATAATAATTGATTTGCCTAAAATTTAGTTTCTCTTTCATCCAATTGTTTTTATAGTCACCCAGCAAAGGATGTTTGTAAATGTTTTGATTTCCTTCTCTGGAAAGCCTTAATCTTGTTTTTCTTGCTGGCCTGGCACAAAGACAATGGTGGCATTGACCCAGGAATGATCATGAGGAAGAAAGTGTGACTCCAAGACGTCACATCAAGGTAACCAAATATTTGGAAGCAAACTCTTGCCCTTGCAGCAACCCAAGCCAACCCTGCCCTCATGCCCCAGAACAGCTATGCAGCTATGGCTGCCACGCTCTGCTCCCTCCTCTCCCAGACAAATAAACAAAGAGACGTCATTTTGCTCTTTTCAGATGAGAGTTGTGAACATCTCAGTCCTGCCTGGGGGTAATGAGAAGGGTACCCTGTTTCTTTTGAACTGTAGTGCAAAAGGATATCACAGTGTATTAGAACTGAATGCTTTTCTCACAGCCTATCCTGGTTTTGAAAATATTTCCCTCTTTTCTTTACACAAAACTCAAGTGAACCCTCGAGATAAAAGCATGTTTTCTAGGTCAAGCATTCCAGTTTGACTCAGTTTGAAAAAGGTACATCTGTTACTCATAACAGTGCAAAATCTGAGATGCACCACACCAAGAAACAAGAAAATGGAGCTTTAAATATACATGTTAACTGTGGGCATAAAAACCCAAACCAGAATGGACCAAATTTAGCCATAAAATGAAACTGTTTATCTTAAAGTTTTATACATTTTAATTATTTCAGGACCAAGTTGTGAGGACAAATTTTATAGCTATTAGGATCAATTGGGAAATTGGATAAGGCATAAAAGAAGAAGATAATTAATGCTGCTGCATACAAAAATGAGCAAAGCTGTAATACTCAGGTAGTAATGGGGAAGATTGCTTTTATATTACAGATGAAGGTACTGTTCAGTAGTGATACAAGCCAGTTGTAATGTCATCAAAGAAAGAAAAAGACATTTCTATTTAGAAACCACACTCTGATGATTATTTCTTTAGATGTAAAAGGAAACATTTGTTTCTGGTGCAACTTTATTGAAATTCTTGCTCATACTTAATCTCTAAACTTTCTTGTGACATGACACAGCTATTTTGTCACCATCCTATCATGATGGAACAAGTGTTTGTAAATAAAATTTCTGTGATAGCTCTACACACAAATACATACCAGATTTGTTTAGTTGGAGGTTCTTTTATCAATAGTGAAAACGCATATTTGGATTGAAAATACAGATAATGTTGGAGAAAAAAATGAACTACATATTTATATCCTATAAATGTAAACTATAAATACAAAAAAAATCATAATTGCACTGATGAAACTGCAAAATCTATAGTGTTCTTGAACTGGTGATATTCATCTGACCATGTTAATAGGATATAAGTACTTCTTAGAGCTCTGTTATTTGAATTTTTCTGTTGACATTGTTGCAAAATCGCTTAAGAGATATGTTTATCACTCTTTGTATATGTATTTATATTTATTACATATTTATTTGCATTGCAGCTAATTGGTAAAAAAGTACGTAAAAAATATAGCAGGATGGCTAAGCAGATGTTAACAAAAATGAGCTGGAAAGATAGATAGCAAGAAAGATGCTGGGAGATCCCCATTTTAAAGAAGAAAAAGCTGAAAACTGGTCTGCCAGATGGAGAAATGACTTCAGGTATCAAAATCCAGCTGTCATAGAGTTATTAATCAGTAGAAAGTTTAGCAAAATTAAGTACTTGTCATTTGATTGCTTGGTACCAGCTTTCACGTGACAAGTTTTGCTTTTTGCCTTAAGATACTTTTACCCTTTGGAATGTGGAACAGAAGGGAGGGGATATTTATGAGGATGAGAATAAAACATGAAAGAAAAGAAAATCAGGTGATTAGCATAATCATATAGAAAAATGCCAAATTGCTTTCAGCTTGCTGAGGTGTTGTGCCATAGCATTTTCTTTTTTTTTTTTTTTTGTCTTTGTAAACATTAAACAACAACAATTAATTTTCCACATTACCCTACATTAACCGAAACAAAGTAGAAAAATGCTGTAATATATATGTATAAGTCCATAAATATCCAGTAAGTTTTAGTGAATTTTGGTAATGAATATGGCCCTATTTGAAGCTTCATTTTAGAAGAGAGTAATGCAGCTGAGAGTGGGACCAGACATGAATAACTGCATTGGTTTGGAAGGTAAATCCAGTGAAACACATGGCACAACTCCAAACTTGTGTAAAATTAAAGCAGAACAATGCTGTAAGGAATGAAGGCTGATAGGACAACAAAACAGGAGATGAAAAGAGAAAGCTTAAGGTAGCAACTTAGAACAAATTCCTTCATCTGGTATTTTTTCTACAGATTTGTATGGAACTCAGTAACTTCTGTGGCTTTGACCTTGGCATCTCCACTGGTTTTCAGAGCTTCTAATCATACGTGATGGTGTTCACACAAGAGCATTAGATCTGGTAGGCTGAGTTTTCATCTGCATGGAGGCAATTTCACATCACAACAGATACAGAAAGGGAGGAGAAGGCTTATAACAAAGTGACTACATATCTAAATTTTCAAACTGATAATCTCAAGAACAGTGTCCTAAGAGCTGATTATTACTGAAGGATTCCAGAATGGAAACCATGAATATAGTGTGGAAATTGGTCTTTGGGCTGCCAGACTGGGTAGCATGAACATAAATACAGTGTAATACAATAAGTATTTGGTTTTTTTCAATTCCTCTTTGCAAATTTGTAGACAAGTAGTCCTCTAAGTACTTATTTTCGTTTTTAGGTTTTCATTGTCACCACAAAGCACTGGGAAGATATTAATCATTCATTCAATCAAGGTGTCGTACATTTCTTCCCTACCAAATTATATTTGTGGAAAGGTCAGAATATAGCTAATTGAACTTCAAAAGAATTACTGGCTTAAAAGACTTAGTGACATGAATGGCTTTGGAATTTATCTAGGCAGAACAAGCAATTTTTATTTTGCTTATGCTAAGGAACAGTGCCATGTCATGGCTAAATCCTATAGAACATCTTGTTCAGATGTGCCATTCCTGTACTTTTTGGTGAGAAAAGGAAAATGCTGAAGTTCAGTGTTGGGTCAAGAAAAATATCAGTGGTTATGCAGAGGAAGAGACCTCTCTCCTTTTAAGCTCTGGGGCATCCAGGCAGAGTTTGCACCTTAAGACAACATAATGTACAAATTCAAACCAGCATCCCTGATATTTGCCCTCCAATTTTTATGCAAATACTTTGTATCTAGCTGTGTATTGGACTTCAGGTTGGTTACCTTTGAATAATTATGCATTGTTTAAAGATACTCATCTGTTGCTCAGTTTAAATAACAATCTAATATTATGACAAAATATGTCCTAGGAAATTGTTTTCTCTTTTTATTTCTCTTTTGCTTTGCAAATAATTATTGAAAGCAGTTGACAGAGAAATATGATCACATAAATATATCCATATTTTTATGTCACTTTTTATTAATCAGGAGAGTAACAGAACATAACAATTTTGAGCACCTACCTGACTCTCATAATGTTTCCTCTTCATAAGTAATTTTGCAATGTGCCCATTGTTTCAAGAGAAGCAATTAACTATCTGTTTTTTAAACTTGGAGTGATCCTTGTTCAGAGAGGATGATAGTCTTGTGACAATTTTCCATAGGGTATATAGGAGAGAGTGCAGTACGTTCCAGCAAAAACTCCCCAAAACTATTGCCAAAAGCCTGACACAGCTTTCTTGGTGAAAATTGGCTTTTTCTCTGCAATTTGGGAGCTCACAGTGTTATTGATGCCTACATTAGACAGAGTGCTGCATACGCTGCTCCCTTTTCTCTTACCCCTCATCACAGAGCTGTGTTTTAAAGTGGTGCCCAGGGAAAATCAGCATCACAGGCACTGCCAAAGGAGTCTTGCTTCAGGGCAGTGATACACAAGGTTCCTGTGCCAGGATAGCCCCAGGAGAGGAAAGGCAGTACAGAGGGGTCGGAAGGGATGGATGCATTCAAGTAGTGAGGCTAAAGGCCAGAAGTAGAAAAGAGCTTTCTGCCTTTTGTCTATCTGAAAACTTCTTGTAACGTGGTGATGTGGGACAGGCGGTGCTGGGACTGCAGGAATGCTCTGAGTTAATTGGACAGCAGCAGTTATGCAAGAAGCACCGAGCAAGAACAGTAAAAACTCCAAAGCAGACACTTGAACAAAATTTCTTCAAGCAGCGTTTTGAGGCATGTTGAGTGCCACAAAGGGGGAAATTAATCTAACAAACTGGTTTCCTCAAGACCAGATTCTCCCACGGCTGTTTCTTGTCAGAGCAGCTGGTGCCTGTGTGCCAAAGGGAATGTTTTCTCAGCAGGAGCTGCTTAAATGTAAAGAAATCAAGATTTTTCTGCAGTTTTAACCTCATTAGTCAGTTATTAAGAATCTGGAATATTTGGAGACTCCATCAATGAAGTGAGATAGATAATTTTCCACTGTTCAGGAAAGATACTAACCTCTGGGTTAGATCCCTTATAGGTAGCAGAGATGTGTGAAGGTTTCTTGCCCTCCTGGCCCCTATGGATTTACAGGACAGTGGGCACCATCCACCCTACTGCCAAAAGCTCACCCCAGCTTGCCCTAATCTGCCAAGTCTCAGACCTACTGAACAGGATGCAGACCTTTTCTTGCTGCACCATACTCCCTTGCTGCCATGCCAGGCTTCAGTATGTTCAAGGCATCGTGGCACAGCCTCTTCCCAGTCCCAGAGGACTGCACACAAACACTGTCTGCCTCGCCAGCCAACATCTTTCCCTCAGGTATGCAGGAGCTGGGTCATGGGGAAAGATGGGCTGTGCCAGTGCACTGAGCTGGAAACAGATGCAGCATTCAGCTGCTCAGCTGAGAGTGAGCAGTGAGGACACCTGAACAAAGACTGTCACTTCATAGCAAACAGCATTTGACAGCTGCCTTTTCTCTGACATAAGTAATCTTTCCTCAATATTTTCAAAATTGTCCATACTTTCAGTGAACAGGGATCATTGCAGTTCCTTTTGGCACAGGACTTCTCATATTTTCCCATTTTCCATTGCCTGTTGGGGAGCTTTTAGCAAGTTGAGAAATCATTTCCATGTAATTCATATCTGTGGAAAGGCCACACTGTGGGATTACCATGTTGTGAACTACAAACTACAAAAGAGGATACTTTGCTGGGAGAATGGGCTTCAACCTGAGGTGGAGCCTGCCAGTGGCTGAGTTGAAAGCTGTGTGCACACTCCCCATGCCTACTGCTATTCCTGCACTAGCTCTTCATGAAAATGGGCTACACCAATATAGTTTCATTTTTGACAGAAAAATGTCCCAAGCAGTGTGGGCACAGATGAAAATATGGATTTGTGGGCTATTCTATGAGCAGATCAGAAATGCTTCCCAAAGGGGAATGTAGGAATAAATTCTTTACTGTGAGGTGGTGAGGCACTGGAAGAGGTTGCACAGAGAATCTGGGGATGTCCCAACCTGTAAGTGTTCCAGAACAGCTGGATGGGACTCTGAGCAACCTGGTCCTGTGGAGGCCATCCCTCCGTGACAAGGGAGTTGGAACTAGCTGACTTTAAGCCCCTTCCAACCCAAACCATTCCATGATTCTGTGATGAATCTATCAAAGTGGCTGGCTCAGCTGGTGAGTGGTGGTGGCATTGAGGGGTTCTCTGAAGCCCAGGTCCTGTGAGCTTTTTCCTCAGGTACTGTCACTGGGGCAAGCTCAGAGTGCCCAGTAGAATTTGACATTAACAATCTTGCCAGGGATGCTGTTGCAAGACACTATAGAAATGGGCACTGTGCACTTGGCCTTGTGCTCTTTTTTCACCGTATCTCATGAACAAGACAACTGAAGCATAACAAAAAAGTTCAAGCTGTTACAGAGGCTACCCAAGCTGAGTATATTTTAACACGATCTGAAATCCACAAGCCAAATGCAGGCTGCTCTGCTTCTGGCCCTAAATACAACATCTTCTGTTAGTTGATAATTGCTGCCCTAAAATAGTTTCAATTTGTCCCAGCTGTCTTGGACTGTTGACACAGTTCCTGTTTTCAGGAAGTAACTGTCTGTTTTTAAGGTCCAGTCTTTTCCTGGAACAAAAGGAAGAAATAGAAACTGCTATTTCTACTTTTGGGCAGATTAAGCCCCTATGAGATATTGAAAACGAGAAGTACTTTTTCTGTTCTGGAAAAGAAGTACCTATAAGAACCATGTACTGGATAAATAAGTGGGTTGATTTTCTCAAAATTTTGATAGTTGTATGAATAATGTTTTTAAACATATTCAATTTTAAAGCAAATGGTGGAAAAGAATGGAAAGAAAGTGAACAAAATAAAGAAAAAAATAATATAAAGAAAAACATAATATCTTGTGGCAAGCTTAAAGCAATATAATTTTGCCACTGTGTTGCCCTGATCTCATCATGTCACTGTTCCTGATTTCTGTAGTGCTTGGCTTCACTTTTAATACCCTGCATAATGTCTTCCTTTACCTCTCACTCCTCTTGCTGGACTGATCTTTGCCTAACACAATTTGTGACATTAACACCTTCTACCATTTCTGAATTTTTCCAGCAAGTGTGAGTACCTTTCTTGCACCTGGGTGTATCTATTCCTCTGTCTCACCAGATCTCCCACTGCCACTACATGCTCATATGCCAATGCCACTGTGCCTTATGGTGACAACTTTTGTGTTGTTGATTGTCTTCTTTCCTTTGAAGAAGACTATTTTCCTTTTTCATATAAAGCTTCTTGAAGTTCATGTCCAGAAGAATAAATTGTTGGAAGAGACTATTAACATGAAAGAGACTATTAACACAGAAGAGAAAAGAACATTGATTTTTCCAAGACAGATAAGAGGAAAAATTGCAGGTACAAGAGAGGGCTAGCCTGAAGAACTGAAGGGAACAATAATACCACAGCCTGAAAATGAGGAGTGCAGACATCAAGCTTTCTTGATTAGCTTTTTTCACTAATGAGTTATTAAACATAAGTATGGTCTGTCTTTAAGGAGTTTTATATCTTTACAGCATTTAAAGTGATGTAACACATAAATTACTAAGATTTGGTTCATGTTTACTGTATTGTCTTGAGACTTCTTGTGTTATCTTGGAAAAGTTGATTCTTTAACCTATAATTCAGTTTCAATGTTTAACAGTGTTTATTTGAGCTAAAGAGATGATACCAAAGTACTCCTGTGTTTTAATAAGGAGAACTGTGAAGCCTGAAGCCTGAATGGATCTTGACAGGATAAGGCCTTGTCTACCCATGGCCCAAAGAATCTGTGAGAGCTGGGCTGAGCTGGCTCTAACTTGAAAGTTGGCTAACTGACCTCTGCATCTCTCAGAAGTTAAATTACTCTGAGCTCCCAGAAGAGATCTGGACAAGAAGCTCATGAAATAGCTTGGAGCACCCCAAATTTTGCCACTGATATTTTGGGTTTCATACATAGTAATTCTGGGATTCTACTGAATTTTATAGCAATATTTTTAAAGTAACACCAGGCATGTAGGCAGTAATGAAAATATATCTATTCCTTCTGATTAGATGTTTTTGTTCAAAAAATGGTTTGCATGTTCAACCAAGAAGAAACCATTGACTTTACAAGATCATGCAATGACTCACTTCATCAAGTTAAAAATTTCTCTAGTAAGTAAATCTTCTGGGGAAGCAACAGAGAGACACTTGAAATTTATATGTCCTTAAGTTTAATATGTTCCTAACATCTGTATCTACCAATCTATGCAAACACATATACTTACAGAGAGAGTAAAAAAGCAGATATACAGAGGGAAAATGAATCTAAAATCCAACATGTGCCAATACTTACTCCACAGCAGGCTTCCAGGACTTGTCTTTTAAATAATTCTGTCAAGCACTTGCTAGCATCTAGTGATTGGGAATACATCAGAATGGAATACTCTCAAATGAAAGAGTCTACTGAATATTACAGCTGGGTAGAAGGGCTTATAATTTAGGTTGGAAATTTCCAAGAAGACTATAAGTGATTTCTAAACACAATAAATAGGCCAAATTATTTCTATGCCTTTAAAAAATCCCATCCCTGTTCTCTCCTAATTTATAGATTCTAAACATGCTGATTTTAGCTTTATCAATTTAACAGAAGACATTGTATTTACAAGATGGATAAAATCATCCAAGCTTTCTGGACAATTTTTAACTGATGTAGCTCTCTTAATCTGTGTGTTTTCTGCTGAGGAGATAGTGTAATTAGTTTGTCCCTCTCAACTGCTTTCACAATATCCCACAGGATATATGGGCTAATTTCTTCCCCGTTGCTATAGAAAAAGTATTATCTTACAATATCTCCAGCTGAGATATTATGCCACAAATCCTTTTCAGAAGCTGAATATCATAAGCATTCCCAGAGAGCTGCAGATCAAGAGAGCTGTATTTGCAGGCATTAGCAAGAAGGAAATGAAACAGCAGATACACACTACAGTAGGAAATCATGTAAAATTAGTCACCACTACATGTCCCTCTGGAAAAAGGCTGATTGAATGCAGGTTCCCAGAAACTGAGTGCAGGAAAAGAATTAACAGGTATAATAAAATATGCTCTTCATTCACAGACCACACAATTCAAAAGGCTGCAGAGGTTGAATCATTAAAGACCAACTTATGCTTTAATTTGTCAATTTAAGAGGAGGATAGACAGGGGACAAAAAATATTCTACCTATTTAGAGATTTAAAAGCACTGCAGAACAAATGAGTATGTGAAAAAGTTCCTCTTATGAAATTTGTGGTAGCTTTGTGGAAGAGTTTCTTTGGAAAAAGCTATGGAATCACAGAATACTTATCTTCATAGAAATACTATTTCAGATATGACTCAGAGTTTTGCTGGGCAGCCTAAGATAGACACTTTGGAGAACAGAAAGTAATATACTGGAAGGCTGGATTTGGTATGGCTTTCAATGAAGAGGTGTCTGAAAAAAAGGATTGTCTAAAATCTGAGACAAGTTTTCATGATGATACAAATATTGAAACTAAGGTAAAACTGCAAATAATTACCTAATTCAAATGTGGAACATAAAATAGACTCTAGTGGTCTTTCTGACCCCTTTTATTTGCGCCTTCCACATGTTCCTGGAGGAAAGTTTTCTTTGTCACTTTTCTCTGAAGGGATAGCAATATATACACTGCAGAAAAAAAGGTATTTTTTGCATGCAGAATCCCTCTGAGAATGTTCACACAACTATTTTCAAAGCCGTTTGTGGTCCAGTGCCCATCCACGTGGAGATGAAAGCAATCTTGTATGACTGTGGTGATGGATAGCTCAACGTGAAGAACAGAGCAGCTACAAAGGAGAAACTACAAGCAGGAATTGGAAAGGAGTGTTTGCAAGTGTCTCATAGTTTGAAACAGGTTTCCAATGAACCTGCATTCAATTACTCCAAACAACAAACAGATTTTTAAATTCAGGCTGTAAGGGTAGTGTCATGGGTATACATTTAGTAATGCTGCAAAGTTTTTTCCCTAATGATAAACATCTTTTGCTTATGCAGGAATGGTAGCAGGGTCCCTCCCCTTTGATGGGGTTACTCTGCACCAGACTGAAGGCATGTGCTCTGCAAAGTCCCACAGCTGACTATCTGAAAGAAACAACAGCACACGCCCTCCTCAAATCACCAAAATAAAGAGCCTAAATCAAGTTGGGTGAGCAGGGCACACACATGAGCACCATGGATCTGCGGCAGTGTGCTCACAGGCAGCCCTCAGCAGCAGCCACTGCATGTGCAGGAGCTGCTCACAGGCCCCCAGGGGCTGAATCTGTGCTGCTTCACACAGTTACTGTGAAGGGATGCAATTGTTTGTGGCACAATGCCTGGGTCTTCAGCCTCTGCCGCAAGTGCCCTGGCAGATAGCAGCGCAGGGAAGCTCCTCATCTTCCAGCCTGCAGCCACAGGTCAAGCCTTTCCCTTGGGAAAGAATTTAAAACAAAGTGTGCTCTGGCAGATATCCCAGAAGTGTGCCTGGTGTCCTGCAAAACAGCAGGATGTTCCTGAGCAGGGGTCACTGTATGTGTGTAAGTGTATTTATATGTGTGCATATATTTAGATACACACACAAATATTGTACATATTTTCTTGTAGTTAATTCACTGTCTGATAGGGAGCTCTGATAAGAATAGTTTTTCTTTTTTTTTTTTTTTTTTTTTTTTTTGCTAAGCATAACCTTCTCTTTCCTTCACGGACTGTAAAAATCTCAGAGACTGAACTATTTCCAGCATACTGTCCATCCCAGATATCTGGGCTGCATAATTTCAGGCGAGCACCTGTTGCACCTGGGAAAAAAAATAAAATATGACTTTGCAGGCTGCTTTTCAAAAATGTTTATTTTTTATCATTTAATATACTATGATGCTACAGCTGTGCAAAGCTGCTCTGACATTTGGAACATCAAGACAATCCACAGAGAGGTGGGTTAGTGTCTAGGAGGTGGAGATGTGGTCAAAGATTTGTTAATTTTATTGTACAGCTTCTCAATTCAGTGCACGGATATCACCACCAGCTACATGCTGTCTTGAATTTTAATGGTGTCTTTCAATTTCTTGAAAAACAGGAATTACTGCAAGGAACGAGCAGGAGGGAAATGTTTCCATAAAATTTATGGTTCTCCATGGTGGTGACATCTCATTTTCTTTGCCTGTTGGTGCTTGGGAAGGTCTTTTCCTGAGGCAATGCAAACTAAAGGGTGGGAGCTGGACCTGCTGCTATTGACATCCAGGGGGGATCTCAGTGACTTCAGCAGACCTGTCATGCTCTGCCTGTTGGTGCCAACAAGATCCCTGCAGTCTGGGTGATGAGGATGTGGCCTCATGTTTATCACAACCAGGTAAAGGCAAGATGCCTGGTGATAACTGAGGGGTTTAGTCAAGTTTCTGTGACTTTTGGTCTTCTCAAATGTGCTGAATATGAAATATTGCACTAGTAAAAAACATCTACAATATCTAAGAAGTTATTATTAAGTCACCAAACTGCTATGAATTGAATTCTAAAGTGTATTTCAATTTAGCTTTCTCCTGGGTGAACTGCCAGCAAGACAAGTCTTTCTAAAATAGAATTTGTTGTGTACTAAGATTTCTAGCCTGAGGGTTAAATACTCCTTTCTTTTCTTTTTTTTTTGTCTTTTTTTGTCTTTTTTTTCTCTTTTCTTTTCTTTTCTTTTCTTTTCTTTTCTTTTCTTTTCTTTTCTTTTCTTTTCTTTTCTTTTCTTTTCTTTTCTTTATTTTCTTTTCTTTTCTTTTTCCTCTTCTTTCCTTTCCTTTCCTTTTCCTTTTCCTTTTCTTTTCCTTTTCCTTTTCTTTTCCTTTTCTTTTGATGCAGAGCTACTGAAAATAACTAGGCGGAGAAGGAATTTGATCTCTGTTTGATCTGCCTGGAACAAGCATTCTTGCATTTCCTGCATTACTACCAAGACCCAAATCTGGACTGTGTTCTCTGCTGAACTCTGTTGCACTGGGAGGGTCAGAGTTATTCCTTTTTTGTTGTGCACCCCATTGAAGGCTTTCTTGGAGAAGGGCCTGGGTGACTACACACACACAGAAGGTGAGCAGTGTGCATGGATAGCGACTAGTAGGTTTAGTGATGGGCTGAAAGCTCTTGGGGAGCATGGCTGTACCACTGGGAGGTCTGCAGAAGAACTTTGAATCTACACCAAGGGATTCAAGATATATTTTTCATCCAAACACAAATATTTTGGAAATTATACCTGATATGCAGAAGGTCCATAGTTCTGCTCATGTAGGATTAAACCAGTTGTGATATATGGTACTTCTAACCAAAGGGGTGTGTGTGTGTGTGTGTGTGTGTGTGTGTGTGTGTTTTGGTATGTGAATGAAGGGGCTCAGAACCATTAATGAGGTTTTGACAAAATTGAAGGAAATCTTGAATACGCTCTCTACTTTGAAGATAAAATTTACAAAAATATTTTCCAAGATTGTGTTGTCTCACTGGTGGGTCAATATTTTGACCTTTGACCAAGGTAGATACTGGCAGTATTACAAAACACATTTAAACATTTAATCTATGTTAGTCTGTGTAAGTGCAGAGCCACTGTTAGATGCCTAGATCACTGCTGTCCACCTGGAGTCTGGATTTAGACTTATGCACAGAGATGACGGATTGAGAGTGTCATCATCAAGAATGGATTTTGTGCCTAAGGTTATACTATAAGAAAGGGTAAGTCTAAAAATATTTGATCACTAATCCAGCTGAAAGTCCTCCTATGTGGAAATTCTCAAGTGAAAAGGATGCAAAGACTATAACAGTCAGGGGACAAATAAAAGGATAAGAAAATAATTTTAATACTGGAATGAACTGTTATCTGAACCGGCAGACATAACAATACACAATTCATAAAAGTGCAAAAATTCAGGTTAGGAGTACTGAAGCTTTACAGAAATGTCAAACATTCTCAGACCAAATTCAGCCAGCAGCCAATTTCAATTTCCAAGCTGAAAAAGTCTTTTAAAAAACTGTGCTCATTTTGTTTGTTAACAGAGATAATCAAACAGAATTTCAGGCCTTGTTGTTGTGCCAGGCTGCAGTTCACAGGCATAAAGAATTAAGCCATTCTTGCTAGAGAAAAAAAAAAAGTAAATTAATGAGCTCTTAATAAATAGTTTAACAGACAATGTCAAAATATTGTGGACTTACAGTAAATGACACGGCAGTGACTTATGCTGGATTCCTCTCTGAAACCAAGTTCTAGGGATTGCCAAAGGATGTCCACAGATTAACACACAGTGGAAAGCCAGAGTGTGAGGCAAGAGCTCAACTGTACTCCATCCCCTTTTCAAATATTATCATAGTCCTCTGCCAGGTGTGTACACAATGCATGCGGATGGCTGTGCAGGTGCCCGTGCCTGACCTTGCCTGGAGGTGTCTCGGTGACCAGGAGCTGAAGAAGCCATGGCAGGGCTAGCCCCCAAGTTGGACGTGTCCCAGGGTTACAGTGACCTCGGTGCTACTAGTGTCTGGCCCCTGCTGTGCTCCCAGGCACTGGATGAGGGTGGGAATCTGTGTTCACTCCATGCAGGTTTGGGCAGAGAGAAGGGGGTGGAGGAGCAGATAATTGTGACTGCAGCTGTTACTGCTCTTTCTTCAGACCCGGTGAGGTTTCCCTTTGCTGTCACCTGTACATTTAAAGAGCTCTGTGTGATAATTAGCAGAAACCCTCAGATCAGATCTAGCACTCTTCACAGTGCTTCTCCCATGGGCAATGCTGCAAGAGGCAGTCAGTTCTGTTTAACATCTTTATAAACAATGTGGAGCATTCACAGACAGCTCAGGCTGCTCATTACTGTTCAGTGTTTAGTCCCTTGACCAATTCATAATCAATTTGCTACCCTTGCAGTCAGTGCAATACTTTCCTGCTCACTGTTGGTAGAAAAGATAGGAATTTAAGAGAGGAAAGATGGTGTGCTTAGTTCAAAGCAGGAAAACAGTGCGGTTACTATAAACAACAATTAAAGTGCCACCATCATCTTAGCAGGTGCATGTATTTGGACTAGAGTACCTTAAAATGTGTAAGAAGGATCTATTTCAAATGCATTACTGGGGGCACAGCAGGCACTACCAGGTAGATCTTGCATTTGAAAATGTGTTGTCAACACCTAAGCAACAAATTTTCTATTAAAGTACAAAGCACATAAAGTCCTTGTGTGGAAATCGCAGTTTTATTATGTCTTGGGAATTTGTATCCAAAACAGCTTCCATAAATCTTCCACAGAATATTTAATGAGCTTCTATATCATTTGCCAAAATTGACCTAAACTGTGCAGGTATTTTTCTCCCCCATGTTTCATTTCTATTGAGAAAAACAATGAAATTAGATTATTATGCCTTCTTTTTGAAAATAGTTATTTTTTTTTGTTGACTTTTACCCAGCCAAATTACATCCTCTTTATTGAGTCTACAGATGTTGCAACTTAACTATGGTCATGGCTGATGTCATTTGTGTTCAGACTTTCATTAGTCAAGATGCTCACACATTCCTTTCTCTTCATGCTTTCACTCATCATTTCATTATTGATTGTAATTGAATTAACCAGATGGCAACTGCCACGTTCACATTTGTTACTTACTCCAGATGACAAAACTCAAAATGCCCTCACACTGTCATATTTCTTGAGATACTAATTTTTTCAGTAAAGTTTGTGTTAAAGGCAGGATTATTGCCTATTCTTAAAATGTTTGCTGAATAGTAACAAAGCAATCATTTGGCAATGGTGAAAGGTTGACGTTTTCACTGAATTTTATAAAGAAGCCTTGCTGTGATGTTGAGCACAATTTAGGTATTTCCTTGTGGAGAAAGAAGGTGTGCTGGCAAACCTGTGTGAGAGTATTGTGTGACCCCACATGAGCCAGTGGATGGTCTGTCTTTTTGGAAATAACTCTGGGGGAGGAACGCAGTTCTTAGATATTTCAGAACACAGGAATGTAATTGTCAGTGCAGCTGACATTGTCTTAAATGGCATTAGACCAGGTCATGGGAAACAACAAAAGATTGACATATTAATTTTTTTCCCCACTTCTCCATCATCCTTGCTGAAAGTAGTAGGTTTTTTGCAATACCCCATAATCATCAAAAAGCAAATGTGCTGCTATAATTTTCATATTTTTATTCACATTTCAGAAAACATATTCAAGGGTTTGCCTGTAATATGTTTTTCATGAAATACAGCATTTCATTCCCTCCTCCTTGTCTTTTGGGTTTTTTTTGGGCAAAAGTAAAATGGAAACAAAACCAAGAGAATAAAGGGAATATAGAATGTTGACATAGTTTTAATAGATTGTATTAAACCATAAAAAATTAAAATAAACAACAAAAGTTTTCCATTAAAAATAATGGTCATGAAATTTACTATTTTCAGTCAGAGAGTTGTATCTGTCTATAAGACTCTTATCAGGAAAAAAAATCAAAATTTTAAATATGTTTCATCTTTTGTCAGTCTGAAAAAATAAAAGCAAAAAAACCCTAAAACCAAAATCAAACAAACAAACAAACAAAAAATAAAAAAAAACACCAAAAACACCACCAAAAAAAGGCCACTAAAAAACCAAACACCCCAAAACAAACAAACAAACAAACAAAAAAAAACCCACACAGAAAAAGCCTAATGTAAACAACAATGGCATGTAATTTCACACTTGTCAAATTTTCTGCCTGTGACATACAGGGTCATAGGATACTAGAAGGGCTACATGCATGGTTGGATGCAGACATTTCCATTTTTCTAAATGATAATCATGCTTTTCTATTCTTTCAAAACAAAATGTTTCCTTGGGAAACTTGTTTGTTTGTAAGAGCACTATTTCACTGGAAAATCTTTCTCATGGAAAGTTCTCAAATCATACTTTTAGTTTGCTTTCTGACAATAGGGTTTTATTTAAAGTATTATTATTAAAAAGTTTTCTGCTATGCCTATTAGTTGTAACAGCTTGATGTAGTGTTTGACAATTATTAAATTTTTATTCTTCACAGCTTGAATTAAGGAAGACGTTGAAAAAGACAAGGCCCATTAAAAATATGCTTTTTGAGAGTCACAGCTTGATTTTTCCTTCTCACATTACAGAAATTAACTTATTCTTAAGTAGTGCAAAAGATCTCATGCCTTGTAAGCTCACAGAACTTCTATCATGGCATTCTCTTTCTCATGGCAATCTTCAGTTTTGCTTTAAAGAGCAGCATACCAGTGATAGTCTTTGCACCCAGAAGTTTCCAATGCCCAGAAGATCAGGATCCATACCGGTGTCCTCAGCACAGGCTCGAGGTGCCAAGGTGGGTGCTGAAGGAGGTCTGGCAGCTGCACCTGCAGCAGCATTCATCTGACTGAGGTAAAATTAGCAAATAAATAACAGGGCATTTCCACACCAAGGGCATTTCTGATAGACACTTCCAAGTTTCTTCCTGGGCCAAATGTGTGTGCAGTTCTTCTCCCCAAGGCTGTTGAAAGCTCTTGGCCAAGCAAAGAGCACCTTCCATGCTGCCAGCCTGCAGGGAACAGCAGCTGTGGGGTCACAAAACAGAGGACTTCCATGCAGAGATTTTTGTGTCCCAAACACTGCAGAGATGCCGTATACAAAATTTTGTGTAGTCAGGATTTGCAAATATAAAGAAGATTTGGATAAAAATAAATATTTAGCAGGGATTTAGCTAACTGGATAATCTCCTAGAAACTAAAGCTACACCGTAATAAATACACCGCAATAGCTTTATATGCAGAAGTTAGACCGCTGTGTTTTTTCCAGTCATTGATATTCAAATATTCTGAACTGGATTTTCACAGAACATCCTATGTCTGAAACAAATGTAAAGATTCATGGAAAGATTCATGAAGGTTAGAGCAAAACAAATAGGAAATAAACTCTCTCTTGTCACAGCTTACAAAGTTACCCTTTATTTCCTTTATCTATTAGGGAGTATATGAAGTTTAAAAATTTCAATATATATATATATAGAAACAGGCTACAGGGTGGACAGAGCAAACTATAAGAAAATTTCTGAAACTATGTTTGCAAAACACTTTTTTGCTGAAACATAACTTGACATTTATTTGAGTGGAATAATGTGTAAGCTAAACCCAAAATCTTCCACAAAGAAATATTTCCATTTTTACAGCAAGCAATAGCCTGTGCTTAACACAAATAAGCAACATTGTTTAGCAATTTTATGATATTATTTGAAAGTATTCATGTTTTCCATCCTTCCAGAATAAAGTTAAAAATACCATAGCAGGCCCCTTGGGATGATAATGCAATTTATTACTGCACTTTATTGAGATCATCCTTTGTATGTGAATTCACCTACCAAAATTTTCATTATTCTATTAGATAAAAATGATTTCTCATGGCTCCATCATTATGGAAAGGCTGTATCAGTCAAACAGCAACTTAACAAAAATTTTTTTTTTCAATTATTCATTTTTGAGAAATTCAGTTGAATGGTTCAGGACAAAAGAAATATAATTATCTCAATGGGTAGTTTTTTACCACATGGCCTTACTCCGAAATGCAGATTCAATGAGATTTCTTACTTTCATAAATGTCTTACAGGACTGAAGCCCGACCCAGCTCAAATTGAAGACCCGATCACATTTCGGTCATTAAATTTTCATTTTTAAGGAATTGTATCATTGTTTCTTGAAGTTTATATCCTACCATATATCTCAAAGTTAAAAAATACACCATTGACCATGGGCAGCCATAATTTTTTAAGAGTGTTCAAACACTAATTTGTTTATATGTGTTAATACAGCAGCTTTAAATGTCTTAAAATAGAGATGCTCTATTTAATAGTAATGGGGATTAGTCTGGAAGCTAAGACCTGCAGATAGATTTCCTGTTGCTAGGTCCTTCTGATCATCTAGGATATGACTGACTTTGAAACCAGTTAATGTTTTCTACCCCAAGATTAGATGCTTCAGGTCATTAAACTTGTTTATGCTGTTTTCTACCCTTAAAGAAGTAAACTCAGTCAAGCATAACAGCAACACTCTTGCCCCCCAGATGTTAGGTTTTACAAAGAGTAATTCATCCTGAGATTTGGAAGATTCTTTAGTTCCCAAACTGGCAAACTGAGAAGACAGTGCAACTGATACAGAAAATTTCTTAACAAGTACACTCATGGCACAATATGATTTAAAAGTTAAAAGTAACTTAAATTAGATCAATCCTTTCTCATGATACTGATCACATGATTCATCAGTGACCAGAGACTTTAGCCCTCTAGACATTTAGGGATAAATACAGTTTAACTGGATTTTTTAAATAATCACTTCTGTTGCTGCTCTAAACATACAGAGAACATAAACATAGAGAACTTTTTCAAAATGAACTTCTATAAAATCACAATTCAAAGGATTTCTCATTTGAGCTGAAATCATTACCATGCACAAAAAGTAATCAGAGGTCAGGTACAGGGACTACAAAAGGTATAATCTTTGAAAACAACATAATAAGGAAAAAATGTCTCTGGTTGAAGTTCTGAAGGGAACAAAGATCCTTTTATTATAATTGTTAGAAAATTTGGTATGAAGCTTCACCTTTGTTGTTGAACCATTTTATTTTTTACTGTAACCATCATTGTTCCTACTATAGTATGTTTTATAGAGTTTATAATGTTTTAGCATTCATTTTACAAGCTTTTCTTTATCAGACATTCATAATGACACTGGATGAGTGCTATGTTTTTACCATTTGTTCCTTGTTCTCAGAGGTGATGAGAAAACATCTGTCATATTTTTCATCCCACTACCAAAAAACCACCCAGTTTTTATAGGCTATTACCATAGTTTGCCTTCACAGTATAACAATAACTTCATCTTTGCAAAGACCTGCAAGAAATATATAAAATGTTGTTGCAGCTGTTTACTTTCTCTTCTGTTGCCTCCTACTGGCCATGGGCCTTTCTGCTGGAGGCAGAGGTGGTAAAGGGAGTGCTTCCCAGCACCTGTTTGGGATCTAGATTCGTATTTAAGCAGTTTTACCCTTCCCCTGTTGTGCAGTCCTGAATTACTTACCTGCTTGATTCTCCTCCCTGTAAGCCTCAGAAACCTGCAGTCATCACACAACCACACAATCCAGTTATGCCAGGTACTGAGCAGATGCTCCAAACTTCCAGAAAAGTCCAACGAACAATTTCTATGGCTATCTCATTGCTAGGTACACATCCAGTAAATATTTTCCAGTCATTGAATGGGCCTCACACAAGACATAAAGAATGGGCCGGTCCCCATGTTGAAGCTAGATAAAAGAGTTACATTAAATAACTCCTATAGTAGAGGCTGTTGACAGGCAGCACAATTGTTGACAGATATCCTGCTACAAAGTCACAGGAAGGTTTTTTCCTTGAATTTTAAAATGTTGTACTGCACAGGGAGAGATCTACATGTGCATGGGCATTCCAAATCAGTTTTTTGAACATGCAGTTTTGTAAAGAATGTAATAACTCCTAAACAAGACAATTGATACAACTGGAAATAAAAAACCTCAAGTTTCTCTCCACACACTGATGGAGACCCATGGAAGGTCTTATGTGTTTGATATATTGCGCATTTTCCATTTGTTGAGTCTTTTAACTTTAAAACCTTCAATGTTTTAGATAGAACAGAACCTGTCATAGTAACCTGTATTAAACTTGGTCAACAACATCCCATTCTTCAGAAAAGATGCAAAGCGACTGTTCCTTTCACAAGCTTTGTTTTATCATGAAGTGGAGCTGCAGCTGGGAAGAGACAGAAGCTACTTTATTTGTGGACTGAATTTTGTCTTCACTTATCTATCCATAATAAACCTGAAATCTTTACCTGAGACCTGGAGCAGCTACCTCAGATCAAGCCCCTGATACAGTCAACTGTCTGACACCACACATTGCACTGCCCTGGAATTTTGCAGTGTTTCTGAGTCTAATTCTTTGACAAGGAACAGAAAAGCCCTCAGGGTATGGCCACCTGGGACACTGTGCTTCCCTGTGCTCACAGAAGTTGTTGGCTCTAGGGCTCTGGTAAGGATTAAAGTGCAGTGTGGTTACTCCTTGGTGCATTTAAATGTGAGAGGCTATGGACTTGATATCATTACCTTTATTTATGCTGAAAAACACCTCTCAGTGAAAAAAGATGTCATAGTATGCTGTTAAACTGAAACTAGGGTAACTACTTGGCGGGTGGATTTCCACAGGACCTACAGAGAGTTAAGTGCATAGCTCTTCTATTTTAGAAGAGTTTCAAAATCATAGATAATAGCAAATTAGATTTCTTAATGCTGGGAAATCTTTGAAGATATGTAATGCATTATGGTTCCTTATCATTTTAGTCTTTCTTCTGCTCATCTGTCTTTATGTGAAGCTGAGGTCATATAATGTGAGAATGTGAAAGGCTGGTCATTATGCCAGAGTGTGCTGCTGCAGTCCTGCATTAACCCCTGCAATAACAGGGACCGGAGTCTCTGCTGACTTGTGTCAAAGCCATTGCAGCACTGATGATGGCTACAATGGCTTGTGCTACTTGAACATCTACTTAGGGAAATCTTTTGCTGTTACCATGGTTTCTGGAAGTTGCACTTTTTTTTTTCTTTAAGACACATTTGTTAGACAGAAAAGAATGTAAACTTTTTGGGTCAATTGCTAGCTTAGGGGCACAAATTTGAGCATAATGTATGGTGATACTATTTTAGCCTCTTAAAAACTATCTTATCAATTCAAATTATAGCTTTAGACAGGGTGAAACACCAGTCTAAATAACTGGAGGCCAGACATACTGGGAACAAAGTCTTAATTTCTTGCATTGAGTGTGTCTATACTGAATTTACCATTTCTTAGTCTACTCTTTGGGATTAATTGAGAAACAGAAATGGACTAAAGGAGTAGACTCTCAATCTCTTAAATATAATTTGTGTAGAAAAAACTGTAACAGAACAGTTTACTACACAGCATCTTAGAGCCAAAGGGATTGAGCTGCTCTCATTCAGCAGGAAAAAAAGATCTGACTACAAAGAACCATAAATAGATATTACTTGCCCAGTCGCAATTTGAGAGATATATTTCAACATTTTCAGATTATTTTAACAAAAATTTGTAGACAGGCAGTGTATGGGCAAGTAGCAGTCACCTTTCAAAGCAAGAGAGAGGAAAATCAGAAAAAGTTTATATACAGCCTTCAGTACTAGCATAATACAAATTGATGTGAACCAGTCACTTGCTAAAACAGCTATAGTTCAATTTCAAAACCTTTCCTTTCCAATTTTATTGTTCAGGCATGATATGTGCCATATTTTATCAAATCATTCTGGATAGTAGCTCAAAAATATTACATCACTGCTGACATAACATAATATGATGTGATAGGCCTGAGATAACCTCATGTGGTTCCATGTTTAACACAAGTATCATTTTGTATAGAAGAACGTTTTAGGTCATTTAAGGCTATTATTTTTTTTTTTTTTTTTCTGAATTGCAAAGAAGTCTGCACACGCAAAGAGCAGTGAGTTTGCAAGCTGAAAGCAATGACACCTCCAGGGGTGTCACCCCTAGTATGGGGGAAAGAATGGGATTTTTCCTGTTAAAAGTGAGACTCAAAATCAAGTCCTTCCAGTTCTGCTCACCACAGCTGACCCTGACTTGCACATACACCATTAGCTGTTCACTATCCGGAGCAGTGGGATTCTCAGCCCAGCTGCTGTGCAGGTGCTGCGAGGTAGCTGCTCTCTAGGCAAGCGCTTGCATAGCAGCCCCAGGAGCTCAGTGCCATGTTTGAGTCCCCACTACAACAAGGTAAAACAGCTCTAATTAGTGTTGACACTTCTAGTACTTACTGCTGTCACATATAGAGTGTATGAAGTCTAACACTGTAGTCTTTAGCTGAATCCTTGCCATCTGTAGCTTGACAAATGCAGTAAGAAGAGTCAGCAACCCAAGTGTTTACTGTCCAATAGGCTAAATAGGTTTTTTCCTTCTTTTTCTGAGGGATTTCAGTTTTAACTTGTAACCTGATATTGTGATAAAATCTTCCCCTGGAGGAGCAGATTTAACTGACCAAACTATAATGGCAAACTATGATGCCTTAGACTGTCTCTGAAACAGGGGTCTCACTATTTTATGATGACTGATAATAAAAGAGCATATTTTGTGTGACGGATGTTATCTATTTCAGGCTCTGCCTGAAGCTGATGTGTGTCTTAAAATTTCCTACTTTTTCTGCCAGAATTCCAGAGTCTAGACAACTGGCTCTGATGCTGACATCCGCATTTAGAGGTTTGAAGTAAGGTCAAACGAGTCCCTTCCTTGGGTTCTAAAAGGATTCAAGTCTATATACACAAATTGTAACGTAATGAATTACACAAGCCTAAAGCAAAAAGTAGGTAACACTAAGATACCTATAGCCAACAGCTCTGCAGTGTTTCCTTTCTCTTCTGCAGGCGTGACATAATTTGAGTTTGAAAACAAGAGTTATCATAGGTCAGGGTAGTGTTTACCTAGCTCCTCTCCAAGCAAACAGCTCTTATGAATTCAATGGATCTTTTTTCTGAGCAGAGATCAGAAACTGGAACTGTGCTGTATTTTTGTTTGCCTCAGGGTTTTATCCTTTGCCTGTAGTAAGTGACAAACTCAGAGATTTGCACCAGTTATTTTATAGTACCATGCTGGTAAAAATAAAACAGACCTCAGAAACTCTAAATTCTGTAATTCCTTCAAATATGAAGTTAAATGGCATTGTTATGGATTTAATTTTTTATTTTTAATTTTTCACATGATTTCTTGCTTTTCCTGGAACTCGTGAGCTGTATATTATATACGAACACATGCACTGTATATCACATATTACTATATTTTCTTCATATCACAGAAATCTCACGAAAGTGAAAAATAGGCTGATGATGCTATAACAGAATGAGACTTTAAAACAAAATACAATAATCTTTCAAGCATCATTAAACAGCAATTTTGATTGCAGTTACCATGAACTGCTCATATACTGCTGTAGGCAAGGAAAGAATGGATCATTCTTTCCACCTACAAATATGACTGACAGCAGCAAGAGGACATAAACAGTCCAGTTTTACTCAAATTTACTTGATTAACTTGTATCATTTAGTCACTCTATAAAACGAATGGTTTACTTTCCAATCTATGTGTAATGAATATCAATAGCAATTTCACAGGAGTATTAAATGACAAGTATGGCAACTGGTCTGAAAGGTCTGAAACAAGTAATGGTGTAGCACAGTAATGGAATATATGATAATGGTAATAATGAGCAAAAAACTAAAGAAAAGTTCTGTCCTGCAGAAATTCATCTGAGTTTTGCTACTGACCTAAGCAGAGAAGTGGAGGGTTGTTTCATATTTTTACTTCAAACATTAGGAAAGCAACATTTATAAAAAGATTCTGAGGGTTGTTCTACTTAAGTTATAATTAATTGGACTTTCCAAAAAATTTGAAATATTTTTTCCTGAAAAGTATAGTGTGTTCCCATTTTGTTAAGGTTACCATCTGCTTTAGGATAGTGCTCTGTATTGACATATCACATTAATATTTTATATGGGTTTTATAGGGAGGTTTCATTTATGAGGGCAAAAAATCCACAACCCTGTCATTTTCTTGGGAGAAAGAATACTCATACCTATTTCAGCCAGGCAATACCTGTGTAACTCTTAGCTAAGATCTTTAACATTAAAATGCTTGCAATATCCTGTGAGATAGGGAAGCATGTTTTGTTTTCTAATATCTATGTTCAGATGACAAAGATAAAAGAGCTAAAGACACAAACTATGGAACTTGTCTACATTCATTCAGAATGTCTGTGAAAGAGTCCTAAACCCAAAACCTTACTTCTGGACAACCTTGTGTTCTAGATAATTGTAGATACGAAATAATGTATTCACATCTTCCTTCTAACTCTTCCCATAATATAGGCAAGGTGGTATTCAAAATAGCAGGGGCAATATGCACAGCTCATTTCATTAACCTCTTCATATTAGTTTATTAAAAAAAAAAAGATAACTTTTTTCATATACCCTTTTGTCATGGATTTGCTTGAATCTTAGGTTTTGATTCTTATTTTGGGAAATTTGTCTAGTTTTGAAAGTGAGTGTTTCTTCGTCTGAAACCCTCTAAATTAATATTTGCCACTTCTAATCATTAGGTTACATAGCTGTCTTACAGTTAATTGGAGGGTGGCTCATACTGTGTAGGTAACACCTGCCATGGTAAGAAGAGGATTTAGACAGCTCTGGAAATAAAAATATGCTGATACTTTCCTCATTAAACCATGGAGAGATCTGCAAAACTGAGACTTCCATAAACCAGCAGGTTTTTATTTAATCCATTAAGAAATCATTAAAACAATACAAATAAAGAGTCCATCAATGTGAACACACTGATTCCCACTGCAACAGAGCTGATAGCTTATGTACAAAGTATATATAGCCCAGCTAAGAAAGGGGACCAGAGAGGAAAAGCTGCTCTATAAAAAGAGGCAAGTTTTAAAGTGGTACAACAGTGGGTTTACAGATCAAGAAAGACACATAGACCATTCCCTCAGCTCTATCATGACAAAGTGTGAACTGTAGGACACTTGAGTAGTTTATGACAGTGGGTTGTTAAGTACTTACATATAGTAAGAACTCACATAAATGTAATTGATTCTCATAAAATTTCACCACAGAGATGTAGACTCATGCAGTAAGCAGAAAAACTGAAATTTTTAAAAGTTTTCAGTTTGGAAATTGATAGGGACAGAAAGAAATTATGTTAGAGCCTAAAACTGACCCACATCTATTTGCACGTATGCAAATGTTCTGTGTATTGATGCTTTAAAGTTGTCATCCTGATTCACAGAGTGAGGGCTACCACAGCTTACACAGCAGCTGAAATGCAACTTAGTGAAGAAATTTAGTCTTACCATCCCTTGTCTGAAGGTAGAAATTATGCTTTATCTGATAGAGAAAAAAAGTAATGTACGTGTGCTCTACATTATACATATACATATATAAAAAGTTGCAGACGCTGTTTTTTTAGGAGGTTTACTTATTTCTTTTAATTGTTCTTTCTGAATTGGTCAGATTTATTATTTGATAACAAGTGTCCTTAACACCCAGTTATGTTTTTAATATATTGAAAATTACAGTAGAAATCATGGGTGATGTCACTACTCTTAAATCAGTGGAGCTCCGCTGTAAATGGATTATAATTATTATAATTAAAAACATGAGGTACAAGTAATGGAAACCCTGTAACTGATGTCCAGCTTCTATGTAAATAAGCTTGTAGATGAGACTGGGTGAATACAGTGCTGGTGGTGTTCCCAGATAGCAAGATTCCAATGTTTTCCATGAAAACGAGCTTTAAGGGTGAAATGACATTGCAAGTTAAATATTTTTACTAAAGATGAGACGAATAACTATCCTCTTATTGATTACTTACATGACCACAGAATTACTCATCATTACGGTCCTGAAACTGAAGACAGACATACATTCAAATGACTGGGGAAATTGTGTCTCAGGATAGAAAAAAAGGTTACAAGTTAAAAAAGAAAGAAAAATAGTGTCATTATTTGTTCTCTAGGGATTGATTAACTGTGTCAAAGGCAGTCAGCCAGTAATCTCTCAGTTCTCTTCAGTGGGAGGCAAAGAAATTTAATTAGTGAGAAGAGACAGCTTTCACACTAAGGAAAGGAGTGGAGAGAAACAGGAACATTGATGTGCACAGAGAATAATGCTGCATAACAATCCCCATTAAAACTGAATTAATGCCAAAGCTGTTTGGACTCTGCTCTTTGTTGCAGGGCATTCTCACTTTAAATAAACCCCTGAAAAAGGAGGTAAAGTTCTGTTATTAATGGTATGAGGCTTAGTTCTGCTAGGGCTGAAGACACAAGTACAACTCTGCTCCTTTGCAATTATATAAATCCTTCCAAGTTCATATTAAAGTGTTCACAGATTTTTTTCCCCCATTAGAAGTAGCAGTTAGTTTGTTCTTTTTTTTTTTTCCTTTTTTCTTTGGTTTGCCTATATTATGGACTTATGTGCCCTGAAGTTCAAATAAATATGAGTTGAGATTAATCCAATTTATAAGTTCTTGGATCCCATTGAGAACCTCCAGGCAAAGTTTGGTAAAATGTACATTGCTAATGTATCTACAATGTAGGCAGGGAAGGGCTGCATTAGAAGAGCTATAAGCCTGTGCCTAGAGTCTCAAATTCCTTTCAATATTTGCCTCACCCAGGAGTGAAATTCTCATGAAAACGAGTTCCTGGAATTGCTGTTTGCATGCAAGAGCTTGGAAGTGTGACCAAAGCATTCTTGAAGGGGTAGCACATGCCAGCTGAAGCAGGTTCCTCAGTGACACCCAAAGATGCCCCAGAGAAGGGGTGGGGGGTGTCCCTCCAGGCCACCTCAGCCAAGCCCCCAGCTCAGCCAGCTGTGCATGAGCCAGAGGCCATAAAAACGGGGACTGGCGTCATCTGCTGGTGCCCACCAGGCAGCTGGGACCCCTCTCAGTGCTCTCTCCCAGGTGCAGACCAGCCCTGCTGCTGATCCCTGATGACAAGGTGAATGAGTGAAGACTGTGATCCTTCAAATATATGTGTTGTCTAAAAAAAACCCAAATCTCAAAGCATTATTTGTGCACTGATATTCTTTTTTTTCTCTGAACACACTTGGTAGATTATCAAAGATACTCTACCAAGGTAGATAATTCTCTATGATCTGGAAATACAGACAGTATACAGATATGCGTGTATTGTGTTTTAGAAGCACAATCAATTTGTTCCAAATGTCACAGTGTGTTAAGTAACCACTGGGCTTTTTTTTTCTTTTTAATACATAGGGTGGAAATAACCATCTTTTATTTCCTTACTCTTCTCCAGCAGAAAGGAACCTCCAGGGATTTAATTATCTAACTCTCCTTGAAATTTCTGAGCCATTTTCCCTAGGATGCAGCACTGCCAGTCTCTGGTAGTGCTGTTTGAGAAAGAGCAGACCCTGTGTCCCAATACCTTGGGTGCTGCAGAGGCAGATCCACTGCCAGGCATCTCAGAGATGTCCTTGGGCTCCTCAGGCAGAGGCAGGAGTCTGGTTCAGTAAGGCCAGAGTACCTGATGGCTTGGGAATCTAGAAGCAGTTCTTACTTTTCTGACTTTGTTCTTAGATTTTGGTGCAGAGTAGTAATTCCAGTACTGAGCAGAGCTATTTTTAAAAAACAGCCTTTTTTTACTCTGATGTATGGGTTTTTTTGGGTTTTTTTTTTTTTTTGTTTATTTGGGTTTTGTTTGTTTTTCTTTGGTTTTTTTCTTTTTGTTTTGTTATTTTTTGGTTTTTTTTTTCTTTTTGTATTTTTTTCTTATTTTAAACAGAGACTTGGCAATGTATATCATTAAAAAACCCCAACAAAAACTAAACCCCAATGACCGTTAATTTTGAGTAGTGACTATTTTATCATTCAAGGCATTTAGAACTAAACTTCCCTATCATATATGTGTTTCTGAGGTACTGCAAGGAAAAACAAAATAGAAGATGAAAATGCTGCAGCTTATGCTTGCAGTGTTTGTACTTAAGGCCCATTGATTGTTTTATTTTTTTTTTCCTCTTTCATAGTAGATAATATAGTATAACTTGCCTTTGATTCTCATTTTTATGCATATTTTAAAGAGGGCATTGAACCATTCTAAAGAAATCTGTTATGGAAACATAACCACGTAAAACTTAAGGGAAAATACTTATCTCAGGAAAACTACAGTGAGTATAAAGCTTACTTACTATGTTCAAAATAACTTTTTGATAAAACCATCTTTCTGATCACATGTAAGCTAAAGAAATCTGGGGTGCAGGGAGACACTATTTTACCTCTATGTACATTTTAAATAGAGAAGGAACAGTGTTTCTAATAATGAGGCTGTGAGTATTCACCTAGGTCCAAAGTAAAAGCCAAAAGGTTTCTAGCTATCCACTGGAAAAAATTCCTGGCCATGAACATACCACAGGCAGACAAAATTCAGTTTGTCTCTAATTAAACACAGGCTTAATTTTGCATGTATTTGAGGATCAAATCTCAAAATTCTGTCAAACTTTGCAGATAACTACAAAGAACTTCCTATTACAGTTTTTCTCTCTTCATTACTGTTCTGGATCCTAAGACTTTCAAAACCACCAGCTTCAATTTCGTTGTTAGTACTTAACAGTACACACAAAAAAGAATTTCCTTTTGTCTAGGGAGCACTTAGGTCTGCCAATTTCTTTCAGTATATATCTAAAATTTCTAATTTTTTATTAAATTGACTCATGTTGGCCTAATGAGTGCCCTATTGAAATCCCACATCTGGTTATTTGCAGGTAGCAGAATTTTTCAAAACAGTCATTTGTCATTACTACTAATTTCTCCTGAGACGCATATTTTAAAAAAGCACGTGAAAAGGAGTAAAGAACAAAAGGATATAAGGTTCAAGCCCATAAAATATCAGAGTAAAGGGCTATCAGAGCTGCAAGAAATATGCGAGATAAACTCAACAAATGAGGTGTTATTTGGATTAGGCTGAATTTTTACACCTACACTAAATGCTACTTTGTATACTTCTGCATTGAGCTTAATGAACAGCGGAGTGGTAGAAAGGCTTGCTCAGAGGCCATGAGTCTAACAGGGTCGGGCCTAGTGTTAGAAAAAAGGAAAATTTCAAACTGCAACAACTACTAAAGATTTCAGAAATATGTGACAGCTGACATGCTAGACTGGGAATTAAGGCAGGAAATGTAAGTTAATTGTTCATCAAAGAAAGAAGTTTCAACTTAAAAATGCCTTAATTATTGCAATATATTTTGATCCTGTAATAAACCTGGTATTTCATACTTCCCTGAAGATGCTCTTGAGTGCTTCAGTTGTGATATCTCCAAAGTGTATTGGCTGAGTTGCAAACAATCATTATAAATGTATGTGAGAATCTGTCATCTGGGACTGTTTCATCAATCTGAAAGAAAACTGTG
Organism: Pyrgilauda ruficollis; assembly: GCF_017590135.1. Lineage (NCBI taxonomy): Eukaryota > Metazoa > Chordata > Aves > Passeriformes > Passeridae > Pyrgilauda > Pyrgilauda ruficollis. Next base: position 15,454,489 of record NW_024525489.1, read on the forward strand.
AAGGGAATCAGGAAGGAAATGAGCCTTTTAATTTACAATAAATAAATAATGCTTTTTGATATGGTCTAGAGGCTTAGATATGCCATCTGTGAATGAAATTAGGCCATTTCTTACGTCAGCCCTTTTCCAGGTGCTTTCTAGAGAGGGACCAGTTTGGATGCCAAAGCCCTTAGATGTCTCACACAGCAGCTTCCCGTGCTGTAAGGTTGAATATATGTTTGAGCTGCATAATACTTCACCAACTATCTCAGAAAGCATCAGCATTTGATAACAAACCAAGATAAGATTCTTCAATGCACACTGTTCAACCTTTGGAGAGATGATGTGGCTATAGATAGCACAGTACCGATGCCACCTATGTTGCTCCATGTGCAACTGAGAAACACTTGGGTATTCCAGTGAGGGATATCGGATATATAAGAGGTAACCCAGAACAATTCTATTTAATTTAGAAACCTGCTGTCTGACTAATAATTTTTAGACTTCAAGTATATGTGTATAGTCATGTTGAAATGTTGCCTGCACACTATCACGTACTAACTTACTCAGGATAGTAAAAGTCCATCAGAAATATTTAATTATCTAATATTTAATTATCCTCTTTTGTTGTTGTTGTTGCTGTTTTTAAGTGCAGAGATTTTATGCTAGGATGTTTCTAATTTTATTTCCATACACTGAAACCTAAAGCTGCATTATTAGAAATTTGCTTACATATTTTCCCGTCTTTCTACTATGTTTTAGCAAAACTGCAGAGGGGCATACTCAGTAACAGAGAGTGTTTTGTGAATTTTAATATTCTAGTTTATAGTTACATCCTCAGCTGGTGCAGCTGAGCAGAGCTCCACTGATTTCAATTGCATTATGCTCACACTGACTGCTAAGCCTTATAAAGGAACTACACTGCAGCAGTTCTTTCTGGGCAGCTGACACTCTCCAGGAAGGAGTATAAAATTGTTGGGGTTTTTTTTTTGTTTGTTTTCTTTCAGGACTGAATTTACTTAGAATTTTATAGGCTTTTTTCCTGTAGAGTTGTGTTTGTTGTGCTTGAACAACAGATGTTCACTTAGATGCCATGCTTCATAGTCTTGGAAAAACAAGGTAAAATTGAATTTAATCTTTTTGCTGGATTGTGGTAAAGCTTATATTCACTTCAGGAAGTAACTTTGCTGAAAGGTGTCATCTTTCAGTGGAAGGTGAAAGAAGGTGAAAGCAAAAGGCAAACAGAGGGTGCAGTCAACATTCAATTCAAAAAATGTCTCAAAATTCTAGACATGTGAAGAGACCTGGCTTTATATGAAAACACAGGTCTATGTCAGAAGTTCATCAACAAGGTCAATTCCTTCAGGAAACTAGTAACAACATAGCAGAGGGTAAGGTGTGGATCTGAAAGGTTTGAGAGAACTACACATTACAGACCATGTCTGTACAATGAGGTACATCCTGCTTTCTGAATTTTTTGGTGATGTAAAAGAAGTGCTGTAGAAGAAGCACAAACCAGTTACATGTAATTTTATTTTGTCAAGACCGGCTATGCATCATCCCCTCACTAAAGCCATTAATTCAGAGACCTTTAAGGCCCAAAATGATTTCTAGGTCTCCCAGTTTTTTTCTGTAAATGACCCAGGACACTGAAGTTCATTTCAATAGATATTGCCAATATTGCCAAATATGCCAGTATTGTATCTAGTAACAAGGTCAAATTTTCTAGGGAGCTTTCCTACCAGATTGTCTCCTGCAATGGTTATCTGTGAGAGTATTGTAACGTAAAGACATGATTACTACCGTAAACCAGTAGTAAACCAGCTTGTTCCACAGTGCCATGGCTGCAACTCCATTTGGGGTGCCTTGAAATCTCATGGAGAAACAGTGAGGATTTTACAGTGAAAAAGGTAGGTCTACTTGCCCAACTGCATTCTCACATGCCAGCTGGCTCTGGCTAGAGTAATAGGATTTGAAGTGAGCATTGAAGACAAAAGTGAGAACTAGTAACTTCAGATCATTTATGCAGGCCCGATGGAGTTTCCCTTGCAAAGAATATCAACATACATGTTATGCTTGCAGGAAGCAGACTTGAATACACAGGAGAAAAAAAGTTTATGTTAATTTTGTGCTATTGAGGGAACTGAGTTTTCCCATGGGCTCTCTATGATAAGAGCTGTAGGGTCTGGAGTGTTAACAGAACAAACACCTTGACAGATTTCACCTCCACTGTCAGGAAAGAGATAATCATTATTGCACTGTAAATATTTAAAAGGTAAGCTTTCTAGCAGGGGCAGTTTAGGAAAATGGTCATCAGGCCTTAAGCTGCAAAGATTCCTATTTTGCTTCTATCTGTAATTTTCTCCCCCCACATCTCTAATGTGGAGCAGTGTAGTGTCCAATGCTCCACGAATATTCTACCAAAGACCAGAAAGATTTAGCATTTCACACTGGATTTCTCACACACACCTGGGATGAGGAGACAAGGAAAGTTAGTAAAACACTATAAAAGTGGGGTTTTTTAGAGGCTGAGGACTATTATTTTCTACATAAATAGAACAATTAGAATAACTAATTCAGCAATACTGGTCATTATTTATGAGTATAAATGAACACCGTTCAAATTAAAGTAGCAATTTGTTCTTAGGCAATCAAGAAAGTCAGCAATTATCAAGTTATTAAGTCTTAGATGACATTGTATTGAGCAAATGGGTCAGAACCAGCTGAAATAATGAAGGAAATGTGAAAAGGCTTCCTATCACTGTCTCATTAGCTAAAACAAGAAAGACGTGTCTGATTTAAAAAAAGGGAAAAAAGGTGCCAAACTCTTAAATATGTTATTTGATCACAGTGTTAAATGTTTCTATTTGTTTTACTCTCACATTTTCTTAATTTCAATCTGTGTTTATCTGAGATGTCAGGCTTGTCCTATCCTTGTACCTATCTGTTTTTGTGCATTTTCAGCCTTCAGTCAAATAAATACAATTCCTTTGCTGTCCATTTTTCATTTCTTTCCTCTTCATTTCACTGTCCACGATTACTTTTCATCTTGAAATGCAGTAGCATGCAATTTACGTAACAAAAAGCTCAATCTAAATAATAATACATTTCAGAGTCTCAATCAGAGATTGTTCAGTTTCTTTATACCACTTTTAAAGAGATCACATAAGAAAATGCAATTGATAGCATATGAAACCAACCCACCAATCTTGATTTTGCCTGTGTCTGTAAATAGACTATAAAAAAAAAGTTAGAACTTGAAAATAGGGAAAACAATCTAGCTAGAACTTAATGTCTCCACATACTAGGCAACAGCATTCAAGTAGGTAGGTGATCTGCTGATGCTCAGGAGTAACAATGAATTTTAGGCAGTGGTGCCAGTAATTTTTATTTTTCATCCATATATTTCTTTTGTATTCATATTTGGGATGCCTGGTTTTCAATATGCTGGAATTTTCCAGTAGGTCCCACACAGTCATTTCCCATCTGTATCTGCAATTTAGGGAAATAAGAAGTCCAATATCGGAAATTAAATCAGTATTGGAAATGCATGCAGTTACTTCTCAGTAAAATTCCTCAGCAGTTCATCTCCTCAGACCCTAGAGGACTGAATGGAGGACTAAATACTCAGTTAATTGATAAATATGAATTTACTGAGAACATTAAATATCCAATTAATGGAGAGAATGATATTACTCTGAACCCTATTAATCACATCAATTTCTAAAGCTAATAAATCTTTGAAAAGATGACATATATGATGACCACTGTTTATAGTTTTGTGCTAAAAAATTCCTGTCTTGTTATGCCTCTATCTGTTTGGTACATCTGCCTGTTTTTTTCCACATGGTAAATTATTTGGGAGAGGAAGCTTTACTTCATTGAGTTTTTACATGGTGAAACTTCGTAGCCTGAAATCTCAATCCTGAAATTCTACAGTAACACAAGCAGTAATATCAATGTCACAGGAACAATGATTCTCCTTGATATAGGAAGTAGGACAATGAATCTCCTTGATTAGGAAATAAGAATGAAATCTCAAAACACATTTTGTGAATATCAACTGCTTTTTTAATCCTAATTATGGTAATATGTACTTTTTTGTTTATTTAATTATTGGTATTTCTGTGCTCCATTTGTAAGGCATCATTTTTAGTGAAGTTCATAAAGATGGGAACAGATGCCATGGTGTTTCTTGTGGACCTCATAAAGATTAGCAAGTGTACCCCCCCTGAGTCACTGAAGCTCACATATGCATTCACCTGGGCAGTACACACACCAAAGTGAATTTGATATCTCAGCAGTCCCAGAAACTCTGGGCTAGACCGTATGCTCTTTACTGACACTAGGACATGACCACTTAGAGCAAAATCTTCAAAAACAATTTGCAATGATACCTCAAAGAATAAAGCCTTGAATTTAAATAAATAAAGAGAATAAATACCAAAGCTATAAAAACCACACTGCCAGGAATATACCCATCAAAATCAACACAGACCATAATCAATAGTTAAGATTTTAATATTCTGAGTAAGTCTTTGAAAGCTATCCTTATATATGCAAGCTAGGAAAAGCTTTGTAAGCAGAAAAATCTCAGAAATATTCAGTAATAGTTTATCAAAAAGAGGACGTCTTGGTTATGTTAAGACAATGCTGATAAAATACTTTTGCCTTGATCCATGCAAAAGATCAATTAAAGTAATGCTTGCAAAGTGCTTTGGAGGTGAAAGCAGTGGGTGCATGATGCTATCATACTAATGATGCCAGCAGTGAATTCTCTTGCACAGCACTTCTTCAAGACAGAAGAAAAATAGGCAAGAAGAGAAAAGGCAACTTCCTTTGTATGAACCCTGAGAAGCAAGGCAGGGATTGACAGACACTCTGCAGTTAGGGGCTCCATTTCCCCCATGACAAGTTTCACACCGCTCTGACTTCATCCCTTGGGATCCTGTATGCGCTCATGGGCAGCTGTAGAAGGTTACAGCTGCAGAGACACAGCCTAAATTCTACCCAGGATCATGCCATAGCTGCCATGCAAAACTGCAGCCCTGAATTCAATTTCATAGCGTATTTAGCTCAAATCAAAGTCCAAGTGGACAGCCTAACCACATTCAAAGTGTTAAACCTTTGAAAGTGCCCTTGTGATGTGGCAGGGATGAGGGCATGCCAGCTCACCTGTAGAGGTTGCAGGACAGGGGTGAGCTACATCCAAAGAGTAAATGTAAAAGGTGCTGCTTACTTCCCCCTTTCTGCTTGCTACACCTCTGTGGGCATTGTCCCTGCCCCTCAGTGCAAGGGAAGATTCACTCCCTCAAAGCACAGGGGAAAAGCTTAGGTCTCATGAGCAGTAAAAAAAAAACCTTTAGAGCATTTTCACAGTACTATAAATCCTCACAGTGCTATATTTTCACAGTACAGGCAAGCTTCCTATTTGAAATTTTTTCTTTTTGGTATTTTAGTGTAAAAGAGTAAGAGTAAATAAATAAACATAAATAAATAAAAAAGTGCAAGAGTAAATAATCTCTTTTTTCCCCTTTAGAAAATAATGACAGGGCATTTTACTACATTTACATAAAGTTTGATAAAATTATGTATTGTGAAACAAAGTATTTTTTTGTACATGAGGGACATGCTTTTAATACATCTGTCTTCTGTTCCTAAACTATCCCAGTGATGTTCTTCACTAAAATCTTGACTACAACTGCTGATCTAAGAAATAGAGACCTATCTTGCATACATATCTAATAATATATCAGTTCCTAGGCGGCACTTAGCTACTCTTCTCCACTAATTCCCAAATAGAATGAGGAACACTGGAAGAGGAATCGATGTGCTATGCTTGACATACTACCTACAATGCAGGAAAATGATTGCAATCAGTTTTCTTTTTCTAGTAGACTACAGGTATCTCAAACTCACAACCAAATGCATGTTGAAGAGGTTTTGTGCCTTTTATTTCTATAAAGAAAAAAAGTCTTCTAAAAAGGAGGGGACAGAACAGATCCTGGAGGACGTGTATTTGCACGCACTAAGCCCTACTGCTCCATGAAAAAATTACTAAGAATATTTGGTATAATTAAAATTTATGTTAGTATTTTTCCCTTACATTAAAACATTTAAAAACTAGTCTCTGTCATGCAGTTTTTTATTAAATCACTTGCAGTAGTACACTCAGCTAAGACATCAATTTAATGATTTGGGAGAGTGGTCTTGCTGTTCTGCCTCCATGACTGTCAGCAGCTACAGTATTGTTATCACACTTGTTATCACACAAGTATAATCTTACCTCTGAATTATTAATTAATTAGTAATTTTTAGAAGAACTGATTAAAAATAGATATGATCTTCACTGGTACCTCTCAGGGTGTCCATTGAGTCCGTTGAGAAGCCATCACCTCACTCATAAAAAGGAACTACTTGTAAACCAAAAATGCTGTGTAGAGTGTCATAAGCAATATCATTTATTTTTTGTGTCACAAATACTATACAATTAGAACAAGATTTTCATAATCTACAGTACATTATTCTAACTGCATGACTCTACTAGAATAGCTCTCTTTGGACTTGTGCAAGGCATCTGACACTGTCCCACAATGTTCTATGGCATAGAATCTCAGAATCAGTAAGGTTGGAAAAGACCTTTAAGAACATCATCAACCATCAACCCAACACCACCATCCTGTTCACCACTAAACCATGTCCTCAAGTATCACATCCACAAGAGTTTTTTAACACTTCCAGGGCACTTGGCAGGCTTGAGAAGCTGGTCTGTGTGAAACTCATGAAGTTCAACAAGGCCAAGCATAAGGCCCCTGCATTTGGGTTGGGGCAATCCCAAGCACACACACAGACTTGGAAGAGAAGGGGCTGCGAGCAGCCTTACCCAGAAGAACTTGAAGGTCTTGCCAGACAAGAACCTCAACATCATTGGACAGTGTGCACTTACAGCACAGAAAGCCAACCATATCCTGGGCAGCATCAAAAGCAGCGTGGCCAGCAGGTCAAAGGAGGTGATTCCTCTGCTCTACTCTGCTCTTTTGGTCCCCACCAGCAGTAGCACGTTTAGTTCTTGGGCCTCCAATGTAGGAAGGACATGGATTTGCTGGAGCAAGTGCAGAGGAGGGCTAAGAAAATCATCAGAGGGCTGAAGGACCTCTATGTGAAGACAGGCTGAGAGAGTTGGGGTTGTTCAGCCTGGAGGACAGAAGGATTTGGGGAGACCCCATGGCAGCATTCCAGCACCTAAAAGGTGCCTGCAATAGAGCAGGCTTGTTCTTGTTCTTACAAGAACAGAGAGTAATAGAACAATAGAACAAGGGGGAATGTCTTTAAACCAGAAGAGAGTAGGCTTATGTTAGGTATTAGGAATAAATTCTTTACTATGGGGATGGTGAGATACTGGAATTGTTTGCCCAGAGAAACTCTGGATGCCTCATTCCTGGAAGTGTCCAACACCAGGCTGGATGAGACTTTGGTCTGGTGGAAGGTATTTCTGCCCATGGCAGGGGCGTTGGAACTAGAGGGTCTTTAAGGTTCCTTCCAAACAACACTAATGTATGATTCTAAAATATTGCTGTATTTAATCAGGCTGTCTAATATCATTATCCCATCTTAAGTAATTTTTCTAGTAGTGTAAGGTTGTATATGCAAATAATTACAATTTCAACAAATAAAAATAATCATATTTTCCCATTATATTGAAGGAATGACTCACTTGACATTCTTACTCTAATGGATACTTGAAAAAGAGGTTTAATATAATATTATTTCTGGAATAACAGCAGAAAGTGAACATAATTTTAAACCAGGATATTTTAAGACTGTTACCTGCTCCTTAGAGCAAAAATTCCATGATAACTGTGATACATTTTCCTGTGTGTGACTATAGTGCAATAAAATGGAATGTGTAGGAGTTAATCTTTCCAAATAAAGCCGAGGTAAAAGTCTGTTAAAGAAGGTTTTATTTGGTAATTTTTACTTGAATTTGTTTTTGGAAATATTTCTATTGACAAAGTGAGTTTTTCTTTTCTGAATAAGTCTGTAATAATGTATTTTGGGCACTGCATGTGAATTACATCCTTCATTTTATATGTAGAAATTGGTTAATTAACAATATAAGCACAATTTTACCTACTTAAATAGATCTTTTATGAAATAAACTTTAAGCTAGATGGGACTTTATTATTAAAATAGGATAACTGGGAAGAAATTATTTTATTTAATGAAAGCACAGTTTCCATTAATTCTAGGATGCACATAGTTCATTGATATTTATTCAAATTATGCCAAGGCATGTGGTGGCTAAATCTTCCCAGATGTACTTTATTATTGGTTCTCAATATAAGGTTCTCTATTAGGAAGACATGTGAGAATGTGTTGATTCATTCTGCACAGGACAGAAGAGAATTTATGAATTAAGTGAACATGTACTTCAGTTTGGATCTGTCTGTGGTGAAGAAACCACTGCTTCCAGTCAGGGCTTCTAACTGGAAGTGTGCGATATAGTAAGAGTACACCATGATCCAAGGCACAAGACAGCCCAAAATCTACAATTCGTGTTTCTCAATACAAAGCTTGATTTTCAGTCTTTTTCAAAAGAAAATAAGGTCACAGATTTCTTTTATAAAATTGTGGGCACACATGCTTAGGATATGAAGACACTTGTACAGCTCAAACCTACTTCTCCAGGTCTTCTGTGCTCCCCCAGATATAACACTGCAAAAAAGGGCAACATTCTCCTTCCATGTTCTGTCAGGGCCAAGAAAGATAAAAATCACAAAATTGAAGGGGGGGCAAGGAAGATGAAGGGCAGCTGTAGAAGACACAAAGAAACAGCAGCTGGAACTCTAGGACTCTACCACCTGTGACTTGGAAAATTAGAACATCATGGTCAGCTTAATGCATAAATGCATAAATATTATGTATTAAAGCACTGATTTCAACAGAACAATTGATACAACATATGACTTTGATTATAGAAACGACCTCAGTACTGTTTTGGCTTAATCCCTTTCTAAAGCATCTCTAAACCAAGAAAAACTATCCACTGGTGCCCTTGGAATAAAAATGCACTGTGTGTTTGCAACTCTGTCAGCACAATTGTTCTTTTTGACTAGTTTCAATTCCCTCGAGACACTATAGGAAAAGGAAAACAAAATTCACATGACATTAGCAAAATTTTGTTTTATTTTTGGAATAGGTTATATTTACCTGTTAGTTTGCTCTAGCACAAGGTATATCAGGCACCAAGTTGAAATGTGGGCTTACTTTGACCTAAGGTAAGAAAAAATGCATTCCATGGAAGTGCTGAGTAAGCTGTTTGTCTGCAGCACTCCACCCCTTGAGAGCATTAATACTGTTAATAAAGTCATAGTATTTCTGTACACATACACACACACACACACACACCTTTCCTGCACCCTTCCCCCAGCTGATTCTCTGTTTGAATTCTTTCTTCAGTATTTGAACCTTAACACAACTATTGACTGTGCTCTTCTTTTTCCCATCACTGGAATGGATCAGAGGAAGCTTTCTTTCTCCAAAAGTTCTTGGCTGGATGATCATGTAACTCTGCTGCTGAAAGAGCTGACTGTTTGGCTCTGTGAGAAGCACTCCAGGGTAGAGAGCTGGACTGCAAAGAGCACGGAGAAAATCCCTGATGGACACAGTGCCAGAGTACAGAAGGAGATCTGCTTTAGGTCAAGACTTCAAATGGATGTAGAAACTTTTCTTTTCAATTAAAAAAGATAACCAAACCAAACCAACCAAGGAACCAACAAAAAAGCCTTGCAAAACAAAACAAGGATATTTGGGAGCCTTTGAAGAAGGAGTAAAAGGCACATGAGAGTCAGGTAGGACACGTCTATGAACAGTGAAATGTGAGGACAAAGAAAAAGTTTGGCATATCGTAAAATGATAAATTAAATCTTAGGATAGCCATTTAGACTATGCATTTCCCATTGAATACCCATTTCCTAAAAGTTTTCTGAAAAATCTGGTTTACCAATCCTCTCTGGATTTGTACATGTATTTGTATGTCTAAAACTGCTAGTCCTGACTACCTAGGCATATGTAGAAAATATATAGCAAATGACAAAGCTTACACCAGAAGAAAAATATATCACTGACTGTGCCTTCAAATAGCATAAATTGCTAAAACCAAATTATAACAGAAATTGTACCATAAAACTTTTTCTTTTTTTTTTGATTATTCACAGTGTGTTTTCGTGTGTAACAGAGGGAAACATGCTATTACATACCTGGAAACAACTGCAGCTGCACCATGACAGGGAAAAGGATTCCAGTTTAGGCTGCTATAGATACTGAGATTAACCCACCCATGCTGCATTCCCTTCTACACTAAGTGACAGTAGCTTTATTTGATCATATAACTCTTGCTATGAGTAAAGCAAGTTTGCACAGCAAGCCCACTGTAAAATGCCAGAGTTGTGTTTGTTCAATCATAATTGAAGAGAAGCAAAAGAGCACAAGAATTGTTTTTTCAATGTCCATTTTCAATCCTGTTGCCATAAACCTTTCTGCCAGGGTTATCTTTCCACTTCTCTATTGATAATACTTGCCCTACACAGGGTTCCTTCAACCCAGTTTTGACTTTATTACTTGGGCAACCAGTTGTGTACTGCAAGCAGCAGACATTCCTAATCATCTTTTCACCATCAGACTGACAAAGCAGAACTTTTAAAAAGCATTTTTCTTTTATCTTTAAGAACTAAGTCCCTAGGGAGCAGTACCAATTTACACCAGTCAAATATATGAATCAAAGAGCCAAAAAAAGAGAAATTCCAATAAAGAGCACACTGAATGGCTGATCCAGGTACTGAAGGAATCCCCAAAGTCTGAAAATCTGATCTTTAATTAGCACCATGGAGTCAGAGTACACTACTGTTCCTGGCCGGGGAGAAGGGAACAGAAATTACATCTTTTTCTTGCTTTCTGAGGAAGCAGTGGCATTTTCTTTCTCTGTCAGTAACTGCTCCTTTAAGGCATGCACAGCAGGATTTTTCATCCTGCCAGTTGAATCCACTGCAAAATGATAAATTGTGTTCTCTGTGTTCAAGTGGAGAATTCACTGTACTTCAGCATTATCCTTTCCTTAGAGATCCTGGGGTTGGTATTCTTGCCCTAGGGAAGTGAATGGACCTTGTCACATTGCTGTGGTTGGGTGTGATGCTGCTTAGATCAAAGAAATGATGCACTTAAAGCAGCTGCATTAAGAATGCACAGGCTGCCTTTGCTAGGACTGGTTCTAGATTTTCAGAATTTGCCTTTGCAACCCCAAATTTTTATCCTCTTAGTTTTTATTTATGCATGATAGGCCTCAGTCAGACCAACTATATATTATTCCAGTGTTGCATTCCTTAAATTTTCCCATAAATTCCAATAAAACCATACCTCTACTTTTAAGAGGAGTGTGCTCCCCCTGAGTAGACTCAGGGTAGTAGTGCTCAGCACTCCTGCATGGTGAAAGGCTTGTCTGTGCCACATTCCAAGGCAGGCAAACTCAGGTCCTGCCAAAATGTGTGTGGGAAGGTGCTGCTTCTCCTCCTGCTCTGCACAAACTGGAAGATTTTTGATCTGCAGGGGTGTGAGTGTCTGTCCGAAATTTCCCTCATTCTTTGTCTCTCGATCATCATGAAAGTTGAGACCACCAGGAAAGTGGGAAAGGAAAAGATCCTGTTCTGAAAATCCAGGCCTGACTGGTCCACCAAGCCAAATTATTGTCTACGGGTGTGCTTGCTCAACTCATGGAACACTGCACCCGAGAAAGGGCAGTGTGCTCTCCTTTGCCTGCATCACTGAGCAATGCTGGCCCTGGAATTTCTCCACCCTCCTGACTTGGCTGGACTTTCTCTCTGGAATGACCTTCTTGGTGGTCACCACAAAAAGACCCTCTATTCACCGTGCATCAACCACCGTGAAGGAGATGGGAAAAGGTTTTCCCATCAAGGACTGAGACATGCGACCCCTACATGGAAAAGCCCCCTCTTCTTCCCTAAAAGACTGAGACTGAAATGCCTACTGTAGGGTGGGGGAAGGCGTGTGTGGGGAAGGCCCGGTAACCAAAGCAAGTTTGCAAGGACCACTGGACCGAGAAGACAATGGTTCTTGCCTACTGCTGATGGACTTTCTGTATGACGCCTACTGCTGATGCCCACTGCTGACGACACCTTCTGCTGATGGACTGCTGATGGACTTTTTGTACCCTTTCTCAATAGACTATTTTGAAATGTGTGTGTCCTTCCCTCAATCAAAAAGGACTATAAAAGAGGTTAGAGCTGACTGGTACCCCTTGAGATCTCCCCTGACGTGAAGATGACAAGCTCTTCGTCGACTGGACTTTGAGGGACTTTGTCATCTGCACGTCTGGTAGCTATACACCTCCTTTCTCTTCTCTCTCTTTTTTTTCCTTATTCTTTCTCTTCTCTTCATTCCCCTTCTCCCTAACACATTTTTTGTTTTGGTTATTCAATAAAAGTACGTTTGTTTTGATTTTACTGCAAAACCCCCTTGTCGTGTCAGTTTTTGCACCGTGAGATCAGTGAAAAGAGCCTTCACAAATCTTGTCCCCCAGGACGGATTGTGACAAGGGGCTCCCAGCTGGGATAAGTGAGCCTCTGCCCAGGAGAAGTGGTTTCTGCTAGAGAAAACTACGTTCACCTTTCCTCCATCCCTGCCACCCCACATACTGCTTGTAGGCTCAGTATGCTTCTCCTTGCCCATGTAATCCTTAAAACCAGCAAGAGACCTGAAACACTGACCTGACTTCTTCCTGCGCACCACTCTGGCAGGAAACACTGAGCTCACTGCACCAGCCTCAGTCAGGGAAGCAGGGGGGATCGACCTGCCTGGTCTGGCCTAACCTCTTCACCTACCAGGCATACCTCCTGCCTCACATCTTGGGGCATTTTTCCTAGTTTTCCAAGTCTAACTTCCCTGCCAAGGCAGGGTCACCTGGAGCAAGTTACACAGGAACATGTCCCAGTGGGTTTAGAATGTCTCCAGAGAGGGAAACTCCATGACCAGGGTAGCCTTTTCCAGTACTCTGCCACCCTCAGAGGTGGTGGCAAAACTTCTTGTGTTTTTAGTTATGGTCATTGCTCCTTATCCTGTCACTGGGCACCACTCAAAAGAGTCTGGTACCACCCTCTTGGAACCCATCTTTGAGGTATTTATTTGCATTGAGATTCCCTCTCTCTCCTCTTCTCCAGACTGAACAGGCCCAGCTCCTGCAGTCTCTCTTCATAGAGATGCTCCAGACCCCACATCATCTTTGTGGCCCCTATTGGACCCTTTCCTGTAGGTCCTGGTCTTTCTTGTGCTGAGGAGCCCAGAACTGGACACAGCATTCCAGAGGTGGCCTCACCAGGACTGAATCATCTCCCGCAACCTGCTGGCCACTCTTCCCGATGCTCCCCAGGACACCACTGTCCCTCCTGGCCATAAGGGCACTGCTGGCTCATGGACAACTTGTCATCCACCAGGAACCCCAGGTCCTTCTCCACAGAGCTGCTTTCCAGTAGGTCAGTCCCCAGTCTGTGCTGGCACTTGTGGGTTTTTTTTCCTCCCCAGGTGTAGGACCCTGCACTTGCCTTTGTTGGACCGCATCACGTTTGTTTGCAGCTCTCTCTCCAGTCTTCCAGTCTATCCAGGTCCTGCTGAATGTTAGCACAGCCTTCAGGTGCATCAGGTGACTGTTTTGTTTTGGTTTTATTATATTGTTGTTGTTTTGAATGTTTTGCTTGATATTTGGTTGCTGGTTTGTGTCGCCATATTTCTCATCACAGAGAAAAGGCACAATTCTTCCAAGGATTTCTGAAATTCACATTCTCTGAACCTCAGAGAAAGGGAAAACACAATTCTTATCACTCGCTGTGACTGAGTTGTGCCAAAGTAGAATGCAATATGGAGATTGTTTATCCAAAGTGAGGATGTTTTGTTTCCTTGGCTTATTAGGGCCAAGTGTGTGTATGTGTCAGACTGTCAGCTGACAGTCACAAGAGAGAGTCAGGAGATGAGTGCAGTTCTGTGCAATTGTGTGCAGAGTGAGTGCATGGCAGATTCAGTTCAGATAAAATGTATATAGTATAGTATAATAAAGTAATTAAATAGCCTTCTGATGAGCTGGAGTCAGATGCATCATTCTCTCCCCTTCATCAGAGTCGCCCTTGCTTCGATAGGTTTGGGGTTTTGTTTTTCGTTTTTATAGACAGAATGATGTGTGTTTTTTCCTTAAATATACTCTTAGAAACAAAAACTTAATTTTGGCTAAAATAATTTTAAAAGAAAACAAAAATGAAAACACAGTTTAAGACACGTTCAAGGAACAGAAAGTTCGGTATAAAATCATGTCAGTTCAGATAAAATGTATATAGTATAGTATAATAAAGTAATTAAATATCCTTCTGATGAGATGGAGTCAGATGCATAATTCTCTCCCCTTTGTCAGAGTCGCCCTTGCTTCGATAGGTTTGGGGTTTTGTTTTTCGTTTTTATAGACAGAATGATGTGTGTTTTTTCCTTAAATATACTCTTAGAAACAAAAACTTAATTTTGGCTAAAATAATTTAAAAAGAAAACAAGATGAAAACACAGTTTAAGACACATTCAAGGAACGGAAAGTTCGGTATAAAATCATAATATTTATGAGGTTTTGAGCAGCAGAAAACAGCGTCATAGGAAGTAGAAAGTGTCAAGCAGCTCCTGTAATAGATGCTAGTGCTCGTGTCTTCAATGTTTAAATTAGGGAATGCAGGATTGAAGGCAGAGACTCAAAATGCACTTCAAAGATGATATAGAGGTCTCAAGAAAGAAACATCATGCAAATGTCAAAAAGGCTCTGTTCTTACTTGCAACTAGATGACTCAGTTGAATCAGTCTATATTTTTCTCCCCAGTAATCAGACACTGAGTGGGATCTGGAAGATGGAGCAAAACAAGGAGGTTGATGGTGTAGCTGGGGTTGATGCCAGAATAATGATGCTAGTTGATGCTGGAGTAGCCTTGCTCTGATCTGGCTTCTTCCAAGCCAAAGACCACTGAGATTCCACTTTTATTTCTCATCTGTACAAACAAGGAAGAATGCCCTGTTTCCCTCTGTTCCTGGGCTAACCCCAGGACAAAGAGTCCAAGCCAAATTCTATAGTCAGTGCAGGGTACAAAGAAGTGAGGGTGAGACCAGCATCATGAGATGCCTGAAAGAGAGACTTCTCCCTGTGCTTCCCACTCCTGCTGGGCTGCCCAGGGCTGACAGGTCCTTGGGGCTCTGGGGGCTGTCTCTGCAGTTGTAGATGTTGTCTTAGGCACAAAGTATTAGCAAGAGATTGAGAATATTTTGAGTTTTGGTTCTCAAAATCAGCTTTGAATCTTATCCCTTTCAAAAGAAGCTTCACATGTTGAGTGAGAAATCTTTTTAAGCTTCAGTATTTTGGCTTGTCAAATTACTGAAGAGAATCCAAGCTAATTTTTTCTTTTATTTTTACTGTTAAAAAATGTTGTCTATATATAAGGACTGTTTTATCTGTTGTTTTGAAGAATTTTGAAAGTAGATATCATGTAAAAATTAAAATACTAAAAAAAAAATAATTATTTTTCAAAGACTATCTATGCTGTCTTTTACATTACCCTTCTCTTAACAAATTGACAGCATGGAATGAAATTTTGATCTCCCTTTTCTTAGAGAAGAGATTCAGCCTTTTCTAATTTTCTTCCATTTTCACCCTGGATGAAGTAACTTCAAAAGGATCCAATAATTCTATTCTTAAAATTGAAAAAAAAATAATAACAAGAAATCTCATAAATATGTGAGGCAAGGGAAATTCCATTCAGTTACTCTTTTCAAGCCGTCAAAATTAGGAATTCAATAAAAAAGAAGAAAAATATATTTTTGCATATTTTTCAGCTCTGAAAACATTACAGGATAATTTTACTGAAGTCAGAAATCTCTAATCAAAGCCTTTCTTTTTTTATCCCCATGCATAATTGGGGTTTGCAATAAACAGGTTGGAGTATTCTAAAATTAAGCCCTCAGTGAAAGTCCAGTTGGAGACATTTTTATAGTAAGACTATGAAAGTGTCAGAATGAGCATAACTCTTTAACAATTGGTAATCACAAAATAACTGTTTTTAAGAAGAGATTTTAAGACATGTTTTGCTTTTAAAATAATTCTGTATATATTCAGGTATCAAAGGTAATCTGAAATAAAGGAGTTGGTGGAAAGCATAACAAAGGAGAAAAAGATATACGTCCACAATATCTCTATTCTTATTTGATTTTATAAAAGACAAGTGGGATAAATGAAAATCTTTTGATCCTACTATAATTTTATTAATGACTTCAGTTTTTGATTTCTGTGAGGAAAAAAATGTGTGGTTAAACCTTTTTTATTAATTCTGTTGAATCTTTCTCTTTTTATATTGTGCTCTATTTAATCCTATATTATTAAATACGTAATTTTCCCCTTTTCTTTTCCTTCTAGGAACACATTTTTTACCCTATTTTTTTTCTCTCTGCAGTCAGTGCTGATCTATTGCAAAGTAGAAATTAATTATTTTCATGTGAGCAACCATGATTTCATTTATTTATACTTTTCACTTGAGTTATATAGCTGTAATTTCCAGGTAGTTTCTTTAACTAGCTTGAAATCTCTTTGCTAAGAAGACTTGAAATTCATGGTGGGTTTTTGTGTTCACCTGGGAAAGTCATGGTAAGTACTGAAGGGCCCTATCAGGCCATGTGAAAAAGCACTTCCCAGAAATTCTTCTGCTGTGACTTTTCTAGGGAAAAATGGAAACATTCAGTATGGTAAACTAATTGACTCTCTATTTCTCCTATTCACCCTCCTGCAATGTCATAACTTGAAATTATATAACTGGAAGATGTGCTGATCTATTGCACTGCCTGTTAGTGGCCCCTAGGACTACTACTCCGTGTATTCTGGATCATGAATTAAAGACTCAGGGATGCACCTGAAAGAGTCTCCCCAGGTACAAGTGTGTCTGCTGGTCAAGAAAGCAAACTCCAGCTCAGTGCCTTTTGATTAGAAAGTCAGCTGGAGATGTAATTGGTCAGGTGGATAACCTCTGTGCAGATGTTAAAAGCAGGATGATGAAACTTTAGAATCCTTTTAAACTACATTTGGTACAAAACACCAATTAACACATCAAAGACTCACAGGAAGCAGTATCACAAAAGCTGTGGAGATAGAAACAGATAGCTACTGGTGAATTTTGAATATCACATTGACAAAACAGGACTTTTCTCTGCAGTAAGTTCCCCAATGCTTTATCATGGCTCTGCTTTTTTTCAGCTTAGACACTATTTCTCAGTCCAATAAATATTCTTTAGTAATCTAATTTTCAAAAAATCTAGTTATAAACAATAATTTACTGGATTTCATTTCGCATCTTGCTGTAGTATCTTCAGCAATTGTTATGTTTTCTTTGCTTTTACACCAGTTTTGCATTTGTCAGCTACTACAAATTTCTTTAAGCAACTCTGCCTATTTTGTGCCTTAATTTTCCCTCATAAATCACCTTTATTTATGGGAGGATGAATCTTCAAAATATAATTTTTCTGGTAGACATAACTTATGCACTAGCAAAAATAAGAAGAATACAACTGAAAAAAAATACCATAGAGAAAAAAACCCTAGAAAATGCCTTCTAAAGTGACAAAATTTTTGTAGCTTCTCTGTGTTGCTTTTTGAAAATCAGGGTCCACATTTAAATGACAAGATAACAGTTACTGGTTGCTTTTGAAAATGTATCTACTATTTTATAATCAGTAGACCTCTAAATGATATGGCAGTGTTGTTGTTGCTAAAGGTGTTAAGAGTTTTAAGTTGGGGTTCATGGTAAGAGAAAAGAGCTAGTATTGCAAATATCTATTTTTTATTATTATTTTGTCAGATTAATCCACTTTAGCTCTTTCATTTAATTTTTCCCATCTCCGCATCTTTTTTCTTGAGTAAAAGAAAGAGCAAATTGCTATCTTAATTCATTCCTGCAGCCACATTCACCACACTAATTTTGAGCTCTGTTCAAAAATTCCCCAAAGACAGAAGAGCAAGACAAAAAGTAAATTTTGTTGACTGAATTACAAAGAAGGGTGACCTTGAGAGCATGAACTTTGCTTGAGCTATAATGGGTGCAGTAGTGTATAAAATTTAAACTTTTCTCTGTGGATGAATGTCAACAGTGGTTTGCTCTTTTCACAAATGATGAAGTAAGCACAATGCTGAATATACACAAAACCTTTAAAAAGTACCCTTTTTTTCCCCCAGAATATCCATCAAGCACATCCACAGTGATGGCAGTTTTCCACTCGCCTGTGTTTGTATAGCATTGTGATACTTAGAGAACACCTTTCTGACTGAGTTCACTCAGTTGCAGCTAAGTTGCAAGGAGTTGGGTCACCCAGGCTCTCTTTGGGAAACTATATTTTCGAGGCTTTCCAACTGACTTATCCTTCAAAAAACACAGTGCCACAAAGCAGAACAAATTGAAGAAAAAAAAATATCACCCAGGAAAATTTAATTTTGAAGGCCAACTTGTAAAAAAACATGCCAAACTATATCAGTTTTGATGAATCTTCTGATCAAACAAAGCTTTATGTCTTGTCTCTTTTCCGTTGAGCTGCTCCCCTTCCCTCTTGGACAGTCAGGTGTTGCCTACAGATATGGGACCCCAATGGCCATGGCGATGTAAGACAGCCTGTTTTTGCTGCCTTTTTGGATTTGAGGTGCACCAGCTTGCCAGGATCATCCTGTGGGAACAAGATGCTGGGAGCCACGGCAGCAGAGGAAGAAAGGATGAAGGGGGAAAGGGGGATTGGGAATTTTCAGGTGTTTTCCTATAGAGGTGTGAGCTGAAAACTCCGGACACTTCATCCATCTCATGAGGGAATTGCAGCACTGCAACAGAGGCTGCCTCCAGTGAGATATTACATAATCTCTGTCAAAGCTGGATTGAATTTATCCAGATAAACAACATATCCAGTTGGTCAAGTCAGCTCCACATCTCCCAGAGCTTGGATATGACAGCCAGAAAGGCTTGTATCCTGCTCTCTTGTCAGCCCATCTTCTGTCTAAATTTGAGATTACTCTTTCCAGTAACAAAGAAAGAGATTGAGGCCTATTCAACTAGACTCTTTTGGTTTGGGTTTTTTTTTTTTTTTTTTTTTTTCAGTGAACGAAAAGACATTTTGAGAGTTTCTGGTTTGGGTTTTTTGGTTTTTTTTTTGTTTTGTTTTGTTTTGTTTTTTTCAGTGAACAAAAAGACATTTTGAGAGTTTCCCTCTTTGACTGCTTCTTTTGTTTGGGAATTCTTTACTCCCTCTCTGGGCCAAAACACATGATTTCCAGTCTGGGAAGCAGTGCCCGGGGAGCAAAGGCAGAAGGGGCAGAGACCAGATATCAGAGCAGTAGGATGGCAGAAGGATGTGGGCTGGTACATTACTGGCTAGACTTGAAATACCTGCTGTTATCCTTCTCACATCCCATGGTCTTTCAAAGACAAGATTACATATTTTGTCAAGGTTGCTTACTTAATGCTTCTCATTGCACTCCCAACTTCCTGTAAATATATTCATGAGAGCAAGTTTCTACCCATAACAAAAGCAGGCTACAAAGAAATGCAAGATGACGCATCTAAAAGCTTTACACAGAATCATACCAGAGTAAAATTCTAGGGCACATTTGGTTTTGCTACAATATTGATTTTATGTTTATTTTCCAGTAGGAGAAGAGACCTCCTTGTGGCCTAGAAACATTTTATGAACACATATATGTAAAAATATATTTACATATATTTAAAATTAAGAGCAAATAATTACATTATTAGCAGAGACATTAAAATTCCATTCACTTAAAAATTAGAATTTAATTTACTATATGCTTCATGATTCTGAACACAACATTTTCATTTATTTTTCTTTAAAAAGAAAGAATAGACAGTGGAAGAAAAATAGGTATTTGGAGCCAAATTTATCTGTCCCCCACACATATGGATTTTGCAAAAGAGAAAGGCATAGCCAGATACTTTGTAAGACTGAGGACTATTCCATGAACAGTTATCTAGAAATATATTCATGGGGGTGAAGAGTTTTGAAAAAACTTAAACTCTCACCATTTCACAAGGAAAAAAATCAGTCAGCACTAAGTGCACATTAAATGCATGTAAAAAGTTTGTTTAGCTAAAAGAATACATCTGGCTCTAATTAGCGCTGTTATATAGCGAGGCTTGATCTCCTTCAGTGGAAAGAGGCTAAACTTTTTATTTTCACTTAAATCAGATAGTATGCAACTTACAGCTTCATATCCTAATGCTAAAACTGGAAACACTCTTATTAAACCTTTGAGCTGGGTGTCTGGATGGCAAGTTACATCTTTCTGTGATAGAAACAGAAAATATGAAGGAAGATCTTGTTGATCAAACATTTATTTAGTCATTGCAGATAACGAACTCCCTGGAAAGCAATGAACTCTGCTTTCCTTGTGGTGCTTTAAATCCTTGATGGCTGTACAAGATACATACATATTGTCCCTTGCATGTGCTGTGTTTATTGCCAATGTTAAAACATTTAAACTTGAGGGACAGTGGTGACATAAGATAGAATAATGTTAGAAAGACAAACTGTTAATTAAAATAGCTATTTTGTAACTAACTAAATGTGAGCTAAAACTTAGTTTTCTTCAAGCAGAAGTTCAGAGAGGAAAACTTTGGATCTTTTCAGTAGATAACCTCTTTAATTAATATTTTCAACTCAAACACAGCTATGAGAATTTTACTGAAAAATATAATAACTTAAAATATTAATACTGTTATAGAATAAAACTATATTGCTGTAGAGAAAGTAATTTAAAATCTTCATTAACATATATTGAGAACCTCAATGTTTTGGTGGAAAATATACAATAAAATTGAAAATATGAACTATCTTAATTTTCATCCTAGACTTACAAACAAAGATAAGATGGCCACCAAAGAAATGTGAAGACACTGATTCTAATGAAAGATGTGTGATATGCCTTGAAGTGAGTGGTTACACAAACTAGATTGAAGCAATTCTTGTTCTGCAGCAAGCAGGAGGATGTGGGAGGTGAGGGAAGTCTGAAGGCCCTGGCTGGGCAGAGTAAAGGTCTGTAAAGTCCAACAGAGCCTGCAGAGGGGAGCCAGAGAGTACTGGAGAGAAGGGAGCAGAGACAGTTCCACCAAGGAACAGCACTAGCACCACAAGTACCAAAATCCCCTTCAATAACAGGTAAGGTGTCATCAAACCTTGCTTCAGCAACCCATAAAGCATTTCACCATTACTGCTCATTTACAGCTAATGCACAGTTAATTTGACGGATTCTGAAACTGGGTCAGCAATAAGGACCCATCTTTGATAAGTGGCAGCAGAGCATGTGTCTCTCTGCTTTGATGTCTCATGGTTGCCAGGATAGCTGTCTGCCCTTCTGTACAGAATCTGTGTCCAGGTCCTTTAAAAAAAAAAATAATTGTGCTGGGGTCAGAAGAGCCCTTTGTGCTCCTGTCCAGCAACCAGGGGCTGTGCAAAGCAAGGAGAATCTGCAGCTTTTGAGATAGGAGACAAATGTTTCAAGAAGAAAAGAGTGGTGACATCCAAACACTACAAAGGAGTGATGTTCCAAGTGTCTATGCAAGTGAAAAGAAACTGTGATGAAAACTCAGCCAATGCTTTGTAGAGCAATGAAGCAGGCTGCGGCTCTCCCAACTCCCAGAAGGGTTAGAAAGTTAGAAAATGCTTCAGACATATGCATTCCTATGTTACTTTGAAAAAGGTAAGCAGTATCCAGGAAATTCATCCCTGTGTTAGTTATTCAGCTCTGTAGGATTGCTGTTACACTGAAAAAAAAGAAAGGTCTCTGGCTTTTGTTGATCAGATCCACCTATGAACAACATAGTACAGGTGCAGACAGTGTTTTTTTCAGTGTTGCAATGACTTGCCAGAGAAAACTAGCATGAGGCAAGCCCCAGTAGCTTTAAGCTAAAAACCTGTCATGTTTTCAACAAATCTTACTCTCAAGAAATGTCTTCCCTGAAAAAAAAAAGAAAAGAAATTTCATAATACTTCAGGATTACGATAGCTGTTTTTCAGCTCTTCAAGGAGTCCTGTAAGACAGATGAGACTGAAAGTGTGCTCTGGTTGGAAAAGCCCCTGAGAGCACACTGTCAGCCCAATTAGGCTGTGTGAGAAATTTTGAAGCTCGGGCAGTGGATGAAGCTAAGTGACAAAAAGCCTGAAGTGACTTGTCCCATACAAAGCTCTGTGAATGGAAGGGATGATATTCACTCACCCAGACAGGGAAAAATAGATGTGAAAAATGAGATCTCAAGGGTGGCCCTTAATGACATTCTGTGCTGGGGAAGGTAGGTGCACAGGTAAGGTGGGAAACACGCGAAAATTGAAATTAAATGGGTAAATGAGTTTGCAATTAACTTCTGTGACTTCTGGGCTTCTTCTGTAGTTGTGAAAAAGGATCAATACTGAAGAAAAATGTAATGAATTGCCTGCTCTCAGATTAAACAGTTCAGATTATTAACCTGCTATCAGATTAAACAGCTCCATGCAAACACGTAGCTGACATATTGGAAATGCAGTGATGCAATACCTTGTGTAGTGACTTATCCACATTACATGGATTGTAAATAACAGATAGTTTGGATTTGGCATACTGCTATGAATTCTTGCTTTGATTTCTACTGCTATGAATACATAAAGCAAAAGACTCTAGAGAAGCTTGTGGTGGATGCCCCTCTTGGGAATACCCAATAATTAATAGTTTTTCTGCTTGATACATCTGAAAAAAATTTGTAGATTTTTTTTTCCAAATGCAAATAAATATTAAATTGAGGTCACTTATTCCTAGCTGATTACATAATTGTCTTGTATCAGGTCTATAAAGTGCATATTTTCATTGGAAAACTGCACCTGTAAAATAAATTGTTACTCCTCCAAAGGTACAGGACATCTTCAAAAAGGTCACAGTGTCATTGCTGACAGGGGAGTTCATCAGTGCCTTTCAGCCACTGACAAGAAGCAATTTCTGCTCTCAGGTACAGCTCACTCAGAGTTGGATTTTTTTTGACGGAGTTTTTCTGGTGGTCTCTGCTACTCAGTGGAGTGCTTTCACCAGCTGCAGGCTGCTCTGCACATGTGGGCACACACTGCCCTGCTGAAGGATGCCTGAGACTGCCGAGCACTCAGAGCCCCGAAGCACGCAGCAGCAGGTGGGGCTGTTTGGCCCATGATGCTTCACCTGGGGACAACTTGGCCTCTGGACCTTCCAGGGTCCCCAAGGCCCTGCACCACTTTCTGCTGTCCTGCTCAGGCTGCTTTAGAAAGCAACTGCTCAAATGCAGAAAGCTGAAAGTTAATCACCAGAAGGTGTTTGATGAAGCCATTTTCACTTCTCTAAGTCATGTGTCCCTCAGCAGCATCTTGTTGGACTGAGGCAAGAGGGCATGAACAGGGTTAACTTTTCTGCTGGCTCCCTGTGCTGTACATCTGGGGAGACACAACTAAACTCAGGCAAGTCCTCAAGTAAATCTCTCTGAAATACTTTTTGAAGAGTTCCTTGCATCTTCTCTCACTCTTTCTTAGCCATGGGATTTAATTTAACACTGTGGGATTTAACTTTTCTCACACAGTGTTGAGATGGTGATACCTTAGCTCAAATGCTCTATCTTTCCTTTCAGTGGATTTCAACATTTCAGTAGTCAGCTTGTAATATCTTTCATATTGGTCAAAGCAGTTTTCTAAATCTTCTGCAGATAATTTCAATCTTTTTCAAATTCTCCCTTGAAAGAAAAATATTCTAATCACTTCTTCTTATGAATGAGGTTACCTTCTCCACTATCTGCTTCCCTCCCTCTGCTGTGGGTCAGTACTTTGCCAGAGCTATTCTTTCCAGATTACATTTCTGATTCCTTGTGTTTGGGCCACTTATCAGATGCATCCTAATACTTCCCAACAATCTGCGGGAAAAACTGAGCCAAAAAAATTTTCCTAATAATTTGTGTTACAAACTAATTTCTAAACCTGAATATTATGATTTTCACAGGTCATGTGACCAAAGTCAGAATTCTTGTCGTAATAACACAGAGTCCTAGGATCTGTTTTAGGATGGCACTCATCCATTAAAAAAAATTTTTAAAAATCAAAAAAATTTTTTTAAAAAAATATAGCATATTTAATTATATATAGAAACCATTGTGGACTTTAACAAGAAAAGTTTCCTTTTCCTTTTTCTCCATTTTCTTTTTCTTTACCTTTTTGTTCTTTTATGAAATAGATGCTTCAATGTTGCTTGTGCATTTCATCTGAAGTTTCTCATTCTAAATTGAAAATGTCTGACCAACAGCCTGGCAAGTCATCGGACTCAAAAAAAGACATACCTCAGTACAGACAAAATCTTTTCATCACAGTGGTTGTCCTGAAGGAGGCACAAGAAGCAAACAGTGAATAATCTCTTAATAAAACAGAGCCTTCATTTTAAATCAATTAGATAGTTCAATGTCTATTACTTATATACTTTCAGGGACTTCATTAGGAAATTAAATGGGAAAAAGAACTCCCCCTCTTCTTTCTTTCCCTCTAATTTTAGACTTAGCAAAGTAGACATTATATGTATCAATACAATTATCTTAACTGGAAGTCATCTTCTTTTGGCTTTGTATATAAACAATCATTGTTTTTCCAACAAGAAAGGCTTTTCTTCCAGGCACCATTGATTTTATTATACACACATACACAGATACAGACAGTTACAGCATATTTTTGACTTATTATTTAGTTGACTTAGTGATTCTGGTAAGCCTGGTATATCTGAGATAGCAGGAGAACTGCTTGTCTGTATTTTGCCTGTAGCCTGTTGTGATGAGGAAGACATTACTATATTATCTCTTGTAGGGGACTTACATTTTACCAGCTGACAGCAAAGAAAATCTGTTCAAAGGATCATGTAATTGCTTTGGTTTAAAATACATAGATTCACAAAAGAAAAAAAAAAAGATATTTAGACTCCAAGAAATGTGTTGAAAGAGGAAAGGAAAAAATACCCCAAAACCACAGAGTTGTGTAGGTTATAAACTCCAGGGTAAAAATTAGTTTTTCTCAGAAACCATTCACTCAAACCCATGCTTTGTTTTCTTTAATTGCAATTTAATAAAGGCTTTTGGGCTTGACACCCTGTATACCCATGACTGTCCTCCTGGGCAAGGAGAATTGCACAAACCTTGCTGAGGTCAGCTCTGAGAAGCTGACCCAGGAGATCCTCTTCCCACCCTTCTCTTTAATATTATTTAAATTACATGTAATTTTATGAATAAGATAATTCTAAGCAGAATTCATTTATTTCTGCACCCCTTCCAACAATTTTGTTGCCTAATCTGTGAATGACCGCTCATTGTTTTTAAAATACAGAAGGTTATTTCTGAACACCAAATCTGTTGCTTACACAGAGGTACATGGTTATAGCTGGTTCCCCTTTCCACCATGGATGTGATTGTTCACAATTTTTTGTGATTCTAAGACTTCTGTGAAAACCCTCTTGCCCCTGGCTGAGGTCAGCTACTGGCAGATTGGCACAGTGCAAAAGGACAAGCAACCACCACAAATCATTGTGCTGTTACCACTGTTTAGAGAAAAAGCAGAGTATGCATGCAGAGAAAATTCCAGAAAAGACAGGAACAGAGTATGCATATCCACCCAGATGTTTCAAATATAACACAAATATTTTGCTGATAAAAGGTCAGCAAACTCAGTTACTAAAAGGGCTTAACAACTCCTTATGGCTACTGAATTATTCAAGTATTAACTGTGGGAGTGGGGATTATAGAAAGAAGGCTCCTAAATCATAGAAGCTTTAATGGTTAGGGCTGGAAAGGAGCTTAAAGATCATCATAGTTCCAACCCACCTGCCATGGGCAGGGATACCTTCCACCAGCTAAGACCAGACTACATTCTTAATGTTCCTCACAGACTTCCCTAATACTGTAAGAAATGCCAGTGCTCGGGGCAGAGCAGAGGAATACCTAGGTTAGTAACTTGTTCCTGGAAGTTGAACATTTTGAGTGTGGAAAAAAAAAAAGGGTTTTGTGTTATTTTATAAGATTACAGATTAGATACAGCTAGATGTGACATTAGCTACATCATGCTGTAATACCAGGGAAGATCTAAGAATCAGGTAAATTGTCTGAATTGAGAAGAGAATTTATCTGTAAAAAATACAAGCATCATATTTAATCTTAAATAGTATTCTGAGAATGCTATCATCTTGCCGGGCATTCTTCAAAAGAAGGGCCATTTAACAGAAAAAGAGAAAATGTACATTTTTTAACATAAAGACAATCAAGATCAGCCTCCAAGTGGGTGCCTTTCAAGTATGTGACAGGCATTTTTTCTTAATATAATGAAGTGATTTTTGTATTTGTTTCCAAAAAAGAGCTTCTGTGCACAAGTTTTTTTCATCTATATTGGAAAAATCAAAAAAATCAAAACCCCGAAAAACCCAGCCCTTAACTCTAAAGCTATCTACTTAAATTTCTATTGAGATACTTCTGTAAGATTTAACCTTTAAAAACTTAGCTTCCTTCAATTTGGCAACTTTTGGACTATCTAATGTCAATAAATAAATTACCTTTGGTCTGGGAGAGTTTAATGAGTGCTTTATGGAAGATGTATGAGGCATTGAAAAAAGGCAGGGAACTTGTAAATGTATTGCATCCATAATGAGACAACTTATTATCTTTTGGCCATTTCCAGTGAAACAAAGAGTACTTCTGAATATAAAAACAGCAGAAAAACGGCAATTTGAAAACTATGGAACTCGCTACCCCTTAAGGGTGAGACACCACATAGATGAGTTTTATAGTTATGAGGAAGTGGAGAGGGAATGAAAGTCTTTGTGCCTTGTTGTAAGCATATGAAGCATGATTTTATAAAAAAAAAAGAAAAGTCTTTATAAAAGCTAACTTTTCTATAATGCTTGGCAGTGGCATATATGGACAAGAAATCTTGCTTTCAGAGGCCATTCTGATACATTTACAAATGCAAAAGTGCATGTTTTGTGTGGTGGTTGAAGCTTTTGCAGATGTGAATATCCTGAGCGTTGCCTTTAGGCAAAAACTCTTAAATAGATTTGGCATTAAAAAATGACACTGTATTCTTTCCCCATGACCTGAATCCTTTTAAACATTTTCGTAAATGGAAATTAAATGCAAAACCATTTCAGCATTCATTAGGAGCAATTAAAAAGCATTTAGCACGTTTTTGGCTGTAGTTCATTGGGTTGGTACAGCTCTGCACTACATCAGCGTTGCAGCACTGGCTATTCCCCTCAGTGCAGTTATGCCAACAGAATGCTGGCACAGGAGTGCACAGCCACAATCTTCCTCTTCAGAACATAGATGGGTAGAACTTTAAGGTTGTTCTAAAATGTATTTTAGATCCCCTTGTCTTTGTTCTAATTCAAAGCTGTCTCTCCAACATAGCTAACAGATTCAAATGGGAGTGGATGTCCTATAGGATGTATTAGTGTGCCCAGACACAGAACCTTATCTCCACTGCCTCACTTCATTGTACATTTTAACCAGAGCATTTCTCTTAGCTATTCATCTCTCACAAGTATGCTATTTAAAGTTTTTCTGTTCTGTCTCATGGTATAATTCCCTTAAGTACTAACTCATGGCCATTTCACTTGTTTTCTACTATGTACAGCTTTGCTATAAAACATGGACAGAAATGTAAAAGTAGTTGAGTGATAAATCATGTCTGTCATGCACTAAATATCTTCCTTGGGGTAACCCATGACTGCCTCAAGCAGTGGGAATTCCATGGCTTTACTCTTTAGTGTCCAGTGTATTAACACATTGGTATATAAATCACACCTAATACTAATCACTGTTTATTTTACCCCAGGAACAGAAAATAAGCAATAAACTTAATCTTCTATGCAAAATTTTGCTTTGTGTAAAATTTTCACTAGCCTTAATTCTTGGGTAACTTCTCAGCTTGAACTTTTAAAAAGTCGAAAGCCTTTTTATTCTATGCTGGTGAATACAACTCAGCACTGCTGCAGCAGAAGGGTTTTCATCAGGTTGGATTTCCCATCTCAGTTCTTGATAACAGACCTCCTTCTTTAAAGCCCCAGAGTGTTTTTGTGACTTCCATGTTACCATGCTTCAAACAAACAAACAAGCAAGCAAGCAAACAAATAAACAAACAAACCCAACTCTGGATGCATTAGGATAAGCACACCCAGCAGGTTTTCATTGACAAGTGCAGAGGAACCCTGATTTTTGCAGCTGGATATGAAAATATTTTGACAAGAGAAAATTATAGTTTCAATTGTGACTCTTCAAAAGTCTTGACAGAAGTCTTAATAAAGATAAGGAGAAATTAAAATATTAAGAGATGTTATAGTTGAACACTGAATTTTCCTGAAGGCAACAGCTGGGATCTGAATGGGCTGGAATGGCAATATTTGACTTTCAGTATGAAAAAGTTTCACCTGCAGAAAAGTCTTGATCTGCCACTTCCAACAGCAGAGAAATTTAGAATTACTTACAGAGCTTACTCCCATCTTTATTGTCTGCAGATTTTTTTCCCAAAGAAGTGGGCTTTGTTATTTTTTAATCCTTCTGTTTTGCTCAGATGGTGATAAGGATCACATTATAATGAAATCAGGACATGTAAAGGAATTATTTTTTATTTAGAGGAAAAAAAAGTTTCTTCAGATTTCACCAAGGCAAAACAAACTTAAACAGAGAAGCTTATGATTCTGAAAACTGGGTTTACTTACTTAAGCACGACTACTGCAGAGTGGTGGGGAGTTTTTTACACTGCTTATTTGAGGTCAATTTCTTTTCAGCTAGAATATGATTAATTGCTGAAAGGAAAGGAAAAAACCTGTTTCTGTTTGATTAAAATGGTGTTGAGCATATTTACTATCTTATTCTGAAAAACAGGAAACTTAACAAAGACATTTCTGTGATTCCAGTGATTTGTTATCTGAACGCTTTGTTCCTAGAACAGATAGTGAAACAAGTGTTTCACCTTCCCTCCTTAGGGCTTTCACTTTCTACACATTTCTCTTTAATGCACAGATTTATCAGGATTCGCTAATGAAAATAAGTACAGAGGATTGTACTGTCTAATGGGCTAGAAAAATACCATGTCTCAATTCTCTGAAGTGACATTTGCCATCATGCAGTGGCCTCTGCAGAGCCTGCAGTCAGATTCTGTTCTCTTTGCTGGGTATCAGTGGGGAATAAGCTATCCTGGGACTGGTGAATGTCACACATGTGACATGCCTGTCTAATAAGCTCTTTGCAGCCTCCTCCCTGGGGAGTTCTCCTTGCTGGGCTGTGAATTGGCTATTCTACAGATTAAGCTGTTGCTAAAATGAATGCAGTCTGAGGGACAGTGCAGCTGCCTCTCCACCATGAGCAGTCTCAGACAAAGCTTTCCAAGTGAATGCTGGAGGTTCTGAATAGAATAGAACAGAATAGTTTAATTTTTTCAGTTGGAAGGGACCTGCAAAAATCACCTAGTCTAAATGTGGCCAATGGTACCTTACCTTCTCAAAGTCAAGGTCTTGGGAATGCCAGAGAAGTCACAGTGTATGCAGAGACTCTGCACACCACCAAAGCAGTAAGATTTGAAGGAATGTCAAGCTTAGTTTGGTCCTTTGAAAAAATGTATAATTACCAGTGATGGAAAATCACTCCTTCAAGTAGTGGGAAAGAACTTTTATGCTTTACTAGTAGTTCTTTGTCTGCTTACATCTCATTTTTTGCAGCATGGAGCGTTACTAATTAATATATTCATGTATTATTAAAATTTGAGAAAAGATGCACTTGTATATGGAAAGCACTTCTAGGCAATTTAAATTAAGCTGCATACACAGCTGTGTATTCAGTTAAGATGGCATATTACGGGCTGAAAATTCTGATCCCTTTTTTCCTTCATCATTCTGTCCCTACTGATGCTTGTCCTCATTTCTAAGTTTCCATGTGGATATAAAACTTTGAGCTTCATGCTGTGGTAGTGTAATTTGACAGACTTCAAGACTGACTTTCAAAGCCATTTGCTCAAATTATTTAAGCTACTGCTAAACCCTTCTATTTTGAACACCTAGGAATGAACAACTTAGTAATCAGATACAAGTCATGCACATTTTTTTGCTAACTGTTCTCGTTTCCATGTCTGATGGGGAGATTGTTATTTTTATGAGAAGTTAAATGTTAGTTAGTGAGTGCATCAGCATAACTTGATTTGCCATGTGGGTGTAATAAAAGCAGTACTAAAGCCAAGAAAATTTTCATTTTATGTACACATTAAAAGTTAACCTGCATCCTTTTCCACTTTGCTAAAAGTCCAGCAAGTACAGTACATAACTTTGTGCCCTGAGCTTTTAGATGAAATGAATTTAATATTTATTAGTTGTTTTTCACGGTAGAGTTACCACTCATCACAGCTGAATGCACTTTTTAGGCCAGCTAATTATCTGATTTGATCCTTTATCATGAAAACCAGGTGAATATTTATTTTTAGGTTCTTTTTGGTAGTCAAAGAGTCTGAGGAGGGAGAGGAAAATTGCTTGGTTGAGTGTGTTTGGATGAAGGGAGTAGCTGTGTTTAACCAGGGCCAGATTTATGAAGGGGATGCCAGTGTAAAGATTCCTGTTGGAAATGATCCATGTGTAACACCATGGTTTGACCCCAGTTAAGTCCACAAGACATGTCTCATCTAGATGGAAATTAGAAAAATTAAGGTAGTTACATGAAAGATGGAATAAAGCTGATCTGTGAACACTTGTGGATCTGCTCCCTAACTCTTAAGCCTATCGGAATTTTTTTTTCCTTAAGGTTATTCAAGTATTCTCACATTTCTTCGGTTGTTTTATGTCAATAAAAATCTATGCTTTAAAAACAGAAAATCCCTCTCCTGCACTGACAGTGTGTGTTTGCAAACTTCACAATGCCCTTCAATGTCTCATCATGAAATACAGGAAGGAAACATACTTGGTTTAAATATTATTTTTTTCAGGCATTCAATCTTAAACCCACAAAGGTATTAAAAAAAACCAAAAAACAAACAAACCAAAAAACAAAAAACCAAACAAAACAGATACAAGGAAAAGATAATCTACTATTCAGGCGTTCATAATGCAAGTGAAATAATTGGCTCTTTCCTGCTTTTCCTTAGCTCTCTGTGCTTTTGATTTTGTTTTGGCACAGTGCTTGTTGTCATAACCTACAGACTGCTAGCCTTAGAGGGTGTTATAATCTACATTTGTGGACTTGTTATAATTCTTGATACTTTAAGTTTTCTTTGTACTGCTTGCTGTGTACACTTATCTTCAAAGTTATAAGGTGATTTATTTGTCAAACGACCATTTAAAACTTTTTACCTTCTGTTTCATGCTGGATTTAGAAAGTTATTTGGGTCTTTTTTGGCTTTTTTGTTTTGTTTTTTTTTTTTTTTGCTAATCTGTAGCAAATAATGTTTTCTTCAAAATATTGTATTCAAATTTGGTAATTAGATAATGAAAGAGCTTTTGTCTTTAAAGGTGTGATCCTTGGGAAATCCAAGCCAGTATTCTGCAGTCAAATTTCTTTTTTCAGCATAGCTGATTTTACTTTGTGGTTATAACTAGCAATATAAATTATGCAAAGGAATTCTGGTTGCATTAAGACGTCTCTTACAAAACCTAATTAAGGCATCATAAGGAAGCAGAAGTCTTCCCATTTGGTTTCAGAGGTTGAGGCCCCTGAAATATTGCAAAGCCCATGAGGAATCAGCAGTGTGAAGGAGACTTGGTAAATGACAAGCATGAGGAAGTATAGATTTTTAAAAATTTTGTTTGCTTTTTTTTGCTCATGCTGCTGTTTTCTCACTCAGTTTTCTTTAAACAGAGCAAAACAAAAAAGGAAGGTAAATATATTGAATCTGCTGAAAATTTCAGATGCAATTGGCTACACCATACACCTATTTTCTTATAAAAAGCATGTAGTTCTTAGAATGGGCACTGGACAACTTGCATCATCTGTACTTGTGAATTACTTGATATGAAAGCAAAAGGCCATAAGAAGGCATGCATATGTGGAATAGTGCAAAGCCAACTGGTGCCATTATTTTATTAAATGGAACAGCATATATGAATACTCTGATTCATGTGCTTCATACGTTTACAAACATATAAAAGCATTTGGGAGAACAGAGGAATCATGACTCTCTCTTACACAACTAAACACAGTCAGCTATTTTCTCACACTTGACATTTACCTTTTCAGAGCAGATTTTATTATATTATTTTTCATTGTATAAGATTTTACTTGTGGAGACTGACAGGAGGGTCACAGATTTCATTACAGCGAAATGACACTTAAGAATTTGGAGTTCATTCTTCTGAGAACCTATTGTGACTTTTGTGTGTCTCTGAGGAAGACGATGGGTCTGTTACTTCTCTCTTCTTGCTCTGTACGTCATATCTCCTGCACTCACTAAACAGAAAAAGAACAGAAAAAATGAAATTAGAAACAGGAAAATAAATGCAGAAACATTTCCCCAGTAAATTGCTATATTATATATATATAAATATCTATATCATCTATATATAATCTATACACACACATATTTAAAGGACCATTTATTAAGAGATTTCTACAGTTCCCCTCTGAATAAGGTACTCTGGCAAACTCAGCTCTGCTATCTCTGCCACTTAGAAACTCTCTTATGAAGATCCTTCCTTTAGTGCTCATTTTTCTATTAAGGTGTCACCCCTCCAGCTTTATGCAGCAATACCTTCCTGGCTATCTTATGAAACAAATGCGGAAATGCATGCAGAAAATTAAGGGGCTAAATTGCAAAACCATTTGAGCAATGAGGAATTCTTTTCTGCTTGGAAAAAGAGGAGAGGGAGAGGAGGATTGTCACCTTTCTCAGAGACACCTGACCATCAGCAGAGCAAATCAAGGTTTACCATGTTATCTTGACCTGGCTCTGTGTCAGCAAAGAAGCTGATGTGTGGTGCCCCTGTTCTACCTCCTTCTTCACTTATTGTTAGAGATTTAATGAGTGTCTTTATATTCTGTGATAAAGCCTTCCTACTCTGCAAATTCTATTTGAAAGTGAAATAGTGCCAGAGAGTCTTTAAGAAGCATGCAATATTTTTCAAGGTGTATCCAATGTATTTCAAGACACCAAAATCATCTTTGATCTAGGTTTACATCAAATGTTAATAATCCAAAAGTTATTAGTTGTGATTGTTTTGTTGCTATACTCCCTTTAGTTCAGGAGCAGTGCCACTTTTCATTTCACAATTCTGGGCACTTGCTTTTGATGCCAAAAATTAAAATGAATTTAAGAAAAATACCAGGGGAAAAAGGATTGGTCTGATGTTAAACTGAAACCTTCTAGAAGACACATTAAAATCAAGAGAAAATCTTGTTCATTTTTTGACACAGATGGTAAGTTAGGTTTTCTAGTAATTTAGGGAGTAGTAGCAGTAATAGTAATAAGGTAATTTAGAAAATCATTCAATATGGGATGCTAATTGTGTCTGATACATTTTGGTTTTGAAAATATTAAGTTCATATGCTGCAAACAATTTAGACATTATTTTATTGAATAGATTTTCTTTTGTGTTTGTTCTTAAGACTTTTTTTTTAATGAATACTTAATGTGGAGGTAGATGTGGAGGAAGATGTGAAGGACTGAAAAAGTATCTTATTGGTCGATTTTAAAGTATTTAGAATCCACAGGAGCAAATAAACTGCACCCCAATATATCAGAAAAAATAGGTACCAATGAACACATTTCAGGTAATGGATGCTTGCTACACAAAATAAAATGTGAATATATGAAGAATAGGATCTGCACTTGAGCTGAACTCAAGGTGATGTGGACTCACTGTCAAAAACAAGGACTGAAACACTCTGCTTCTTCCTTTAAACTTGGTGTTTCCCTGGAAGCTCATCCTGCGCTATGGCAACATTGCCTCTCATTGACATCAGCAAAACCTCTAGAAACAGATATCAAAAATTAATTAAAAATCCCACCAAACTCAAAAGCGTCTTGTATCTCATCTGCTCTATATACTCTTAAAGTCTTTATAATTCAACATCAGACTCTGCCTTTTCAACTGTCTCAGAAGGAAAATAAAGAAGATGAATGATTGCTTTAATCCTTGGTTTTGCTTCTGCTGCCAGCAGTGACTTCCCTGGGCAGGTTAGCTGCATGGATGGAGAAGTGATGTTTTCAGCAGAGGTTATCGTGAAAGTAAATTAAACCCCCAACTGTGCTTTAGGTCTTTGTACTGTGCTGTTCACATCTATCCCATGATTAACATCCTTCAGCCCTAAACACAAATCTGGAAACATAATTTCTGTCCTTGGGCAATTATACAGAATATGATTAATCTAGCAAATTCTCAAGGAAGTGTCCAGTCAGGTCAGGCAGAAATGTCACTGAGGAGAATTTCCAATGGCCACACAATCATTGGGCTTGCTAGAAATTATTGAGCTCTAGAATTTTTCCATTACCAAAAAATCCAACCAAAGTACTATTGCAATGTCTGAATGTTTTACAGGTGAATCTTTCCCTAATTGTTTTATCCTGTGAAGGAAATCTGTTTAAAAATGCAATGAGAATTTGTGAAACAACTTAGTGTATTCCATTAGGATTCCTCTGGCCTTTTTAAGAAGAGTAGGGAGTAGGAGGGCAAGTAACTTCAGAAAGCTCATGGAGGTCCAGGACATAAGGCCACACAGCCAGCTTAACTCTGTGGGTGGCAGTTTCCAGAGGGAGAAAAATATCAAATGCCAGATCTACTTCTGCAGCATCTCACAATGGCTGCTGAGAGCTTGTTTGTGTTATTTGGTGTGTGGTAGAGCTCTCCTTGGTCTGGTACTGTTTTGACACACTGATTAGTGCTTAGGTCTGTGTGTTCACTCATATCTTCAACACTCAGGTTCCAGGGCTTTGGTCTCTGTCTTCCAGAAAGGCAAAAACATGAATGTCTGTTGTACAGAGCAAAATAGCTCAAATACAGGCTTCAAAATTCAAATGAAAGTATCTTTTAATGTATACAGAAAAATATATTTTTAACATGTGCAAGTACCTAGTTTGTCCTGGTGAAAAATTATCCATCTGTGCAAGTGTTAAGTCTACTCTTAGTCCAGAATACCTTGCAAGGGAAACAAGATTTCTTTCTGCTCCATACCTGTCAGGTTTCTTGGTATCCATCCAGCAGGCAAGAAGTCCACAGTTTGATTTTCCTTCCCTTTTCCACTTCTTTGTTCTGGACACTGTCTGTTAATGAAAACAGAAAGGCTCTGTTTTCAATAGCCAGTGAAGCTGATCACATCCATGCCTGGCCCTGTGCAGCCTTGAGATGATTCTAGTCCTTACAGGTGAAAGTGAGAGTAAAGGAGAAAGAACTCCCTTGTACTCCATCTCCATCACTACTTCCTGCCAGGGCTGCTGTATCCGCAGTTAGTAACCCCATCACATAATAGCTACACAGCAATTTCTTCTGATCTAATGTACATAAACCCCTTGAGCACAGTAGTGCTGATTCCTCCTCTTTTCAGAGAAAACTATCATTGCCTATTTGCCTCTATGATCCCTGTATGATTGCTGTGCTTCATTACTGATTTTGCAGTTGGAGTTGCAAAGAGAAAGCCTCTTAATAAATCTTAATCTAATGAATCATTCAAGTCATCCAGCCACTTGGCTGTTGGCTGACCATTTCTCACAGTAGTATTTTATATATGCAGATATTTTGGTCTTTCAATCATAAAAAGTTGCTAAGCAATGTACTGTATATACCCCAGAGGAATGGGATACTGTTCTAAAATATTCCCTTAGCTTAAAATTTTCTTGTCTTTAAGAAAGAATAACAAATAACAAACAAAAACCTCTCTTCCTGTCTGCTAACAAAAATTCTATTTGGTGGTCTATGATTTATTCTTTCAGCAAATATTCTTTCCAATTTTTTGCTTATGTGCTATTTTCGATCTAATACCTATAAAATAATTATTTCCCCAGACTGGAATGTATTTGCAGGCTAGGAAAAAACCCCAAACTTCTTTATTTTCCTGTCTTCTTCCTCATTTTTTCTTAAGCATACATTGTGAAAAGCAAAATTTCTCTGATATTATATTTTATCAAGCAAAACCACACAACATGATCCAGCTTTTCAAATACTTAAATAACTAGCACTCAGTTATCTTTCCAATTATTAAAAATGCAGTAAATCCTCCCTTATTGGTGTCTGCCTTTCAAAATCCTGAAGCACCTCTGGACATAGCTTTGTTAAGCAGTGGAGCCATTAACTCTTTAGAAGAACCAGACCCAGTGGTACATTGGAATGCATCTTTCCATGTTATTTGGTGGAATTTTTTTTCTTCATTTTCATTATGCTGTCTTTGGTCTCTCTCATCCTCTGAGATGCTATATCTGCTTAGGAACCACAGGGGCATTTCCTCCTGAGCAAACATTTTCAAAGACTTAAGTCATGAGCAAGAAAGTAGTAAAAACATATGCAGTTTCTAACAAAAGAAAAAAAAAAGAATTTATAAAGAATTTTTAAGAAAGAGCTCCCTACCTTGCTTAGCTGGACATGCTATGGATTTGTAGAAGTGCATTGTCTTTTAAAGAGCACTGGCATTAGGTCTCATTGCTGTCTATACTCTTCATTTTCATCAGACCTGAGAACTGCAGGAATGACAGTAAAATAAAACAAAGGACCCATTTGTCATTGTCTGCACTCATATCAGCACATCCCTGCCACCTTTGAGAAACAGCTGGGGATGATATGGTGCAGGCGGCCATACAGCTGAGAAAGCACACTTGTCAAGCTTGGCAACAGCTGCATTCAGGAGGTACATCGGTGGTGTCTTCGATCTTGTGAAGATTCTTGAGGCATTTAAACCCATTTTAAAATGTAATTTTGGTTTCTTGAAAAAATCAACTTAGCTTTCCTGATCATGTGAGGGTGTACTAAGTAAGGAAAGAGTGGTATTTGGCATTTTTTCCACTGAATTTTTCTATATGAGAGGAGCTTTATTTTCCAAAACCCCAATTTTCTTTAAGCAAAACATTTTATCCAGCTTCATTCTGATGAAGCTACTAATACTATAGGAGAGCCTGAAATGCAACACATGTATAAAGGTCACAGGAATTAACATTTGGGGTCAACTCTAAAGCTTCAGGTACTCCAGGACTTAATGGCAGTGTTCCAATGGAGAAGGAACATGCTTGAATCCCAGATATGGTACACAGGTTATAACTGAAATATAAAATTTAGACTCAGATTGCCCTGTGATTACTAATCAGCCATCCTTATACAAAGATCTGTTTCTGTACTCATCCCAAGTTCTGCTCCAGAAGATTCGACCATGGTATTTCTTTAACCAAGGGCCTTTTCCTCCCCAGTTTTTAAACTGGTGTGTAGCTTGGAATGGAGGAGACAATGAGCTTTATTCTTTGCAAAGAATAGATATAACTGCAGCCCACGCACTCTGTGATTTCCTTTCCATCTCCTTTGTGGTCAGGAAGAGGTGAGGCCACAGAGCTGTGGAGCAGTTAATGCACACAATCGCTGCATATCTCAGAAGCCTCAGAGGGATTATACCCCTCATTGTAACTTCCAGGCAATGCACCAGCCTTGCTCTTGATTGTATCCAGAAAACATAACCTTAAGGTAACAAAAGAAAAATGGAAAGACAGCCGAAAAATGGAAAGACAGCTAGCAAAACAAATACTTTCCTGATTCACATTTTTTTCAAAATTGAGAATCACTTTCTGTTCTGTTTCATCAGTAAAAATCAACTCCCAAGTGAATCCTTATCCCCAAAAAATGGAGTTGCTTTGTTTTATTTATGTGACTGAGAAAAGAAGCTGGACCTCTGTGACTGGAGGATACTTTATATTTCAGTGGAGTTGTTGATTCCCTTGAGGACATGGCAGCTGATTGTCTGAATTAAATTTACAGAGGGAAAAAGAATTTTAAAATTGATTATGACCTAGACCTGTAATAGATTTTGATCTCTATTGTTTCCTTGTCTATTTGCACAATTCTGAAATAAATTCATCTTGTTTTCCTTTCATGCATTTTGAAATGCATTTCTTTTTTATTAATTAGAATACATGGTTTACCTTTCTTGTCAGAAGAGTTTTCTGAAGTTCTAGAGTTTTAACTAGATAATTAGAATTAAATTTAATGTTTTACAAGAGTTCTGCAACTTGGTTTCTCAAGGATCATACCTGGTAATATTTTCTCTGTGTGTGGACTTGAAATTGAGATGGACAGAAAAATTAAAAAAAAAAAACCAAAAAAACCAAAAAACCCTAAAACAAAACAACAACAACAACAAAAAAAACTAACAAGAAAAAAAAATTGTAGCTTCTATATTTGATATAGTAGTGAGATCCTAAAACTGCTCATGAGTTGTTTATGGAAAGCTCTGTCTAAGGAAAGGCACAAAGCAGAAGCTACATCTGTGGGAAGTCTATTCTATTACCCTAAACATTTGTGCAGTCACAGTATCAACAACGATGAGGAAGTCCCAATGGTCTCTAATTTTTTCTATTCATGGAGCTTTGAATTTCTCTCTTAGGTTTGCCTGCAGAATGTGTCTGCTTGTAGATATTTCCAGTATAAAACTGATGCCTAAAAAGTCAGATTGTGCCAGTTATCCTCACAGCTCAATGTGATCCATTTCTAAAATTACTGAGGAGACTTTGCAGCAGTACTGTGAGCAGGTTAAAACAAAGCTAGAAAGCCCTGCTCCACTGAACTTTATGGCAAAATTCCCTCTTGCATTAATCGTGCCATAATTTTGTCCCCTGAGAGTGAAGGATAGAATTTCAGTGAACATTTGCAGAAGATTAGCCTGTAATCTCCACTGAGGGAATGGAACTGATTGCTGTTACAGTCCATGTTTTTAAATTAAGCTACTTGTGCTGAAGAGAAGGTAAGGCATAGGACCATCCCAGTGTGCAGCAAAAAAAGCCAGATTTTGCTCCTAGTTTTAATAGGAAGGCAGAATGAATCTGGAGGAGCTGCTGGACAGTATAACTGGGACCAGCCGCTGGATCACTCTGATCACTCTTACATTAATGTCCCAATTAATGAGCAGAATGATTGTGCTGAGTTGTGCAACACAGAAAAGCCTGCCAGCCTCTTTTGGGGGGAGCAAAACAGAACATGTGAAAATGACAGAGTAACAGCACTTTAATTACAAGTGTAAGATTTCAGTAGCTGATGGCAAATCCTGTTGTAAGTTACGTGCAACAAGTGCAAGCATCTTTTGGGTAGCCTGGTAGTGTGGAGAAGAAGTGAAATGCATTAAGAATGTGATTAATTAATTGCCTTTGAATGGGGTGGACTACTCATTTAAAATTAAAACCTCCTTTCAGGTAGAAGGGACAAATGGTCACTAGTGAGTTGCACTATACTGAGCAGGTCATGTGTAAAAAACATTAGCAGAGGTGAAGAGAAAAAGCTGTGGATGGCTTCAGCTCTATCAGCCAGAGGATGGGTAGAGGTAATTTAGACATGTCACAGAAAGAGAGATACACTATTTTAATAATCCCCAGTAAAAGAGAATACATATGGCCATGAAGGAATATCATTAATAAATTAAGCTGCATGTCTCTTAAAATCTCTTATTTACATGTGTGTATAAAATATACAGATATGTTGGGCATCTCATTAGAAACTTGCAGTTTAAGGGATGCTCTACCACCCTGAGAAACATCTTGCTGCTGCATGCAACTAAACGAAATAATTTCTTTCACAATCTGCTCAAATGTTATCTTAAAATTGCAAAGCTACTCTCTTTTCCCCCATGCACACGGAAGAGCTGCTTGAAAGCAGCTGGGTTCAGGCAGGACAGTTCCAATATTCAGAAAGTTCCCTTCTCACTGCATGCATGGGCCTTTGGTGGCCATTTGTTAACACCAGTTTTAAACTTAAATTATTCCTGTCCCCTTGATTTTTCCTGCAATCTTCTCTCATCCTTAATTTTGGGTTATTTTAACAAAATAACCCAATTATCTCAACTTAGGCTTTATACCTACCTTTACCTTACATCCGCCACTGTTTCTCCTGTTTCTTGTACTGCTCAGCTTTCTAAGACTTTTACCTCTGTCAGTCCCATTGTGATTAGAGACAGGAAATTTGTTCATACCTGAAGCTGTGGAGTTTCGGGGCTACTCAAAAAACAACAAAGGCTAAAGCAAACTTTGTAAACTATTGCCAAACCACACCTTCAAGCAACAAGCTTCTAAAGTAGACAAGGTTCTAAGCAAAAGAAAACAAAAGCATTCAACTTTTCCCAAGGAGTAAGGGCTGTTCCTTTCTAAGAAAAATGTCCTATGCATACTCTTCTGTTCACTGTTTCCAGGGATTCAGTGAGCTACCGTGTCTCTGAGCATTTGGTATAAATTGCACTACAGATAAAGTCTTTCAGAAATATTTTGGAAAGTCTGCTTTGTTAAACAGGCTTTACACTTTTGCAATATTTATTGATGGTTCTTTAAAGAATTATTGATGTGATTTTATGCTTTGCTATAAAGGAGAGTTCACAGAACAAGTGCTACAAAGTAATTTAAAATTCTCCATTTCTATAATTAGAAATAATCTGATCTTTGACTCTATTCAAAATCTACATTACAAGTTACAGACAAACAAATAAAAAAAGCCCAACCAAAACAAATAGAATCATTTGGACAAAGTGTTCTGATATTAGAACTTGAAATTCAAATAGTTTGTCAGTTATTTCTCTGCTAAAAAAAGCCTTTTATTTTTCTATTGACTCTCTCACTGTTCATGTTTTTTTTCAATCAAACCACTGTAGGAAAATATAGAAGAAAAAATAATTAAAAATTTAAATGTAATTTCTCAAACAATTTCCCAGTTTAGGAATGCTGTACCTTATGTGATATTTAATTACTTCCTGATTGATTGTTAAAAGTGAAGTTGTTAATTTGAATATTAAACCTATTGTGGCAGTATACAAATTTGAGAAAGTAGATAAAGCCAGGACATGATATAAATTTTTTAGTCTAACCATGTTCTTATATTGATGAGAGTGTATTTGCTTATTGTTTCAAGCTCTACTTACTTATACAATTTAATTTGAAAATTGAATGTTCTTACCAGTATTTGTTCAGGTATATATTGCTGCCAAAGGATGGTAGCTCCCATGGTAGTGTAAAAATTAAATTCAGCCACTTTAAATCTGTAGGATAAATTCTGAAGAAATTAATCACAAAACTCAGAGGACTGACTTTTACATTAGATACAGAAACCAGTTGAAAACAGTTAGTTTAGTTAAAAATGTGGTACTTAAAATGTAAACTCCTCCTGCTTTCTGTGCGTCTCCACTGATACCAGGATACAGCTGATTTCACTTGAAATGTTTTGAACCACAAAGCACAAGACTGAGCCCTTAACACTGATTAGGGATCTTCTATTAGACACCTTTTCTTAGGATTTTTTTAAAGGCAAAAGACAATAGGACTACTTGAATGATAACTGTGTCTTAACTACCTTATAATTCTGTTGTACCAATTTAATACTTATTGCTTCTATCTCCAGTTGGAAAATGTGCTGTCTGGGGCCCATGGTTCATCCTAAGCAGTACCAGCCTAGCTTGCTGCCATTTCCCAATGTGCTCTGAATGACTTCATTAGCACTCAGAGCCCATCACCTTTTCTTATTAGCTGAGCCAGCTGATGACTCTGTTGGCTGAACAGTTTTAACTCCATCTGGTAAAACAGAGTTGACAACTTCTTTTTGAGTCAGTTGCTATGTATATTGAGGACGCAGTTCTGTTCTACTTGCCTTCACTGGATGAAGAAGTATACAGGAGGACAGAATTTGGCCTTGAAAAGAAGTCCTTAGGGGGAAAAGCTGATGACTTGTTTAGCCTTTTATAGAGGGGTGGCAAGGTGCTGCTGCGAAGTGCTCCTGCTCCTGTGAGACTCCTCAGCAGACCAGCTCATTTGCAACCAAAGAGAGTACAACCCCTGGCACTGCTGTGAGGTTGAGATTAAATATTGAGTAAACACAGTTTCAGGTTTCTGGCTTCAAGGCAGCTGCAGAGGTGTAAATGACAATAAGATTTTTTTCTTCAAAACTCAGGAGGAGTCTCGTAAAGAGGTACTGTCAACAAGATCTTGGCTCTAGTATTGGCAGAGTTGTCAAGATAATGTTCATCACCTGTTCTTTGCCTGTCATTGCTCACAGCAGCAGAGTTATTTCAAGTGCTTTGTTACTTCACTGCTTCTCTGAGATCAGTATTTACATCTGAAGTAAACAGCACTTTGCAAGCCTCCACAGATTTCAACTGGCCATAACTAAGAACCAAACATGGCTGGTAACATGGGCTGTCAGGATGAGCTCCTAAGTCCACATGCTCCTATGCAAAATCTCTAACTCTGCCTCAAAGAGGGTGAGGCAGCTGGAAGAGGTGCATGCAAGGTCTTTTTTACAAAAGACTCCTTTTTCCTTTGTATTTCCACATCAAATGGGCTCTTGTGCCCATAGCAGGTGAAGTAACAGGCAGAAAGGTCATTGTTATGATTTTGATATAAGGATAATTCTGCCCTCTTTGCTTATATTGTAAACCTACAAAAATTATTGTTTTATTCCCCTAAAAGTATTAAAAATTGGTGTAAGATAACAATGCATTTGGTAGGGAAAGGAAACAGGAATTCATACCAGTTCATCTGGATTTTTTACTTTCACTCCCCAGAGAGATTTGGGAAGAAAGCAAAAGGTTTTATGAGTTTCTGAAATGGGAGTGTTCACAACACAGAAATATTTCCAGAAAACATGCCACCTGAAAGCCCTGAACTTATAAAATTCATGTCTTCCTCATTACTACTTAGATTCTGAAGGATATAGGATATACTGCATAAAGGCAGTGGAAAACTATGTGATGAAGATTAAAATTATGTAGTTTGGCAAATGAACCAGGGATAATGGATTAAGCTACTCAGATACTGTGTCCTTTTTGAGATTGTCTTCTTCTATATACTCTGTATTGCTCCAAACTTTGGCAGTTGGCAATTTATCCTGAGTATGAAATTGTTTCAGGGCTCTTGAACAGGCTGAATCAAAGCTATATGTTTAAATGAGCTAGTGGAAGACTGAATTTCCTGATCAGCTGCATTTAGCCAGTGTGATAATAAACATCATTAAAGTCATATTATTGTTCTTTCCTTGAAATAAAAAATAACAATAATTCTGGAATTTCTTTAATGAGATTTTTATCAGACAGTATAAGTGTATAAATTCTTGTCCTGGGTTAGCTGCTCAAACCTTTAGGGAAAGCATAGGTTCTTGAGTATTTGTCTGAAACCCAAATAAAAGTTTGAAACACTACCCATGGCCAAAGGAAATGAATAGCTGGAGTGAATTATTTAGTTTGACCTTTTTTTTTTTTTTTTTTTTTTTTTTTTTTTTGGTCATGAGTTTCATATTTTGAGCTGTTTAGCACTTCTGGTTTTAGGGAACAATGCTATGTTTTGTGCAGAGTGCAGGAGATACTGAT
This sequence comes from Pyrgilauda ruficollis, assembly GCF_017590135.1. Lineage (NCBI taxonomy): Eukaryota > Metazoa > Chordata > Aves > Passeriformes > Passeridae > Pyrgilauda > Pyrgilauda ruficollis. Next base: position 15,498,084 of record NW_024525489.1, read on the forward strand.
TTAAAGAAGTGACACATCCAGTGCAATATATTGAACTGGAATTTTCCCCCTTCATAAACAAGTGCACCAAAAGCACTGAGAAATTGACTCTCAGTAAAGTCTGGTTCTTCCTAATGCATATACAAATGTGAGGGAGACAGTGAAAATATGTTGCACTAAAAATCTACCTCTACAGTTTCTCTCCTGAGCTCCTTACTAGCAAGTAAGGCATCTTTACTTTTTCCATCTAAAAAATAAAATACAGATTGGATAAAAAAATTACAGGCTTTAGAGCTGTAAATTAACATCAGTTTAAAAATATGAATTCACTCTAACTTTTCAGCCAATGTTTTAATGCCAACCAATATTTCAGATGTAAACATATGCCAGTGGCTCTCTAGGTGTAACAGAGTCTGAAATACAGACACCTGGTCTCAGTGGGCTACTCTGGACTGACAGTGCTGATCAGTTCAGCTCCCAATTAATTTAGCAGATAGAGGAGGGTTGTCCTGAAAGGTAATCCAAGAAGTTTGCACTCAGCAGACTGCCATCTAGTATCAGTCTTTTGCGTGCAAGCACATGAGAGAGTATGAAATCACCACCGCGTCAGTTTGTGCGTAAACAGACAAAGCATTGGACCCGGCATGAGACCCTCTCCTATGGAGACAGGCTGAGAGAATTGGGGTTGCTCAGCCTGGAGAAGAGAAGGCTCCAAGGAGACCTGACTGCTGCCTTCCAGTACCTAAAGAGGGCCTACAAGAGAGCTGGAGGGGGACTTTGGACAAGGGCATGTGGTGACAGGACAAGGGGGAACGGGTTAAAGGTGAAGAAGGGTAAATTTAAGTTAGATATTAGGAAGAAATTCTTATGAGGGTGATGAGATTCTGGAACAGGTTGTCTAGATAAATTGTGGATACCCCATCCTGGAAGTATCCAAGACAAGGCTGGCTGGGGCTTGGAGCAATCTGGTTTACTAGAAGGGAGTGGTCCCTGTCCATGGAAGGGTGGTTAGAGCTAGATACTCTTTAAGGTCCCTTCCAACCCAAATCACTTTATGATGACTCTGGGATTTAGACAGAGGGTTACCTGACCTCCAGAACACAGCAAATTGTGGCTTGAATTTACGGCCTGTGTGTCACGGGCAGAGTACAATTGACTCTACATGAATAGCTGCATGTGGATTTCTAGAAAAGTCTCATGCCATATTTCAAGCATTAAGATTTATGCAACATTAGTAGGTCAGCTTTCTGCATTAATGTCTTGGACAAAACAAAATGTACCACTTTTGAATTTTGTCAGTCACTTTTTCTAAAATTTTTGTTCCAAATGCATTTGAAACAAATAAATAATCAGACTTCTTGACTCTTTCCTAAATTTTTCTATTCCAGTGACAAAAATTTTTGATTAAATAAAACCAACTTAATCAGATTTTGATAAAAGTACCTCCACAACTGCATGTTAGCATTTTAATGATGGTAGATAAGTCCCCTCATGTAATGTTTATGTTTGCAATATCTTCAAAAGCACTGGCAAGACCACTTTTAGTACTGTTATGTTTGTATCACTAACAGGACACAAGTGTCCTGATGTGATTGAGATATGATTTGTGCCAGATGTGATTTCATATGAAGTGTTTATACAGAATCACATCTGTCAGTATATTCTACAGCTACACAATTTCTAACTATCTATGTCAACAAAACCCACTTCATAATATAACTTTCAGGCATTTTTCAAGCTTAAGAAGAATTATCTTCTAGCATAAGCACTTAAATGAATAATTTGTATGCAGTTAAAAACAGATTCTCTGGAGGCAAACGTGATTTACTCCTAAAGTAGAAGTTCAGAAACATTAGCAAGGAAAGATTGTTTTTCTGTAACTGCAATCCCACTATGACACAAAAGTACTCTTCTGGGACAGCTTACAATTTAAACCCAAGATTTCTTGGCTTTTGTCTTCATAAATTTCCTTTCTTTTTAATATCTTTGGAAGACTAAATGAAAAAAGAAAAAAAGGAAGATGTTAGATTGACATGCTGATCCCTGCTAATTTAAATGTGACATTTTGGCTTCTCCTGTGTTAGTGTAAAATCCATCCAGGCATCATTAAGACTGAAACTGAATTTTTTAAGTGGGAAAATATATTCTTTACAAAACTGAACTTGCCAGTTATACTCTAAATATTTGTGTTACTTTGAAGCTTACACTGGTGTTAAAGATACACAAGAGAGACTTTGACCTGATGGAACAAGTCCAGAGAAGAGCCACTAAACTGATCAGAGGACTGGGGCACCTCTTGTATGAGGCAGACTGAGAAAGCAGGAGTTGTTCAGCCTGGAGAAGAGAAGGCTCCAGGGAGGCTTTATTGCAGCCTTCCAGTACCTAAGGGGACCAACATGAGAGCTGGAAAAGGACTTTGTAGAATGTCATGTAGTGGCAAAAGAAGGGACAATGGCCTTAAACTGAAGGAGGGTAGATTTAGATTAGGTATTAGGAAGAAATTCTTTACTGTGAGGGTGGCAAGGTGCTGGAACAGGCTGCCCAGGCAGGCTGTGAACTCAGCGCCCCTGAAAGTGCTCAAGAGCAGGCTGGATGGAGCTCTGAATAACCTCCTCTCGTGAAAGCTGTTCATGCCCATGACAGGGGAGTTGGAACTAAATAATCTTTAAGGATCCTTCCAACTCTAAATATTCTATGATTCTGTGATTCCATTCCATGATATTCCATATACTTACACTGGATAATTTCATGAAAGACAATAAAATACTTCAAACCAGTGGGAGAACAAATGGTTAAGAGCTGTAAAGATGGCCATGCTCTTGGCTGACACGAATCAGAGTGCAAACAATGACACCAGTGTAGCTTGGGTTATTTTTTTTTTTTGCAGTTAGATATCTAAGAGAATAAGAATGGGGAGTAGCTTGTGGCAATTTCCTGCATATGGTGTACATAAAGAAGCACATGACTGTGCATGTCTGTTTAAACCAATTTACCTTAATATTATCTTATTTTCTTCCAGCTTTGGTCTGTTTCCAGTTTGTGGGGGGTTTGATTTAGTTTTTGAGGGTTTTTTGAGGAGCCCTGTGGCTTTTTTTTTCATGTTTCCCTCTAGTCCCCAGCATAGGCATTCGCAAAAGTGCATCTTTTTCTGGTTTTATATCTCTTTAAAATATGGTATGACAATACTTGGTCTCTCCTCCACTGAAAAGACAGAGTACCAGGAAAAACACTTTTGCTATTAATTTTCCAGGAGCTGGTGTCTGCTAAGACATATGATTACTGTCCAACTATTCCCTTTCAGCAACAGGGTGGACCAAAAACTGCATTTTGTGAAATGAACTCTAGAGAGGCCTCAGTTTACGGTTTACCACAGGCATGATGACGTTAGCTAAACACAGCAATGAAGTTAAAAAATGTAATGGGTTTTCACAAAACCCCCCAGGATTAGATTTTCAGCTGAGACTTCAGTGAAAACACATTTGAAGTCTAATTACCTGAGTTTCTAGGTTGATGTAGGTGACGCCAAAATAATAGTGCAATTCTGTCTGACAAAAGCATCACAAAATAATTATAGCTGAGACTGCTGAGCTTACATTTGCCCCTTTAGTATCAACAAAGCATGAAAGCTGTTGTGTCAATAATGTTAGATGATTACGTTATCTGCTTCTGAAGTTATTAATCTTTGTTGCAGTGTGCCTAGTTAAATCAGTCAACACAATCTTTTCACTGGAAGAATTTTTGTTGCCAAATAAAAACTGGTAATGCACATTGACAAATCATTTTTCCATTTAAGATAATGTGATTAAAGTTGATTTCTCAGTAAATTATCCTTCTTTTTAAAAATCAGCAAGAAAAGCCCTTCAGGTTCAAACTTTAATTATTTAAATGCTTATAAACGATACAGCTTGTGAGGTCTGGATGAGCAAATAAATTGAGGGAATGCTGAGCCCAGGCATTTCAAAACTCTTAAGCATTTAGAATAATTACTAGTTAAACCTGGAAAACACTTATAAAAAGGTAAGAAATGCCAGAGGGAGATGTCAGAGACAAGGAATCATAATCTAATCTTATTACTTATATATTTCCTTAGTTAAAAACTATGAGGAAAAGGTAGTTAAAGTCATGTTTGAGATTGTTGATTCTGTAAGGTAATGAGAAATTCTGTAAGATAATCAGGAACAAGTTTATGCTGATGTAAACACAGCCAAGTGTCATAATGGCTATGAGGTTTTTAGACAGTTTTAGCATATCAACACTGGCTTCATCAGTGGTACACAAGTCATGTGCAAATCATTGCCTGAAAGCACAAATTCTTAGATGCAATTGGCAAAAGTAACTTCTCTGAAGAATGGAGACCTTAACCTGAAATCTGTCCTCAATGATAAAGCTATTCCTAGATCTGGATCCAAGTATAGTTTTGTGTATTCCTTGCCTCCTTCCTACTTGCAGTTACATCTAGTTGTTTTTCTGTCCCTATTTATTTGCTCTTCACAACAGACAATCTTAAGCCTACCTGAGGGCTGCTTGAGTTTGAAACAGATGACTTAGAACTTGAACAAGCCTCCACATATCTCTCAAACTGATTCCTGAGTAGATAGTCTCAAAAGTTAAAGGCTTCTGGCCTTCTCAGCAGTCCATCAAATTTTCCCTATGATAGGACTTATTACTGCCATGTAAAGAGCTAAAGAAAGGAATTTTAACCTTACTTTCACAGGCACAATAGGCGGAAAAATGTGGTAGTGATATATATGTAGGGAAATTCAGATAATTTGGCAAGAGGGAATCCCCTGAATTTGACTCTTATCACCTAGGAGTCATTCAGGTCTAAAACACAGCTATAAAAAACAGACATTTTGTCTTGGTGCTTTACTGGGAGTGTGGCATGAGGCTTGGTGTCAGAAAAGGGCTCCCAGGTCTGGAGAAGCACCTTGGCCAAATATGAGCCAGCTACAGGCTGACACCCAAGATCTGAGGAGGGAGGCAGGCTGGACTTCAGAGCACCTCTGGAAACAGACAGGTTTGGATCCAATGGAGGATTCCCAGCCCCGGATCAGGGCAATGTCTATCACTGCATGCCTTGACATATTCCTCAGATTTGTGTGCCCCTGGGATGTGGCCTATCAGTAGGTGTTGGTTTTGGTCCATGCTCTGTGTTTTAATCCAGGATTAAAAGAGGCAACTGGATGATGAAAATTGCGCAGATGTGGAAAAAACCCAAACAAAATAAAGTCAGGGCTAGCTGATCAAGCTGTTGTCTGAAGTTACAAAGCTGTGTGCGGATAAACTTCACAGCCTGGGACAGGAGTAGGTTCCAACCAGCACAGCATGTGGGCACCCCGCATTTCTCCTGCTGTGCTGAGGCAGCGTCGGTGCCTGCTGGGTTTGTTGGGGCTTTCTGTGGCAGTGCTGTGCTCCTGCTTTGATTGTACTATGCCACAGATCATGAAGCAGCATTATAAATAATACAGCATAATTAAGTCACATGAAGGAAGGCACAGAAACATTATCCTTGAATGGGTAAATTAATGGGGACTGTGTAGGAAATTATAAAAACCAAATTTTAGTAGTGCAGGTAGACAGAGTAAATTGCCCAAGAGATTATCCTAGCTGTATTCTCTAATATCCATGGATATTAAGTGTCAGCAGAAAGAGAAAAAAAAACCTCTGATCCAAAGCATGAAAACACAGTTCATTATGTTTAATGTTCAAAAAACAATTGACTGAACTCTTCCATCAGTTACAATGACAGGGTGGGTAGGAGAGAGGGTGTGAAGTGCTGGCCATAAATGACTTTGTTCATGTGGAAAAACATGAACAAAGAACCCCTCTGCAAGAAGTTTGTAGGGGTTTATTTCCCAATATTGTCCTAGTCTTTCGCTATTTCTTCCTTGCAGTTGTGTCCAGTAAATGTACCAAAATAGCCATGTTTTGATTTGTATTTTGTGTGGCTATTGCATGCAAACACACAAAGTACATATGGAGTTTTAATGGGGTTCTGTTCAGGATCTTCATCTAGGTGGAAGTGATCCCAAGGGTTAATCTGGCATTACTTTTTCAGGAATTTATAATGATATTTCTACTTCCTAAGACAGGAATAACAGCTGTGAAAGCGTATTATGGAAATATGTGTTTGGAAATTAAAACTTTGAAAAATGAAGAAAACATACATGATATTCCCCAAATCTTCTTCTCATGATTTAATTTTGTGTTGAAAGTTGTATTTATTTCTAAGAGATATCTTGTATTGCACCAGTAACAAACTGCTTAAGAGACTAGACTCCACTCCTGAAAAGTTGTCCTCTCTACTCTTTGGTGTGCCCTACCTCTTAGCCTGAGTGCACCAAGGTACATGAAGAGATATCTTTGCTTAGCCTCAAGTGAAATTACATATTAATTTAAAGCATGTAACCAAGGAAAAATAGTGTTCAATTACCATTAAAATTTAATGTACTTGCATAGGCATTTCCTAGCAGTGTCAGGCTGAGGATACAGAAGCACAGTGCAAAATATTCAAATATGAAAGCTCATTATTGTTTTTTTTCTCTCTTGAACAAAAATGAATAATTAACCTCTAGGTTGGAGGCTTGCTATTACTTTATATTCCTTTTTTCACTGCTCTACATTAAAATATGTATAAGGACACATCTATATGCATATAATGCATTGTGCTCATATATTTAAAGAGCATCAGGTGCAGAGCTGGGATTTATAAAACACTTAAGTAACTCAAAACTCTCCCTGCCATTGCTTTTTTAAAAGAACTTTGAGATCTCTGTAATCTAGGTCCTCTTAAAAATTTTCCCTTCAGTCCCTTGTTAGAGTCCAGCAGTATGAAGTGTAGGCTGATGTTTGGTGTTATGGGCTCACCCCAGAGCTGTGCATTGACAAGCTGCTCCCTGAAAAGAAAGGAGAATTGCCTTGACTTCTTTTTAGAGTCACTCCATGTCCTTGGTGTTGCATCCCTTCCTCTATGTTAGGGTCCAGAAACTGGATTTGTATATGTACAAAGACAACTGTACCATATTTTATGTTCTCTACTGAATTTGAAGAGATGTGGCTCAGAATTTAGAAACCTAAACAACTACTCTAGAAATAGTAGCTCCTTACTGTGAGCCTGCATCAAACACAGTTTTTCAAAGCAATTTGCTACTATTACCTCTGTTCTTAGGTTATGTGGTTCCTTGTAGTTTAATTGTTTTTTGGGGTTTTGTTTTGGTTTTTTTGTGGGTTTGTTTGTTTGGGTTTTTTTGTTTTGTTGTTTTTTTGGTTTTTTTTTTACATGCTGAGAGTCTCTTGAAACTAATTTGAAAGAAATCAGCTTTCTGTTTTTTTTCCTTCAATTAAAAATTTTTATGTGACATTGAAACTAATTTTTTCAGTAGGAGTTTCCTTGAGTTCCTGAGATCCCAGCAGAGCTTCTGGAGTGAGAGGAGATAGGAAGTGCATTCTTACCTATAACTCGAAAATAACACAATATAGGAGATCCAAATTCATAGTGTCTGCCCTAGAAATCATTGACTGCTCTCCAGCTGTAATATCTTGGTCTTGGAGTTAGTATGGCATTGGTTCCATGATTTTTAAGGTCTCCATTTTACTTTGAATGGGAAAGAAAGCAAAGCTTGTGGAACATGAAACCACTCTCTTTCTACCCCCCTGCCTTTCTTAAAAGTGTCTTGTAGTAAGACAAAGAAGACCAACCTTCCTGATATTCAGCAGAGGGTATTTCAGCTAGGAGCTGGGCTCTAGAAACCCCCATATTCTTCACTGCTTTGTCAAAACTGGGATTTCTATCAGGATTCTGCCTGCAAAAGAAGCACTGTGTATATCTCTCTTAGGTGTAGTCACATCAACAGATAGGAGGGACTTTTCCTTGAAGATCTGATTGCTTTAAATATCAACAGGCACTGTGTACACAATATTAATGAATAAATGTTATATAATCAGATATTTTCTTCAGAAAAAAAAAAAAAGTGTGACTCCTCATTTAATAGGAAAAAAAAGCCTATGTGTAGAATGTATAAAGCATTATTACTGAAAAATACACCGGACCTTTAACTTGTTGTGATAAATATTCAGTACCACAGGGTTGAAAGACAGTTCCATTTTGCTCTATCACAGGAATCTCCAGGGGCACAAATGTCAGAAGGGATCCAAGACAGATAAAATTAGAAATGCAGATACAGAATTCTAGATTTTCTCTGTGACTTCACCCACTTAGATATACTTAAATTTAGAAAATATTTTCATGTATACAGCTTCGATTCCTGTTCTTTCTTAACAAACAAGATTCATGACAAAAAACAAAACAAAACAAAACCAAGCCACCAAAAACCTCTCAAATCACTTTTTGACAGTTTTTACTCCTTATTCAGAGAATAATTCAAACAAAGATTATCTTCACCTACCTTATAAATTGTTGAGGAAAAAACAAAATAACCCCACAAAATCCTACAACACTGACTCCTCCTTTGTGATTGGCCTTGTCTTCCACTTTCCGCTTCTCTGAAAGAACACATATTTCTATATCTTCTAGTTGAAGGCCCAAGGAATCCTTCACCAGCACTCTTTGCTATGAAATACAGTGTTCAGGGTGCAGAATCTGAGATGTGAGGCCATATGACACAATTGAAATGGAGAAATTTACTCAGCTTCTTCTCAAGGTAATGTTGCAGCCCTAAGCCTATGACCATAGTTACAACTCAAGAAATACTCCTGAGCCAGTGACTTTTAAACTTTGGCTTGAATCCAGAAAAGAAAAAAGTTCCAGTAAAACCATAGGTTCCTCAACAAAATTTAAGCTCACTGAGTTTGGCTTCTTATTCTAATCTTTTTTGTAAAAATAGCTCATGAACTTTCTGGGGCCAAAAAAAAATGGTTTATAGAAGAAAAGCATGATTGAAACCAAAAGTTGGACCTCAGCTCTTTAAGGTTACATGCAAAGTACTTTCTATATTACTTTCTGACTGAGATGGTATTTTCACATCAGTTTTAGTTTCCACTTATTTCCCTCTCAAGTGAAATCATTAAGAGTCTTTATTTCCTCTATCCTTTTCTTTCATTGCTTCTAACTGCTTGCCTGGAGCAGCCTGTACATCACAAATATTTTCTGCACCCCTCTTCAAACTGAATGCATGTATGGGAAAAAATGTTGGTCCTCAGGTGTCTTCTGTTCACTCCTCTGTTGTCTTCTCTGATAGGGTGCAGTGAGACTCTGATACCTTCTGAAAAGTCAGACACCTTCCAACTGAGCCCAGTCACAGTGACTCCAGGGAATGCATCAGAGAAATGCAAGCTGTGAAATTTCTCCCTCAGCCCTGGAGGAGAGGAGCCCTTTCACATCCCTCAGGAGAATCTCAGAATTTACTAGGCTCTCCCAGAACACATGCAATTCTCAAGATAGGGTGTGGAAATATGGTGAAATGTAAAGAACATTGGGAAAGAGTGGCTAAGCTCAAGAGACACTGGCATGAAAAATATAGCAGAGAAGTTCTTATTCCTAGTGCTAAAAAAAAAAAAAAAAAAAAAAAAAAGCAGAATACTGTAAGTGTAGCAATCACAGTGTTGCTGTATCCAAGAAACTAAAATAAATTGTTCAGATGAAATATATAGCTATAAAGTCAAGGCATGGCATGAAAAGGTCATAGTTCTTGTTTGAAGGGGACACTCAGTAGAAAGAATGTTTTGCAGGCTGGAAATCATATGGAAATTGGAAATTTCTTTAGGTTGAGATTCATAAGGGTGGCACAAATGCTTCCCCTCCTTAACTGAAGGATTTCTATAAAGAGCACAGGATCTTCAGGGGACATAGTGTTCAATTTCCTCACTGGACTTGTGATGCTCAGACTTCAGAAATTTTGTGTCAGTCTAGCATCTCATCAAACAGCAAAAAACACTCTGATAATTTTTCTTCTGTTTATGGTCATGTGTAGTATATTGAATTTTCTTTGGGGAGATGGCATTTTTTCATTTTAGGGCATCTCATATATTTCCAATGAATAACAAAATTGTATGTGTAAATGCTGAAACAGTGGAGCCTTGACAGAAAGTTCAATGAGTTTATCTATTTTCGTCTGAGAAAATTGCTGTCAGTTCCTATTGCAGCTCCCCAGGTTGAAAACGCATCTTTCTTCTGGGTGAGATCCTCATCATGCTTTTCTTGTATGTCAGTTCAGAGCTGTTCCTTTGACTGAGGTGAAACAACTGTGACACTCCTGTACTGGCAGAGAATTCAGATTCCATTCCCAGCAACTTGCATGAATTTTTATTTGTCCCTCTGTGCATGAACAAAAGCCTTGTATTTTAGGTTTGGGGTTTTTTTCCAATTGATTAAAGAACTGAAAGATCTTATTCTCACAAGAGTGAATACATTTTAGTATTCACAATTCAAAACAGTCTTAACCAGTTTCCCATTCATTCAGTGTTTTTGGTAAGTTTAATGCACTCCTTTTAGCGTGAATTCCTCTTTACGTGTCTAATCTGACATTAAGCCACCAGAGAAGGGATTTCAGATGGTACTCTTGAGACTGAAGATCTAAATTTTTTAGGATGTTAGTCACTTAAAGGAAGGAGATAATTCTAAACTTCCTCCTTTCCTAAGCTGCAGAACAGAGATAATTGGTGGGTTTTTTAATTGTTCCACAGCTTTTTGAAGAAGAATCAATTCCTGTCTGACAAAAGAAATTATTTTTTTAAAAAAATAATTTAGAAGAGGTTTGTGCCACATTAAAATCCAGGGTAAATAAAGAAGGTTCAAGATCTTCTGGAAAAATTCTGGGCAAAATCAAAGGAATATGTCTGACATCAAAGACTGAAGTTAAAAACCTTTGGCTAATGTTCAGTCGCCATGCTTTACTGAATTAATTAAATAGTTTAAAGATAGGCTGGTGTAGGCAAAGGTTGGTTTTCATTATGCTTGAGATGTGCAAACAGAGCTTCGAACAACAGCGCCATGAAGGCCTGAAAACTGGTGTAGTGTGCTTCACGGGGATTTCCTGAAGGGATTTATTTTCCTATGCTTTACAGCCATTTTTTTTTTTAATTAGTCAGTGACTTAAACCTAGCTCTCTGTGCCAGAGGTCAAATTTGCACTGATTTCAGACCTTTCATATTCATGTCTCAATAAATGTTATTTGCTGCAGATAAGCATCCAAACATTTGAATACTTCTCTGCATCAAAACTTTACTCTAGACCTTTTGAACTTCACTCAGTACTACTACAAATGTAATCCATTCATGAATATTCATCCAAGGTAACAGTAATTGTGATGCTATTGTGTCACTTCTACATAATTGAAGGCTCTTCAGCAGCACCTGTGAAAGCTGCCTGACTTTTAAACTAAGCATAGCTATCTTTCTTTATGTTTATGTTTTATTATATCACAAATACCACCCTGGGAACATGGTCAAACAGATGATTTTGAGAGTTGCCCTCTAAAGAAATGAGGAAAACATAAAAGCATTCTGCAGGGAAAAGTAAATTAGAAGGATTGGTTTCATTAGAAGGCACATAAGCTTTTGTGATCCATCTGTTGGCAGTAGCTCTCCTTACTAAACAGACCTGGATAGTAAAGAAAGAATTAAAAAACCCACAAATTTAAAAAAACTTCCGGGAGTTAAAAGTTAGGTAGAAATCACTGTTCCAAGCTCTTAGAATTGTCCCAGTGAGAGTGAAAATAGGATTTGTCCTGTGCAGAACAGGTGGCATTTTCTCAAGCCGCAGATGTCCTGAAATTGGAGACGAGAATCTGAAGACAGATTGCTGAAGGACATGAGACATATTAATGCAGACCTTCTCCATCTTCAGGGCTCAACACTGCCAGGGATTCTTTGTCCATACCTGGGACAAAGTCCTTCAGGAGGAACGTGTGCTGATAATTACTCTGACAAAGGGGCTCAGACAGGTTCTCTCGCTTTTCTCTGACCCTTGAGTCAGACTTTTGGTGAAATGGTGCTTTTAGTGAAGCAAATCCTCTCTTTTCCTGCAGTTGGCTGCTCTCAAAGGTAGCAACTAATTACCTCATTGGGTGGGCCAGTGGCTGGCTTTAGGCTGGGCTTCTTCCCTGTCAGGACTATTGCATCCACCTCTCTTTAGAAGAAAATGATGCCTTGGCTCACTTTTTCCTGTTTTTGGAACACTTTTTCCTTTCTGGATGCTACAAGCTCCCTTCTGATGACCAACAGCATTCCTATTTCTATAGGCCTGAAATTGGTGTGCAAAATCTCCATCCCCATTACCAGCCAACCCTTTTCTCGTGGTTTTAAGCCACCACGGAAGCTGCATCCAATTGTCTGGTTAGCTACAGCTATAGCAGATAATGAGGCCATTTAGCAATCTTTCCAAATTGCTACCCTGTGGGACTTTTTTCTTGGCTTCACTCTTTGTTAGCCTTATTTTCTCTGTCTGTAAGCCACAAACCTGAAATTTAATGAATTTGTATAATATTGTCTACAGAAATCTTTTAGAGAACTGGACCAGTGCAAGGCAAGAGAGGTACATTCTTCAGGCCTAGAGTGAAATATTTAGATTAACATAAAATTCCCATCCAGGGATGATAAAGTTTTTGGCTGGAACACCTGAAAATCTACTTGTTCCTTCAATTTACCATATATGAAATGATGCTTTGGAAAACTGTTTAGAGGGAATGATAATTAGAGTGATACCAACTGTAATATCTGAGAAATATTTGAAGAACAGGGGTAAACAATATCATCTGGAATACAGAAGACTTATCTAAAGGCATTTCAGGTGATTTTTCACTGGGCGTGGGGTAGAAGTGGACTGAAAAGACCCAGAAATGTTCTGAAAGTGCTGAAAGTGATCTTCTGATCATTTCTGAGTATTATTAGTCTGGCATTTCTGCATGCTCTGCAGGAGTCCAGATGCCAGGTTTTAGTTTGATGTTTTAGAACTTTAATTAATCTTAACAAAATTAATCTTGAAACCCTGTGAAAAGACTTTCCTTCAGCATCCTTGTGTTAGGCTCAGTATAGAGTCTTAAAAGATAGCGTTTTCAAGGTCTCCAAGATACAGAGCCAGAAAATTAGCTTTAAAGAGGGTAAAGCCCACAGTCCTTCTATCCTCAGTCATTTGTGGTTAGCCTGACCCCATGTCCCTGTCTTAAACATCTCCCAGCCACAAATGTCAGCACAGACAGAGGCAGGGGCCACAGAGATGCTGCAAAAAAATCCGGTCTGCCATGGCTCTATATGGAGGAAAGGGAAGAAGCCTTTCTTCAGGTTTGCAGAATACACACACATATTCCGGCCCCAGACTGTGTTTAATCTACTAGTTCTGCTTGTGCAGAACAAACAGTTCACTGAGGACTCTTCTCAAGCCAAAAACCTGAAAAACCCACACAGGACCTTTTGTCGAGCTAAAGGAAAATGTAAAATGTAAAATAGCCACTCCTAAATTCCTGATTAGAAATACTAGGATAATGTTTTCTGTCTTTCCCTTGCAATCTTGTCTAAAATTGACATCATGAAGGTAACTTTATTAATATTTCACGCTTCAGTAATATTTCAGGCAATGTCACATGAGAATAAGGCAAAAATGCACTTCTGAGCTACTTTAGTGACTATCTCTCTACCATGCTTGACATGCAAGACACAGATTCATCTTTTAGATGATTAGATAACTGGATTCTTTTTCCCTTTTGATGTCTAACATCTTCTTGCTCCCTTTTTGAGTCCTAGATGCATAATGTATAGCTTCTCTATTTAGTTCAGTGGTAAATTCTGAATTTCTTCCTAGTCTTCCATCAAACATGAGTCATGGGCCAAGTCTGCCTTAAATAACCTGAAGAGATTGAAGTATACAGTCCAGCTTGAATCCAGTGAGGAATATTTCTGTTCAGTTCAATAAAACCCTTATGGATTTTTTAAATTTTTTTTATCTTTATTCCCCTCCACAAACCTCTAAAACTTAAAGAAAAATTAGTGTATCCCTGACAAGCCTACGTTAAACCTTTCAGTGTTGTGTAGCTTTTTTTAATATTTTCAGAAGGAGGAAATTCTTCCAAAGCACAAGTCGTGTTTTGAGTTGTAACAGGTGTAATGTTAATATTGTTATGGTATTATTTCAGCAGTCATCTTCATAACAGAAATCTATATATAAAAGCGTTTTTCCTTGTCTATTTTTATTCTCTCTGAAACAGCAAACAGATGTTAAAACAAATAGAGAACATTTGTTTCAATTGTTATTTTGCCTTTCAAATGGAGCAACTGAGTAGACTGACTATTTAATTAAACATTGCTATAGACTATTAAAACATTGCCTATTTAATGCTGCACAATACAGAAATGGCAAATAAGCATTGTTTTTACATACATGTCCATGCATACCTTCTTGTAATGTAATCTGGTAGATTTCTGGCAGCTGCAGCTCATGATAATGCAACAGTACATCACAGATTTAGTTCAGTGGCATACCTTTTTAAGACTTTGTCCCTTTCCACTGCAGAATGAATTTATTTTTATTCAGTCTGCATCATGAAAACTGGCTAAGGAGACCTGATTGTTTGGCCAATCATTTACTTTTCTGCAATTCTTCTCTTCTCTTACACCTGATTGAATCAATTTTAACATCCCTGACTACTTTCTAAATACTGTGTAGCTGAATGTTGGATTCATTCTAATCTGCTCCTTGAAGATACAGAAACAGAACAGATTGGGCTTTTATAAGAGGATCCTGACAATTATGTTTTTTGTTTGTTACTAAATACATCCAGGTAAATTCTCTCCAATTTCAAGATATTTTCTTGGAGTAAAATCCATGCTATCCATACCAATGTTACCAGTGCACACATACTGCTAGTCTAAACATGAATGTTTGCTTTCAACCATTACATTTTTCCAGGTCAGTATGGGTCAGCTGGGCATTAGGCAGAGCTAAACATATTTCTTTTTACATTTGTACTGTGGGCTAAAGCAAAGGCTTTTCAGATTCCTAAGAGATAAAACATTTACAATTAAACCTAAAGTGAGTAGACCTATCTCTTGCAAAATACACCATCTGCATCTCAGTCTAAATCCAGCACTTTAGGTAGACCAGTGTTGGAAATTATGTATAAGCTGACATAGCCTATTTTAATCAAATAAAGTCATAGGTCGTAGCTTCCTCCATCAAAAACCAGCTTTTTCATAAAAATGGACTTTTTGTTTTGAAAAACCCCTAAATTTCAATGTCTTTCTGTAATCTTCAGTATTTATGCTAGTGCTTCATGTAAATGAAAATAAAGGCATAAAACTATGTCAGGGGTGTGTGTAAGTCAGGACAGACAGGCAACCTCTTCACAGAGAGTGAATATATTGCCATTATCGTGGTGACCACGGGATCCCCAAAGATGCACCATGGCAGAGTTGAAAATGCAGGCACCAAAAACTCAATTCCTGCTAGAGGATCACTAGCCTGCTGACCACATCTGTTTATCAAGGGTTATTCCCAGCTACAAGGTCACTTGAGCATATTTACAATCTTACTTGTAAGTCTTCAACTTTTAACCCATCCCTCCCTGCAGAGTAATAAGATAAGAAACACACCCATAAAAAGCAAGTGCAGTCATTCTCCAGTTGATTAAAAATAGTTAAATCCTGCTTGGTTTAGAAAACTTTGATCTGGTTAGAAACTTCTGAAGTATCAGTTCTATCTCAAAGTCCTACTGTAAATGCAATGTTTCCAGTGTTTAATTTGACTAAATCCACCATACTATTTCCTTCTCCAAACATACTTGCGAGTCATATTCATGCTACTTGCTTTGGACACTGCCACTAGATTTTCTTTGAAGCCATATTTGTAGGAGCAACTCAAACTGTGTTCAAATATCACTGTCTTAAATTGTTTGGAGGTTGAATAGTAGCTGAAGTGGTAAGCTAGGAAGACAATAGCAGACCAGTTTTCTTGAGGACCAAGTCTTTTAATGTGAGACTATTAAGGCTATTATTTTATAATTAATTTTGTCCATTCATTCTCCATCTGCTGAATCTTCTATAAAGTGGGTGGTGACAGAGGTTAAGATTCCACAGGGCATACCATTTACATAAAATGGAATACAACATCCAGCACATCACATTACAGGCTGCATAATGACTTTATGACATCACCACAGATTCCCAGAGCATCTAAAATAAAGAAAAATATCATAATTTGATTTGGGTTAATATATTAATTTCTTAATTTATTTTCTCTTTCATTTTGGCAAAAATTCCAGTATCCTTTCCCATCAGTAATGAAATGTATTTATGCCTGTCCTTCACTTGTCATTACATTAAGCACAGAAATGTAAAAGAAGCAAGAGGTTCATTGGATGTTGACATTCACTCAGTAGCAGCAGACAAATACAGGATTTTTTTATTGTTGTTTATGGTTTATGTTTTTCTTGGGATAAACTTTGGGGGAAAAAAAGTGTATTTTCATTGAATTCAGCCACGTGGAAGAGAGTTTTATTTTACAACCATCCTCTCATATTGGTGCATAGTTTCTTCCCTTTTGCAAGAATGATATCAAAATCCCATAGTCTGTGATGTCATTTAACCAGTTTTGCATTAATTTAAGAGCATTCAAAGCTGAAATTCACTCTGGGATAGAACTATCTTGAATTGTGTAGTCAATTCTAGTCACTTATTTAACAAAATCAATTTAAAAACAAGACATGCCTGAGCAGGAACTGAACAAAAGCTGACTGATTAATTTAAGTATTTGCTCTGTGATATGTAGAAGTACTTCCAATTTCTTTGCACAAAGAGGGTAGATTTAAGTATGCAGTTAAATCACCTGTAAGGAGGAATTCTCAGTGATGAGAGATCCATATCCTTATAATATAATGCAGAGAATAAAATAAACTGCCTTGCTGCAGAGAAGAATGTTCCCTACAATTTTTTCTAATAATGGAACCATCCACAGTGCCACCAGGCATTTTTATGTTAGAATCAGCAACTGAATATTTGACCTGGTCAAGATGTAGAATCATAGAATAATTTAGGTGGAAAAGGACCTTTAAGTCCCATTGTAAAGCTGCCACTGTTATTGTCACAAAGTTATTCTAGCTGTGCCATATTGTTCTCAGAAACATGTTTTTTAGATGTAGTAGGGTTTTGAAGTATTTGATTTCATACGTGTTAGTCTAACATTTCCCCTCAAAAATTAAACAAAATATTGTTGCATGTGGTTTTAAACAAAAGGCAGTAGATAAGTAAAATAAGGCAGGAAACACTGTGTAGTCAATTAGATCTTTTTGATAAAAGTAACTTTATTATGTTATTATTTTCCTCCCTACAAAAAAATATCGTTAATATCTGCCTGTCTTTCTGGCCAAGCTTTAAAAAATAGTGCCCAAAAGAAATCACAGGCTTACTTCAAGCACTACATTAAAAATAGATGAAGGAATACATTTAAAACTCCAACTCATGGCGTGACATTCAGATGGGTTAGCACTAATATCTGTTAGCAGCAAATTTACTTTTCAGATTTGTATTTGTCTGAAGCCAAGTGCCACAGTCCTTATTCCTGTGTCCTCAACCAGAGCATTATTCCAGCATTCTGGCAGCACTATTATTCCCTAGTCATTATCAAATAATTAGGGGTGTTGCAAGCTAGGCACATATTCTCTCAAATTCTAGAGAAGAAATGTACAAAGGCTAGAAATTATATTGGCATCAATAATAGATGAAGGATTTGTTCTGGTGGAATGATAAAAGTAATGGGATATCATTCAAGTATTAATAAAAAGCAGTAGAAAATTATCTTTCCAACATGTATACCAAAGCATTTTCTGATCATGACTGATTGATGTGCAAATGTTGCAGATAATATGATTTAAGGGGCATAGGCCTTCTGATGATGCAAAAAACGACAGGCATAATAAACAATACTCTTATGATATAAATTTGTTAAAATTCCATATACCTAAAAGAACCATTTTTCTATTTTCTCTTTTGGTTTGATAGTTTTTTACATCATCTTCATAGTACTTCATAGTACTTCATCATACTTAATAGTACAAAGAAAAAAAAATCCGCAAAACCAAGCTGAACAGAATGAAGCTCCTGAATAAATGAAAATATTCTTCATTTTTAGAGCAATATTTTAGATTTTCAAGCTCCTTCAAAAGAGATTTAAGCAAAACATGAAGAGCATACAATTGTTGCTGGTTTTTAATAGTCTTTTAAAAGGAAAGTTTTATGTTTGTTAAAACACTTTCTTTCTACACAATCTTCTTTCAGCTGGCTTTTTTTCTTTTCAAGCTTTTCAATTAGATCTTTCTATTAATATTAAAATCAATTAAATGAAATAAAATTAATTTTCTCCATTGAGACTATTATATCTACATTTTCCTCATAGAAATAAAATCCTTCCCACTATGTACTTCAATTATTTACCCACATCTCTTGGTATTGTTTCATTGTTTCTATTTTCTGGTCTAGTTAGGTTTTTAAGTAATACAGTTTTATTTCTATCTAACCCAAGGGAGAAACAGATGTTTCATTATATGCAACTAATAATTTCATGTATTCCTGAATAAAATAAAAATTTATAAATCTGCTTAAATGATACAACCATAACTTCCCAAAACCTCACTTCCGGGTCAAACCATGACAACTTTGAATATTATAAATACACTGTTTCCAGTATTATTTCAAAAGAAAAATTCTTCCTCAGCAAAGAAATAGAACACTTGGAAATTCTTTAGCAATACAAAACTGCTGATAAATCGGACTTATATTAATACCATTGAAATGAAATATTTAATGAGAAGATTGTGACAAGCAAAAATTTTCAAGCAAAATTTTCAAGCAAAGAAAACAATGTCATTAGAGCAAAAACTGTTAAGTCACTCTTGAACTTTCCTTTGCAAGCATATACGTCCATGTATAGACAGCCCCTGCCAGTATTTGTAAGATAATCTGCCATCATTTCACCATGCATTGCTTCCTACCACTGCCTCACAAGCATTTTTGGAGGTGTCTTCAGGTGAGTACCAAGTCAGCAGCCTGCAGGGACACTGCCTGCTGCTCACCCCTTCAACCACCAAGCAGAACCTGAACATGGTGGACATGACTAAAGGCTGAAGCTATCTAGACAGGGCTTAGGATCAAATGACAAAAAGATGAAATTGTGGTGAAATATGGATTTTACCGTCCCTGAAAGACTTTGTCAAAAACATTAAAGTATTATTAGCTTTGGGTTAATATATAAATATGTGCATTTAAAGTGAAGCTGTCTTGTATTTCTGCATATAAGGTAGGATAATATTTGTTATATAATAATTTCTTTACCTATTTTTTCCAAAAGAAGTTCAATGTATTTATTCTGCTTCAATTGTCCAATAAAAATAGTAATTTCATTTATACATTTATACTGCACAAATCCTTCAAACTTTCTATTAGCAATTTCCTGTTTGGTCTTTCACAGAGTCGTGGATGTGAGGGATATTACACATGCAGATCAAGTTCAGTCTCTATAAAAGACAGTAAGATGTCACAGAGCTACTCCATAATCTACTTCACTTTTGAACAAACAAAAGATGGTAAAACACCAAAGTACTGAGTCATGAGGTCTGTGCTTGGGAAGAGCCTTTAAAAAATAATGGTTTTGTTTCATTACCGTGTGGGGTGGGGAGAGTTTGTGGGTATTCATACAGAAGTATTTGCTTATGTTGCACTTCCACAAAATTATTAAAATGTTATTTATTTGATTACTTCAGACTTACTCTTTGGGAAATACTGATAGTTGCACCCTTGTCTACTATAAGTCTGTGATGTTCTTTGTTCTCTTACTTTTATTCTTATTTTGATGTAACTACTGTTCTATGTTTTTCTCACACACACACACATGCACAAAATAAACCCTGTTTATGTGTTCTTTCAAAAGGAACATCCAAGATGTAAACTACAGGAGAACTTCTACTGGAAGCGTCAGAGCTCTGTGACACAGAATTCTCTGCCCCATGTCTAAAAACTACCATTTTTGTTTCTTGATATGTGTGTTTGCTTTCCACAGGGGAGAAGGGAGAGGACAGATGCCAAAGGAAATGAAAGAGGAGAAGCAACAGTAGAGTTATTACAGTTAATTGAAACTCTACAATATTTGTACAAAAGAAAAATTTCAGATACTCCACAGCTATAAATCAGCATTGGTTTTTGACACATAAATAAATTACACTGATTACAGAATGTACAGACACTTTTACATTCCATTGTTATAGAGACAAAGATGTTCACATGGGGGTGGGAGTGTAAAAGATACATCTTTTATCAGATGAGCACCTCAGCAAAACTTCTTTGAAGGCAGTAAGTTTCCCTGGGAACTCAATAGAATCCTGTAAGTTGCAGTAGTTATGAAGTCCCTGCAGAGGTTATCAAGAACAATTTCAGACACCATTGCCAAATGGGAGACATGCCTTAATCTAAGTATATGCAGTGCTGGAAGCAAACCACCAGAACCCTTATCAGGCATATTGAAGACGTTACAGCACTTTACAGTGGTTTGTCCATAGTAGCAAAACCTACTTTTCCTTCACTATCGTACATCTGACCTTGCATAAGTACGCAAATACTGGAAGTCTGCTTTTAAGAAGAATTATTTTTGCACATTGCTAATGGTCCTAGGAATGCCACTTCTACCCACATTTCTACCTACTCTCCACCTAAGCTCATGTAATTCACAGACTTCAGGGTGGTACCCTACACTTTACTGTCAGGTAAATGAAGAGATTGGCTTTCAGTGCTGGGGAATAGCTCACACTGACTTCAATGGGAATTCTGTGTGCAGAGGAAGACCCTGAATCCAAAGGGATAAACACAATAAAATGTCCTGTGAAGCCCATGGGTGCCCCCAGGAGCTGAGGATACTCAGAGCTCTTCAGATTCAGCCTTTCAGGCCTGAGTCCTGGAACTGATGGGCAAAGTTTTCTCAGCACTGGTACCCATGGAACTGCTGAAAAGGGAGGTGATATGCCATCAGAGATTTTACTGTGAATATTAAAGTAATTTTATGATAAGTAATGTATATGGTTAACAAAAAAAGAGGAATCCAAGCAAAGTGTATCAGAGAAGGGAAAAAATACCTGCTCAAAATCAAACAGAATATTCCTGTGATTATTTAGTGTTCTATTTTACCACTATGACAGACTTCAAAAATTAACTGATGCCTCCAAGCATTCAAGTAATGGTGCTCCCAAAGCCGTGTTAGCCACATAATTCAGTGAAATCCAGGGGGGATCCTTAATACAAACAGAACCCTGGAAAATGTTGTGGTCAGCATCAGCACACCAAGTAACTGCAGTAAAAAGAGGCAGAATTTATGGTATAGAGTACTTCAGCTTAGAGTTAACTATTACATGGGATTGTTTGCATCGCCTTCTTCAGTGCAGCATAAAATAAGTCAGCTTTCTATTTACATCTGTATGAGAGAAATATCATTTGGGGAGCAGTTTGTTAGATAGTTGTAAATAGCAGTTTTATTTCCCCCTTTGCATTGCTTTTATACCACTTTGTTTTGCTGGAGAAGAGCGAGCCCATGCTGCTCTGCTGATTCCTGCCCTTGCAGCTGCAGAATCCATCTTACTGTTTCTGGAAAAGGGTAGAGGAGCAGAGATCCCCGTGCCTCTGCCACATTTCTCTTCACATTGACATGCCAGGTCCTAAGACAGCTAGAGAAGTAAACAGTTGCTGAATATTTTCCTCCCTTTCACTCCTGCTTCCTTTTTGGTGCTCAGGATTCCCAGGATCTAAGCACACCCGAACCCTTAAGAATCAACTATATCTTATCCCAGGATTTTCTGTTTCTCCCCCCATTTCCAGATGAGCTTTATGGCTGTATTCCAAATATGCTTTTTTTGTCTTTTCATTTTTCATCTTACTTTCAATTACACAGCTTTTCAGTCTCTGTGTCATAGATCTCTCTTCTCTGCTTTTTCCTTTGTGATACCAAATCTCTCAGTGGGCTGCTTTTCAGTACAGCATACAATTTGTCACACACATGCATAAATTGCTCTTCCCTGCTGCTGCTGCTGCAAAAAAAAAAATCCCCACAAACCAAAAAACCCCACCATTTTTAAAAATGGGTGAAATCCATTTGTGGTGGTGATTGAATTTCCCTGAAAAAGTACCAATATCTGCAGCCTGATTCAACCACTGGATGGTCTCTCCACAAGAGCCTTACAGACATGAAAGGGACTTGGGATTAATGCCAAAAATTTAATTGTCTTTAAATTTGGTTAAAGAATATGTGTATATATATTTTTTTAAATTAGTTATTCCAGTATTCCTTGGCTTCAAATGGGAATCATGACAATGACAGCACAGCTGAAATGTGTCTCCCCTCCCAAAATGGAAAATCTCACATGCTCAGGGGCTCCTCTCTCAAAGGTGTAGCAGCTTTGCTATAACATCCTTTTTCCTCTGGCATATTGCTTTGCAGCAGTCCAGTTTTTGTATTGGCCTCCTGAGCTTCACAGTAATGAAAATCTAGAACAGTTTATAACAAACAGTATAAATTTTATATATTACTTAGTCCTGTATAAGACTAGGTAGAGGTCACAGCCTATGCAGTATCCTCTTGTGCCATGGACTGTACAAATCCCTAAAATGTACCCACTGACCCTGAGATTTTAAATAAACAAGGTACAGTGTGAAGGAGGAAAGATGCTTAAGCCCTATTTACATGCAAAGAACTGAGAAATTAAGAGGCATACGAAGATAGAAAAATATCCACAGAGAAGTCTGGAATGGCAGCAAGTTTCAGAGAAACTGCTTTTCTTCTTGTTGACATGTCAAATGTGTTTGGATATTTTGGTCTTGAAAAGATAAAAAATAAAATAAAAACTGAATGACAGAATATGAGAAGAAATGTATATATATTAGAGTAGCAAAAAATAAAGACATACAAGTTTCTGAGTAAACAGAGGTTAAAATTGTCAGCCACTCTACTGAAAAGTGTCAGGGAGATTTAACCCTCTGAGCTTCTGAGAGACTAGAGTTTGAAAATCAATGGGTTTTGGAGCAGATGTCAGGTATGTTCATATTTGATAAAGGACACTACATTTTCTGTTTTTCTTTAAGTCAGCCTGGAGAGAGAGAACTGAATCATGAACTTCAGCGATCTGAAAGGATCAGTTAAACTATAACTCATGAACTGTAACTGATAAACTACGACAACTGCGCTATCCACCCCAACACCCCTCTGCCCCTATGTGGGGCATCGATGGTACATCACACCATGTGTGCCAAAAGCCTAACCATGTCTGCTAAACATGCAGATTAAGAGGTCAGAAATGAAATGGGGCATCAGCACCAAATTGTTCTAGAAGACAAAACAACAACATTTTGCAGAAGCTGATGGGCATACAAATGCCAAACAGAAATGGAAGCATGAACAAGAGCAGATGCCATGTATTTCCCTGAATGACAGTAGGGAATCTCCACTCTCTCTTGTCATTTTTCAAGCTGACAGGGAGGACTGGCTCCATCTGGATCAGATGTCACCCAGAATTACCAACCAGAAACCAGAACCGATGCACCTGCCCAGACTTCACCAATAAAGGTATGAAGGAATCATTAGGCAAACCTGCTACACCCAAATGTACATGACTGTAATTGCTGAATGGCAAGGTGGGCAGGTATAGCTTTCTGCCTGTGCAACTATACACCATAATATCTGCACTGCTAAAGTTAATTACAGATGCTAATTACAAAAATTTTCAACCTAGAGACCTTGACACCAAACATGTGCAAATATTTTGTGACAACCATTCAGCACAGTCTGCAGCTCATGTGTGGGCCAGCCCTGCTTTGTCCTGCCTCTGCTTGTATAGGATTAGGAAAAGGCCTGCTGCAGTATTGCTGCGGCTCACACACGTGAACTCCTCCCAAGCAGATCAGGGAGAGGTGGGAGGTGCCATAAATATCCATGTCTCCTCCCACACGGAAGTATTTGACTCTCCAGGTCTTAGGCTTGAGAAACACTTCCAAACCTCACAGGATATCGATAATTTTATGTGCTTTATTGAGATGTAGTTCTCTCAGTGGAAACTTCTCTAACAAAGAGAAGCAACTGTTTTTTAAAATGTAATTTTAACATGATCTGCAAATAGTGACTTTGCTGAGCCCCAATGTGGAGCCATCGATGGTCCCAGGATGCTCCTCCTCCAGTCTGCAGGGCTGAGGGCAGAGTGACATGAGGTGCTTAAACACGTGCAAGGTGTTTTAATTTAAAGTTATTAAGAAAATTAAAATATTAAAAATTATTAAAAGATTAAAAATGATCTGTAGGATTTGTTTTTTCCAGATAGGTGTTATTCCATACAATTGTTTCATGGAGTTTTCACCAAGAGCAGGAAACTAACATCAAGACATTCTCTATTTCACTCCCCACCAGCAGAGGAACTCTGACAAGGATTCTGCTAACAAATGTAGACCCTGCCATCACTTATACCCATAGAGAACTTTTAAGTTTAATGGGACTGTATGAGATTAACTGGGCTCAAAATTTGGCCATATTTATTTTCCACATATATCCACAGTTTTAGCCTGTTAATGTTGCATGTGTTATGCATAATATTTGCATTCATAGCTTTTGCATTGCAAAAATGCTAATTTAGATACACGGCAAACAAAAAAAGTTGTTGTTTAGCCTCATTTTTACTCTTCATCTTAAAAATTAATAAATGTCAGTTCTGAGGGACAGAGGATGGAGATAGTTAAGCTTTTCTGTAAGAAATCAGCCAAACAAAGACTTGTCTCTCTTGTACTACAAAAAGTTATTGACCATCCTTGCTTTGTGTTGTGTAAATGTGACCACTTTGTAGCCAAATGCAAAGCAACAGGCAATGGCTGTTTTTCTTTGCTTGAAATCTTACTTAATTTATTTTAAAAAATCAGGTTCTAAGAACATGTCTCACTTAAGATTTATTGATTCATTGATGATGTGTGTCCATGGTTTCCTATCTGCATTTTAACAGCTATATATCAATGTAATATCCTCTTATGCAGCCTGATTTTCACATTAAAGAAACAAACTTGCTTTGTTTACTTTGTGCTATGATGTATTTATTAAAATTGCAGAAATTTCTTTTACAACCACAGTAAAGTAAAAAAAAAAAAAACCTTGTACTTCACCATTTCTGACACTAGGTATATTTCAGCAGCTTTGTGTACTTATGAACTCTGTCTTCAAAAATTTCCTAAATTATTAGTCAAAATTGGTTTTGCAAACTTGCCTAAGTCACTTGAAAATATGAAAATAGTCAATCTCAGATTCTAATGGATGGCATTCTGAAAGCCTAAAAGATTCTAAAATAACTCTCGGAACTATGGTGATAAAATATGTTGTCATTATTAATCCATCAAGGGTCAAAAAATGACCAAGAAAATAGCTTTGACCAAGCACTAATACAAATGAGGAAGACCTCAGCAGTAAGAGTGTGAATGATGATACTCATAGACACCTTTTGCAATTTTCTCTTTTGTCTTGATTTATATATTAAAAGATATTGACATCAGGAAATTAATAATTTCCCACCACCAAGGCATTTTAAAATATTCCTATATGAAGAAAATATACTAATCACAGTACCTCATATTTAAGGCTCCCATGGACGCTGCCATGGAAGCAACTCTAAGCAAAATTGTGTGGCAATATTGAATCACTGAGGAAAGATGAAAATCCCCCACTTTCAGAGAACCAAGAAAAAAAAGTGATATCATATGGAGATAATGAATCCTTTTTTATCCTATGTGATGGGATAATGAAAAGGCTGATGGATAAATAAAAGTGAACCAATACATAGTTATATGGATTTGACTCTTCATTCTCATTGTTTTAACATTACTTTCAACATAGACTTTTTTCTTGCCAAGATTTTCAAGCAGATAGCCTTAAAAGAAGCATGAAGTCATGAAGTCATGAAGTCATATTCAGAGTAATGAGTCACGTTTTCACTGGTCTGATTTTTTACTTGTACTGCAGTTGCAATATGTTTTATGTTATAGTATCTGTATGATATTGCAAAACTTATTACATCAAGGAAGCTAACTTGTGTAATGTTAGGGCTTGTCTTCCTTTATTTACATGATGATTTAAAAATTGGTTTGATGATCTGTTTGCCACCAAGAGTTAGCAATGATGTAAAGCAATAAAAGATATCCTCAGCCAATAGTTGAGATTATGACCTTAGGGAAAATGATGTTAAATTCTAAGTATCCTGCCATCTCTTCTACCTTACATGTATAGCACTTCTGCTTGCAGGTAATTATAAGATCCCTGCTTTGTTTATTCATTCTTTAGAACAACCAAAAATATAGGCTACTGGACTCACATGTGAAAAAAACATTCAAAATTGTCTGTAAATCCTCAAACACAGTCTAGAAGACTGTTTCATTGACTCCACCAGGCCGTTGGTATCTTGTTGAAAAACATTGGCATTTTATGTTCCAACAAATCTGTGATAGTGCCTCTGTTCATTTCTGCTGCCTACTTTACCCTCTTTTGCTGCTGCCAGCATCATTTTGAGATAGACTGACCACCTCAGACACTATCCTCCTGAATCCTTTTCTGGCCTTGAAGAGTGAAAACTCTCAGGCTGGGGCAAATAGCTGAACAACACCGTTTACTCATGTCAGTGGCTTAATATTCAACTTAAGAACCAGGTGATTTATACTTCTGAACCTATGAAAAAAATGCATATCTTGGAAATTTAATTCCAAAGAAAAAAACAGGAGAAAAACCCCCAAACTCCAAAGCCTAAAATAATTTTAAATGCTATCTGAGGTTAATTATGACAAGGTGATTTGGCAATAAATTAATTTTCAATGTAATGAGACTATATTTATGCAGGCTTTATTAAGTACCAGATTCTGGTAAACTTTTCCCTACTCTTTTCTTCTTGTTGATTGTCTAAATAAAAAGCTCTGCTGGAAAATCAGCTGGGATGTCCTTTGGCCTCTGAAGACATCAAAATGAAAGCTGCATCTCTGAGAGGTTAACTAGGCTGTAAAAGTACAGGCGCCTTATTTTTTTTTCCATACACTTTACACAGCCTGCTTGTAAACCTCTATGGGTTCATTAATCAATCATAATTCATTGCTAATTAAGGGTTAGGCATACCAACAACAGTTGTGACAGTTGATATGCTACAGGTAATTAAGTTGTTCTAATTATTTTTAACATTAAATTCATTCTCATATGACAGTCTTAGAATGCCTTTTTAAAAGGACTTCTGTTACTAAAGAGCTTGCTTTTAGTTAAGAATAGTGAAAAAAAATAGAGCCTACCTGAAGATTAATCAAATTATATTTTATAGGTTTTTTTCTTCAATTTTTATATATTTTGTTTTGCTGCCATGCTGTAACTGGAGTTTTATTCTGAGGAAAGTTGATTATAGAGCAGAAGAATTCAGTGCTACAAAATATTATTTTTACATTGTCTTATTTATGATATTTTTATTAAATAGTAGCATATCATACCAAGAGAAAAATCTAAAAGAGCAAGCATTTTATTTCATAGATGGGGGTACTTTTACTAGCTTTGTGGTGCTAGTAATTATAGAAGAGGCTGGGTAAAAACCCCAAAGACTTCATCCAAATTCAGTACTTTTCATGAGCTTGAGGAATTTGGCTGATCTCATTAAAAAACACAAGAGGCCAAATGTGACGATTTTCTATCCCTCACAACACCAGAAATTGTTCTGATTCAGAGTTTTGGTTAGGGTTATATCTTATTAGTGTAGGATTAAAATCAGATTTACTTGAAGGCTGATTGTAGAGAAAAGGCCTGTAACACACGAAGAGAACCAATGAAATTGCAATTCCTTCTATTTCCTGTCCCCTACAATATGTGAAGAGAGGAGAGGAGAGGAGGGGAGGGGATGTAAAGGAGGGGAAAGGGGAAGACAAGGAAGAGGAAGAGGAAGAGGAAGAGAAGAGAAGGAAGAGAAGAGAGAGAAGAGAAGCTCCACATTTTTTATTTGCAAACCTGTCATTTTATATTCTCTGTTTTTTACATACTGCTAAGTTGAGACAATAATAAGCTTGCTTGAAATCTATTCTTTAAAAAATAATCCAAAACTCACTATTTTCAATTTTAAAAATCTATGTGGACTGCCTTACTTAGTTTGGTTTAATTTTTCAAGGTTTTTGAGGAATTAGAGAGGAAAGGACTCTGGATAGCTGAATGAATCTAAAGCTACCCACCCACAACAAATATAAAAGGGATTAAACCCCGTTAACAGAAGAAAAGAAAAAGATAATTGCTGGATGCTCTGGGACAGCTATTAATTTGATTCTTGTGTTAATGATCAGAGTGGCAGGTTGCCAGTTTCTGGCTGTTTGCAGTGTTATGTGGTGGGTTATGAACATGTATGTAAACATTTTTGTAAGTGCTAACTTTTGAAAGAATGAAATATGCATCTTCTCTTATGAAATATTAAAATAACCTACTGACAAAATGGCAGATTCTACACTCACTCCATCTGAAAACAAGGAGCCTAGAACCTATCTAAGCAATTAGTCATGTATTTGAAGCACACTCCCATGTTTAACTTCATCTCTTTTCTCAATATGGTGTTATAAATTGTAAGTGAGAGAAATGCCTTGGCACACAATCACTTGCCAGGCAATGAATTTGAAACAGTCAGCCATTCATCATCTACCCCTTCAATTCTTCCTCTTAAATGCTTTTAATGTGCCTGTAAAGACCCTTAGATTGCTGGAATCTATAGGCCATTCTCTCTGGTCCATCTCCCTATTTCTGCTGGGGTTGATTTTCATGTCTCCTTGCCTGGGGTATCTTGATTGCCTCATCCTCAGTTAATGCAATTTCAGCCATTTCATTACACTAGGGTTTACTTGAGATTTTGAGTTTGGGCTTTTTTCGGGTTTTTTTTTTGGTGGTGGGTTTTTGGTTTTTTTTTCAGGTCACTGAACCTGCTTGTCTTGTTGATTTCCAGTTTTAAGACACTACAGTAAGTAGAGACAAACTGTTTCATAGTCAAGTCAAACTGTTTCAGGTCTGCTTATGGCCCCAGTTCAATGCAGCACCTAAACATACACCTGAGCTCAGAGACTCCAGCACCTTGCCCTAAGCTACTTTCAAAACTAAGCTCAGTCACAGGTCTAAGTCTTTTGATGAATCAGATTTAACTGCAACACATGCAAGGCAAATCATCAGAGTTCCGTTGAATGCACAGGCTTGTTGAGCATTCAGTGGACAGTGCTGAGAAACCTTGTTTGTGTAGTTAACAATGGCACAGGATTATTCCCATGGGTCTCTGTTTTGTGACTGATGTTATGCACACAAGTCCCTTTTAGTGCAATTCATCTTCCTTTAATCTTGCAATCCAAGAATTAGCTTGATCTAACATGATTTTCTAGGCTGTTTCTTCAGTCAATAAAAAGTGATGGGTGTTTAGAGAGAAAGCTGGAAGAGTAGGCTGGATTAGGTTTTACCAACATTAAGTAATAGGGATCCTACTTCATGCATCAATTAACTCTCCATTCTAAAGTATTAATTTCAGAGTGTTATTCTAGAATCATAATTTTAAACATTGGAACAGAATATTTCTTAGAATTAATAAAGCGAGCAACATTCCTTCAAATTATTTCTGGGATTTTGTAATCAAATGTATGCTCAGAAAGGTTTATTTTTAAATAAAAAATGTGCATAAGGGCATAAAAAGACAGAACAATTTATATATGTTCCAATTTGCAGCACATGGATGGGAAAAGGGAACTTACATTAGATACTGATGCATACACAGAAGGATGCAAAAAATGTCAGAAACTGAGCAAAAAGTGCTGACTTGCACAAGAAATATACTGCTGTCCCTGATGGATTGTCAGTTAAGCCTAACACCTCTCTTTATGAAGAAGCTTTTGGCTCAGAGTGTGTGGAAAAGGAAAAAGGAACTTGGGAGAAGGGCAGCTGCTTCCTTGTCCAGAGATACCTTTTGCCTTGGAAACCAAATATTTCTAAATCCTTGCTAGTCAGTTTATATAAAAAAGATAGAGTAGGCAGAGGCATATCAGAATGTGCGTGACCAAATCTGTATGATGGACAGCTATTGATGTCTAAGATATTTTTTATTAATATTGGTAAAGCCAGGGAGGACTTACTTAGATATTATTATTGTGTGCTCAAAAACTAAGCAAGTATTTCTCATGTGAATGAGTATGTGAATTTCTTATGAATATTCCAGAATTGTTACAATATTTTATAATGCCAAAGTATAATAGAGGAGGAAAAAAATCTTGATTTACTTCCTCGTATATCCTTAATTATCAAATTCCAGCTTTAAAATTTAAAAAGCAAAATTTGCTGTCAGGGTGGGGTTCGGAGGAAGGGGAAATGTCCCTGTTCTATAATGTCAAGGGGTTTAGCGGTTTTAGAAATTCTTGAGTCTGTCACCTCAGCACATAGTCAGGTCAGACAGTTTCAATACTGTAATAATGACATGTTTTGCAGTCCCCTGAGGCCTGCTAGTGACAATAGCATTCCATGTCTGGCAAAAAGAGTAAATGTTTTAGGACTTTTCCAAACTAGATCAGAGTACACCTCTCAAAGACATGGTAACACTTTTGTCATGGTTGACAGTGAAGTGTTTGTTAATAGGAGCAGAGTATGCAATACCTGAGAGAAATCTCTTTTTAAGTCTGAAAAAAAAAAAAAAATTTCAGATTCAAATAAAAAGGGAAAAAAATAAATGAAAAAATTAGTTGAACAAAAACCTCATTGATTTTGCCTTTTTTTTTTTTTTTTTTTTTTTGTTCTGGACACATAACCTCTTTGTCTAGAAGCAGAGATGATAATAATAATCTCCATGTTCTGAAAATGCCACATGCAGAAATGCAATCACACGTAGTACCTGGCCTAATTTACATGCATAAAGCATTAAATATTTGGCTGATTTTCTGTCAGTTCCACTGGAGTTACTCCAGATTAACATAAATGTAACAATTTCACTCGTTGCTTATCTGCACCCTGGGTAGTGTGTTGAATCCTCTCAAGTACAATTTGCATTATTGCCTTGACTTAGGGCTAAGGATCCCATGGCCAGGACAGATTAACCAGGTTTATCCTGGAGCTGATACAGAAGCTCATCTACATAATTTGCCATTTTCCTTCATTTAACGGTGGCAAGCTGCCACTGAAAATGCCATTAAATTGTCCTGTGGATATACACTCCCACCTTCTCTTTGCTTTCAGGCACAGACCTTCTGTCCATCAACTGGATTTTTCTGTTGTTTAAAAGCTGGTATATACAAGCACTTAATCTATGAAAGGGTCACACAGAGACAAAATCTCTGCAAATGAGAGCTGTCTTTCTCAGTCATGAGGATATACTTTGTGTTTTGGTACCTATGGCACCCTCTGCTATGTCTTCCATAAACACAATACCCAATTCAGGGCACAGTATCATAAAATGCTACAGAAGCACCTGGGATCTTCCTAGTGTAGATGGCCTTGGCATGCTATGCTCCAGTCTCTAAAAGCATTTGCAAATGTTTAAAGTGTGGATGCATTTTCATCAGCATTTCCATCCTGAGAGCTCTGAAGGCTCCCTTTTCTGTATGCTGCCGCTGCCCTGTGCTGCAAATCAGCTAGGAAGGCAATGCCTGAGGAATGCATGTCAGGCTGGATGTACGCTGTGGGTAACTATACAAGATGTGTCTATTTTTCAGAAGTGTTACCTGTGTGGAGGTGTTTGCAGGACTAATCTTTAAACTAGTCCAGCTCTATTTACACTTCAGGGTCATTGCTAACATAATCCCTCCAATTTCTGTCTCCCACCTAAAGCTTCTCTTTTACTTGCTCATTTTCTTCACCACAATATATTTGCCATACACACCTACCAGTAAAGTGCAAAATTAGCTTTTGATGCAAGTTAAATCTATGCTGCTGTCTTCATGTGGCTTATGCCACCGTAACTCAAATTTTAATTTTGAAGCTGTGATTTTCAAAAGGATTGCAATTTAGGCTAATGTTTCATAATCTGTACTACTAATAATAACTCATGCTATCATATAGTAGGCAGTAGTTAAAGCTGATTAGTTAAATGGTGTGTTTTGATTTGTATTTTAGAAAAAAGTAGTCATGTGGGATTTAAATGTGAAAGAAAAAAGGACCCATGAATTGTATATGTTTAGATAGGATACTGACATAGAATGAAGATCCAGATCTCTGCGAGCTTTTTATTTCTTTGCTATTCTTGTCATGCATATACTTGGAATATCTGAGGGCTATGTTTTAAATGTCAGGGTTAGGTTTCCTCTTTCTGGTTCAGAAGGCATGCAAACAATGTTTTATTCCCAAGCTTAAAAACACTTTAGAGTTTCATCATGTTGAAGCTTTGCTGGAGTTTTTTTTATACTTGCAGTAACAACTCAATACTATATGCCCCAAAGCTTTGAAAATATGTGTAAATACTATGACTAAAATAATTATTTTCGAACATGCAGTTGGTTGCTTGCCTTGATGTGATTCTCTCTGCAAAAAACACAAGTTTTGAAGCACAGTCATTACTAGCTAAATAATATTGACCTTAACTGGAACACCTTGTACATTACATAGTACTAATACACTATACATAGAATATACACCTACATAAGTACACATACGTGCTGGTTTTGGTTTGGGGTAGAGTTAATTTTTGTCCAATAGTTAGTATGGGGCTGTGCCTCAGATTTGTGCTGAAGACAATGTTAATGATATAGAGATTTTTTTTTGTTATTCCCAAGTCATTCTCTGTTTTTCCTACAGCCACGCTGGTGAGGAGGCTGGGGGTGCATGGGAGGCTGAGGGGAGATGCAGCCGGGACAGGTGACCCAAACTGACCGAAGGGATATTCCAGACTGAATGGCATCATGATCAGGATATGAAGTAGGGAGAAGAAGGAGGAAGGGATGATATTTGGAGTGATGGCATTTGTCTTTCCAAGTCACCATTATGTGTGATGGGGTGTTGCTCTCCTGGGGATGGCTGAAGACCTGCCTGCCCATGGGAAGCAGTGAAAGAATCCCTTTTTTTGTTTTGTTTGTGTGCATGGCTTTTTCTTTCCCCATTGAACTGTCTTTGCACCAATATACCCTTTACTCTTCCCATTTACTCCCCAATTCCACTAGTGGGGGCATGGGTGGGTGAGTGACTGTGTGGTACTCGGTGACTGGCTGGGGTTAAATCACAACAACAAATGTCTTTGGATGCTGTGCTGAGAATAGTGATGAGCCCACAGAGCTGCTGTCCTGGCCAAGAGGGGCAACAAGTCCTTCTTGGACATTCTCAGCTATTTCCCAGGTCAGACCTAACCTCAAGAGCTCAGCCATGGAAGCGAGGTACTGTGTGAGGAGCCTGCAACCCACCACAAGAGCAGCAAAAAGCATCCACCTCTCACTGCATGTCAGGAATTCTGGCTGGGACCACAAATGTCTTTACTTTCCACTAATGGTGTCAGGGCCACATCATATGTATAGAAGTGAAAAAGTCATTACATTCCTCCTGGGAAAAAAGTGGTTTCACTTTTTTTTTTTTTTTTTTTTGTCCCCAGGCACACTGCATTTATGCGTTCCCTCTGATTTTTGTCCTGAGCATCATTTTATATTTATTTACACTGAATTTCAGATGACATTTTATCACCTATCATCCGGTCTCTTTCAATTCTGTCTCATAGCAAGAGGCTTAGCCCTTTGGCTCACACTCCATGAGCAAATTTCAAAGAGCAGCTCTCAGCTGCATTTCTGCAGCGTGGCACAAACTGGCTTGGGTCCTGCGGCCACCAGGGATGCCAAGGACTGTCACCTGCATCTCCCACCACTGGCACGAAGGGTTTCTAACCAGGTTCAAGCCCTCAGGAAGTGCTCCTGTCCCACACAAAGCCAGCAAAGGGAGGTTCAGGTTGCAGCCTCCTGACCTGCCACTGCTCCACCTTGACCTGCACTCTCACAGGGAGAAGCCCAGAGGTAACAGAGCAGCTCCATCCAGCAGCTCTGCCTGGATGCATTTTGTGAGGTGTACAGCTCTATTACATTGCCCAGAAAATCACTGATTCGGTAGAGGGAGGAAGCTTTGGTTGTTAGTTTTGGTTTTTGTTTTTTGCTTTGTTTTTGTCTTTGTTTTTTGGTTTTGGTTTGCTTTGGTTTTGGTTTTTGTTTCTTTTTCTGTTTCTGTTCCTGTTTTTGTTTTTGTTTTACAGGAAAAAAACCACCAAATATCTAATCAAACAATTCCTAACCAGAGCTAGTCACAACAAGATCACTTTTTTTTTTTTCTTATTAAGTTAATTTGTGGAGATTTGGGGCACAGTTAATAATTTTTCCTATTTCTGATTTGCATCTGTGTGATTTCATTAACTGATAATTGCTTTTGATGTGGATTGCAGAAGGAGATAAATGACTCATGAATCAATAAGTGATGAGGTTTCAGAGTCACTTATCGATTTTTATCTCCAATTTACTCTGTACTGAATTTAATTATAGGGATTACACTCGATTTGTTTGAAAATATTGCATGCAAATATTTGCATGAGGCTTGTTCAGTGAAATTATTCTACAGTTGTTTTAAAATAAATAGGGACTTTTGAGTAGAAAAACGTCACTGAGTTGACAAAATATCCAAGTATGTCAACTCTTAATCATTATCTGGAAGCTCTTGAAGAGATTCATGAATACTTAAAACTTAAAAGCTTGTCTGTGTAAAAGTTTTCTTTACCACAATGGAAATTCGAGGTGACTTTTTTTATTTCAATGGTTTTCTCACCTGAAAGTGTATTTTAAGTCAAACAGATGTAAATAAGTCTTTGTATGAACTAAAATGGAACTATTTGTTCCTACATTTAAAAAGTGAAACATATGATTTTTCATTTCATATTTTACAACTAAATTTGCCTAGATTTCTATTCATACTGTAAACATATGTCTTCAACTTCTAATTTTGCGTTTCAAAGCATATTTAATTTAGTCTAAAACAATTTTCTTCAAGTATTTGGGTTGGTAAGAAAACTGAAATATTTTCATTCCACTGTGATAATGCATTTTTGGATGCAAAACTGAAAGAACACTTTGATGCATTGTGACATAAAGATCTAGCTATAAAGATCCAGGTGGTTTTTTTAAAGAAAATTGATCGTTCTTCTGTCATGTGAAGCATTTTCTTACTGTTATAGCTCATTTTCTACTAAATCTAATGTTGTTGTTATTTATACCTTTCAGATGGAAACATCAGCTTAATGTATTTTATATTTTTATTAGAGATTTAATACAGGAATCTCTTTTATGTAATGCTACACATATATATTTTCTGATGTAGGAAATCCTTCATGGAGGGCCTCTGGCAAAAGAAAACTGTCAAAATTATGATAATATAATTACATTGGTTGAATTTCTTGAGAATCATAGAAATAACAGTTACTAAAGAGGTCTAGTCTCAAGCACACAGGCTATAACAAAAAAAAAAAAAAAAAAAGAAATTTTGGAACACTAATGTCTTTCTTAATTTCTGGAAACTTAGTTACTATGAATTGTACACCTTAAAATATCTTGATACTTTTTTTGGGCAATCTGCTCTCTAGCCTTTAATCTGTTTGTTTGGGTTTTTTTGTTCTTTCATGCTTTTAGACTCATACTGTTTTTGATAGCAACTTTGTGTGGTTAAATTTTTCTCCAGAACATCCCAGCCCCAGCATATTTAGTACTCAAGTTTATGCATAAGAGTCCTCAATCAGGAAATGAAGAATCAAGCTTTTAGCCCTATCATGGGAGTGGAAATTTAAAATAGAATATAAATTTAATATTTATTAGTAAGACATATTTCAAAGTGAATTAAGACGAATTAGAGTACTTCCATTAATTTAATTTGGCTGTGAAGGAGTTCTATGATCTGATAATCATGTTAAACACCCATGTAACTTCCTGTGTTTACAGAAGTATATAAAGTGTTTAAATACGTTTCAGTTATTTTGTATTAATAAGAAAGTAGCAAATGTAGTAGATACGTTTAATTGTGGTGGGTGGTTGTTTTTTTTTGTTTTTGTTTTGGTTTTTTTTAAGATTATAAGTTGATATTTGTCAGAATACAAGATTAGGAAGGTGTATTAAGAGGTGGACTTAAATAGTACGTTGAAAACTTTGTGTTTATATTAAAAAAATTCTCCCCACCCAGTTATGCAGGCAAACTCTTGAAAATGCAAACAATAAATTCCACACAGTGCCACTTTTTCTTCAAAGTGTTTCTCAGGGAATTTTCTTTTTTCCTGAGGAACCCTGGCAACATATTTCACTGTACTTAGAGCAAATAAAACAGTAAATTAATTTTTTTACAAAATATGGGAAAGAATATAAAGAGTTTAGTTCATAAAATTTCACAGATTATACTAGTTTCTATGAAGATCTAAATACAAATGGCATACATTAATTTGATTCAAATGAAATAGTACAGAAGATTCAAATAGAATAAGGTGTGGTGACATGTTATTTTCTAGATTAGGATTGTCATGGCATTTTTTTGCTTGATGCCTCAAACTGTAATAAGACATTTCTCCACGTAATGTGAGGCAAAAATTTGTACTTAAAATAATTCATTTTCTTTTTTTTTTTATGCCCTCATCCTCTCTAACTGCATCTGTTATTCTTGACTGCTTCCTGGGATTCACCTACTCTCCTCAGGCTATCTATGTCTCCTACATTAAATTATTTTGTATTTTTTTTATCACTTTCTCTCTGTTTACAAATTCCTTCCCACCTTTCCTGTATTTCTCTTATCCTTTATTACTGTTGACAGTCAGTGTCCCTTCCTAGTCTTTATTTCAGAAGTGATTTAGCCAGGTTGCAAGACAGTGACTAGTTTTTCCAGGCTTTCTGAAAAGATTTTAATATTTTTTAGCTTTTTCTATGATTTTTTTCTCAAGAAACTGGATATGCACACTTCCCAAATCCAGACTTTTCTGGTTATGCAATTCCAACAGTCTCAAGAACATAGTTAAATGCTGTTTTGGGGCTTTTTCTGTCACAATTACTTACCTTCCTTTTTTCTTCTTTGTGTTCAGGAGTAGAATCACAATCACTAATTTGGCTTATGCTATGATTCTCTGCCCCTAAATT
The DNA here is from genome assembly GCF_017590135.1 of Pyrgilauda ruficollis. Classification (NCBI taxonomy): domain Eukaryota; kingdom Metazoa; phylum Chordata; class Aves; order Passeriformes; family Passeridae; genus Pyrgilauda; species Pyrgilauda ruficollis. Next base: position 15,535,143 of record NW_024525489.1, read on the forward strand.
CAAGCAAACTGTTGATTCCAGCTGTAATTGCTTTTCAAATCAATGTCTGTGTCATTTTGACTGAGAAGAATTACATCTCACACAGAGCAAACCTCCTTGTTCCCAAGTGATTGTTTAAGCTGCTGAGACAGTGTTTCTCTAAACAATTTTCTGCTATAATAATTGGCCTGTTTCTATGCATGCAGTCATTTTCCTGTACCATTCTGTTGTTCAGTTTAGCTGTGTGGTCTCCTCTAGCAGAGATTCAATATTCTCATAATTGTCACAAAATCAGGAATCCAGCTCTGCTAATACATTTGAATTCTGAGAAAAAGAATTAGTAATTTTCTGTAATGATCCTTCTTTGTAATCACAAATGCATTTCTTGCCAGCTGAACTAGCTATTTGCTAAAGTGGGCCAGAGAATGGAAATCTTTACCACTTTGTGAGCTGCAGTGTTTCAGCCTTTCCATGCTCGTTGCCCTGAGCATCTGCCTCTCCAGCAGGCAGGGAGCCCAGCACCAGCCTCTTGGGCCATATCAGAAAATGTTGTGGGTTTTGGGTGGGAAGAATGGTGTGAAACTTTCAAACTTGGCTGCTTGGACATGACCTGCTGCAATTTCTTCTTTCAGCCTAAGGTGGCCTGGCTGCTCTGGCTCTTTTCCATCTCCCTGCCCTCTGTGATGCCACCACCAGGCCAAGAGGGCCATGCTACAGCGGCCCAGGGACTACACTCATGACTGGCAAACACAAAAAATGGTGAGCCATGTTATTGCCCTGTAAAGCAACCTGCAGCTGAGTTCTGCCTGGCCCTCATCTCTGTCTTCTGTCCAGATACTGATTTCTTCTCCATTTTCCATGTTGTTTTGAAGTGGTCAAGAGAGTTCAAGAAGTCATTGAGAAGGGATGTTATCAAAGACAGGTTGGTGTCAAACAGGGAGCACGGTCTCATGAATCTCATTTCACCAGGAAAAGAAGCTAAAGCAGGGAGGGTGAGAGAAGAGATGAATTGTGGTTAAAATGCTTAAATTTGAAATATTTAATTGTAAACTATAATTGTAATGAACTGTGAAAGGTCAGCTCGTCCATCTCTCGCCCAAAAAATTAAGTGTTTTAATTTGTTAATGTGCTGTTCCTGATCATTGGCTTAAACTCAAGAAAATATCCAGTTCAGGTGATTCCAAAATTCCTGTTTTGGTGCAGCCCTTTCCTTGCCCTCCAGGAGAGATAGAAAAGATGTCTCTACTGGAAATTAGGACTTTATCTAATTTAAAAAATGAAAAAATGAAAAAACACCTAAACTCTTTTTTTTATGTCTGATGATTGATGGTCTTACCTGATTGTCTGCTTTGATCCTTCTTCATTTCTAAACAAACTAAACCAACTCCTTCTGGTTTTCTTTAAATTTTGAAGCTTTATGTAATGCCTGTGTCTCTCTCCTAGAGTATCTTTGGTTCAGCTGCCTCTTGCCCAAAGTATAATATTCAGAAGTAGACATCAGACTATACCTTAAGCTTTAACATAAAATAATGCCTTCTTCTTTCTTCCATATGACACTGAACATTAATATATGCAAGAACAAGATCTGGTTTCTTCTGTGACAGTTTCATATTCCTTAATTATTCCCCTTTGAAACTTCAATAGCACAGCCACATTCTTTTGTGAAGTTGTGCTGCCATGCCATATTTCCCTGTTGGGTATTTCTACATGTTTCTATTTCCTACATGAAACATTTTGTCTTTTTAGCTTGTTGGTTTGAAAAAATATCTTTACTTTATAAAGGCGGTTTTAAAGTCAGACTCAATTCTCCAAAAGGAACATTATATTTCTTCCCCCACTGTGGTCTGATGTCACATAAAAATATCACTCAGACTAAGTAAAGAAGCATGCCAAAAGAGAATACATCAGTTGTGGAATCCCAAGAGAAATGACCTGGCAGTTTGACAGAGACACATAGCTTCCTATGTAATAAGCAGAGTGGTTCAACTCCATGTTGATACATCTAGATAACATCTGATCAATTCATTTCCAGGACTGTCATGCAGGTTATGTCAAAAGCCTTACTAAGTTCAGGTGTGTCACATATGCCTTCTCAGCTTTCAAACAGGACAGACACTTTGCCAAAATGACTGTGTCTTCTTGCGCTTCAATTCATCTTCAAAAATTCACAGTAACTATTTTTTCTCCACTTTATTACACTGCAGATGCTACAAAATAGCTTTTATTTACTTGTTCTAGTGTTTTTTCCTTTTGAGTTTGTGTTGAAAGAGTATAGGTTCCTTCTTTTTTCCCTTTCAGTTTCCTGAGATCTTGCCCGCAGGTGACAAGTGTGCAAAGATAATTGCTGCTAATGCAGGCAAGTCCATGCACATCTAAGGGTGGCATTAAACATGCAGCAATGTGGACAGCACTGCTGCATAATGTCAATGACCATTGACAGCCCATACTTGGCTTCTGCAAATACCAAAGAGGTACTTAACATTTTCACTGGTTTGGTGACCACATTTCATACAAAAATTATATAAATTATCTACAGAAAGATGGGCATACCCCTTCAAGCAGTAAAGCTGGTTTGCTCACATTCCACTTTTGCAGCACTGGGCTGCTAATCATGAGTCCAATCAAGACATATTTATACTATTGACAAAATAAGAAAACCACCAAGCTGCATCTGCATTTCTTTGTCCATTTATAAATTCTTATACCAGAAAACTTCCTTATGTAAGAGATGACATCACCATACAATCAGCTTCCAGCATATATTGAAGTCCCTTAGAAAACCAGTCTGTACTTAAAAGCTTTCATGTAGTAGGAACTAATAATATGAATGGTTAATCAGTAAGGGAGCTTTCTACAGTGATTCTCTGAAAGTGGAGCACTTTGAGCTTAATTTTTCATAAAAGAGACATGGCCTGCAATTTCTCTCTGCAACAGTCCCACCAGCAATTTAGAACCTGGAATTTTTCCCACCTGGAAATTTAGAACCAGCTTGAATTCAACAAGGAATAACATGTGGTATTTCGATGTTTTCCCAAGGATTTAAAGTCACATTAAGACTTAAGTAGCTTTCCAAAACCAATCATAATTCTTTATTATTAACAGAAGTAGTATATCAGATTTCTAAACTCTGAATTTTAACATCTATAAATATTTTGGTAATCATGAACGTTCATAATAAGATTTCTGCCTCACAAATAATTTCACAAAGATTTAAATCCCCTGATGCTTCATGAGTACACAACCTGCAAGCATGGCTATAAGTCCTATCAAGATCCTTCCTCTAAGATTTCACTTTTTACATCAGCATCATTAATTTAGTGACTGAGCTCTAAATCCTAAATGAGAAAATTGTATGTTCAGCCAAGCTGCTTTTGTTGTTGTTACTGTTATTACTGTTATTTTTACTAGTGTGTGTGTGCGTGTGCACAACTTACAGGAACTTGCTGGGAGTTGGTTTTAAACCCTTCATGTCTGTCAGCTATGGCATTCATGTCTTCAGGTTTCTGCTGAGGAACTTGCTATTAATGCATTTATACTTTAGGAAGTTGTTATATTTAAGCGAAAGATTCAGGCTTAAAATGGCATCCAAAGAGAAACCTTCTGTTTCACTGATGTGTGAAAGCCACTCACCCTTGAAAGATAGTTGTAAAAGGCTGTAACAGCGTAGGAGGCAGAAGCAGGAAAACACATGAGAAAAAAAAAGCAAAGACATAATTTGAGACTGAAGAGCAAAGGAAGGGGCAGGGGGAGGAAGCCTCAACACCAAAGAGGCTCATTAAAGCAAAAAATAGAAACCAAATAGTCTGGGAAGACCCTTGAATCCAACCTCATAAATCCTGTGATGTATTTGTCACAACAGTGGTAATCTGCTGTGATTGGCACACTTGGTCAAATTTCTGTACTTGGTTTGCAAGACCTGTCTTCAACCATATTTTCTACTAAGATCAGACGAGTTTGAGCTGGTGTCCTTGCTTTGGAACAGCATATACTGTGGACTTGAACTTGGTGAATCCACCAGGTAAAAGTGTAATGCAAATCAATAAGAAAATCCTGTCGTTTTCAGGATGTTTCTAGTTTAGTGTTTCTATTTTTCTTCTGATATTGGGTTTGTGAAATCATCCTTTAGTCACTTCACATGAAAAAATTAAATTTGGCATTTTAAAAATAACCAGCCAAACAGACTCCTGTAGACCAAATAATGAGAATCCATTTATTAATAATTAGTTTTATTCCTTTCTTTGTTGTACCCATCAGTCCTACAAACAGAACACTAATTGAAAAAATGGAGTTGAAACTATGAGGATTCTTAATTATGCAATATTCAAATACTTGTAAATTCAATGGGTGTTACAAGAAGGGATTTCATAACAAACAAAAAAAAGGTTTTTTAATCCTTCTTTCCCATTAATAGCTGCTGCAGGGTGTCTGTCACATTAAGAAGGAAAAGCTGTATGATTTGGAGACCCTTATGACTGTATGCAACACTAGATTTGTGTGAATCCCTTCCTAAGAGTGTTGATAGCCTTCTGTAAGTGTTAATGGTGTCTGTGTCTGTGTCTTAAACTTTCAAAGGAAATCTGGAAAAGTCAGAGTTTATCTGAGGAAATTAAATTGTTCTCAGCTGGAGTCTGGAGATTCTTGTAGTTCTTTATGGCAGTGTAAAAGAGTATGGTAGGATTTAATTAAATAAAAGCTATGACAGTCTTGCTTATGAAATTTTAAAGGAAGCCCTGCAGAATTGTTTATCTACTAGAGATTATTTAGGTTGTTTCCAAATGGGTCATCATTTCCTACTAAATTAAAAGGAATAAAATTTTAAAAATTACTTTAAATTTTTTTATATTTATTACAAAAGCAGCTCTGGGGCTGCAAATTTTCAGAACTGCATTATACAATGAGGTTATTTCTATTCACTTCAATGGGAGCAATGTCCAGCTACCACTGGGAAAGTTTGAAGGCCATACCTGACGGTTAAAAGTTTCAAAAATAGGGGGGTTTTTTTGTTTGTCTCTTAAAATTAACATATTAGAGTGTCCCACACTGATGCTTCTGATTTTTGTCCTAGCAGGTCTGATATTCAATTAATTGCAAGCACATAAACTGCATTATTCTTCTCCCTGTATCACTCCAAAATCAATTGGCAGCAAGTCCACATGCCTTCTAGGGATCTGAAATCAAAATGTGCCATCAGCCTTGGAGCCCCTAAAGATACCAGAGAAATATTTAGCTTGTCAGCTTTGTTTCTTTGCTGTCTTTGTGAAATAGAGTGTGCCATTACAGCAAGGACAGACCCATCGTTTGATATGCCTTTGCTGAAGCTTTCTTCAGATTTTAGTAAAAGGTTTCTTCATTGCTGCTGTGAGGAGTTTATTTGCCTTTATTTCTTCCAGGTAGTGCTGCTTGTATATTGCCTTCCATCAAAGCAGCTCTCTACACAGGCAGTGCCCAGTTAAACTGGGGGGAAAGTTTCCTGTGGAGCAGACAGTAAAGGAATGAGAGCATCACTGAGACTTGTCTGTGGTAGGAATGGATTGCATGAATGGTTAGCAGGAAAAGACTGAAACACAGGGGCTGTGGAGAAAACTCTTTAAAAAATTATCTTTATAAATACATTCTATTACTCACAGTGTGGCACTCACATTCTCTGAAAAAATCCCTTTGCCCAGGATTTTTCTCCTGGAAAGCTGAGAAGCCTCAGAGAAAAGGAAAGCAATTCTTATCTCATTTGCTTCTCCTGTGTTGTGCTTATGTGGAATGTGTTTGGAGATTGTTTACCCATGGGTGGTTGTTTCATTGGGTTCTGCTGTGAGTTGTTTTGTCTCTTTGGCCAATCAGTGCCAAGCTGTGTTGGGACTCTGGAAAGAGTCACAAGTTTTTATTATTATCTTTTTAGCATTGAGTATCTCTTCTGTATTCCTTAGTATGGTACAGTATAGTATTCTTTACTATAATATAGTATTATAAAGAAATGAATTAGCCTTCTGAGAACATGGAGTCAGATTCATCACTCCTGCCTTCATCAGGCTTCCCTGCAGATAGATCATGACAGCCTGTGTCGATGCTCCCTAAACCAGGATATATCATCCAGCTCTCAGAGACAGGGCTCTAGGGCAATTGGACCCCACTGCTTGGCATCCACCTTCTTACTGCACTCTTTTCCTGTTTTTTAGTCCCTATGTGAATCTCTTGAGGTATGTGGCTCTGCACCACAATATCTGACTATCTGAAGCCAAAAATGCCATGGCTGAGAGCAGAGCACACACATGGCAAACACAAAAACAGAGGCAGACTCCTACAGTGGCACACTGAATGCAGAAAGCACTACAACCTGCCACTGAGATGGTCTATGGTTCCTCAGCTGCTAGGAGCTTATTTCTGGGTTCAAATGATGAAAAAAGCTGAAAGAAATAAAAAGTTCATTGGGAACTACTAAAAAGAAGCAAAAAAATGTGAATCAACAATTTTTCCTCTCAATAAAAGATTTGCCTCAGAAAAATATCCAGCATTAAAGACATTTCTGATTTTCATGAAAAAAATTCTAGGCCCTTGACTTTATAAAAAATATTACTATACATTGAATCCATGGGGTTGTCAATTTCAAGCTGTGTTGTGGTGGAAAAACACAGAGGAAAATGCAAGGAAATATTTCAGTTTGCTTGCTACCTCAAGAAATTCATTAGATCAAACCAACAGTATATATTTATGTGTTTTTCTCTCCTCCACCTTCCTTATCCTGCCCAAACCTTGACCCTGCTCTCTCAGTTATCTCAAAAAGGATTGGTATGACTATTTAATTCAGTATAAAACATCGTAGGTAGTTTTAAATAATTTATTTAATTTTATGAATCTCCTACAATTCATTCGCATATCAGTCAGAAGAAAATGAATAGCTCTCCCTCTGCTATCCAGTCCCTTCATGATTTGAATTTCTCTGAGAACGATAAAAATACAGGTTTGATACCCACACTGGCATAAATGGGGAGGGTACTGTCCTGGTTGAAGTGATAGTAAAACTTTCAGCAAACCTCTGCTCTGAGTTAGGCAAAGGTAATTTTAAACTTCCAAATCTCATTAGTGTCTTTTCCTTGAGGTATTTTAGCACTGGCATGTGCTGCTGACAGCCTTTTATTATCCTTCTGCAATCAGTGGGATAAAGAAGAGAGTTAGGTATGGTTTTCCATCTCACATAGGAATGGTACTAACTGGAGCAATGAAGGTGTCTGTCACACTTGTCAGTAAGTTGGTGACTTGGCACATTTACAGGGAGCCAGAAATGGCACACTTTTATTACTGTGGGTATGAAACACTTAACAATGGGGGGAATCCTCTCAAGTTGTTCTTTAAGCCTATACATTTTAATGCAGTGGATGTGTCACTTAATATGATTTAGTGGTGAGCATGGTGGTGCTGGGTTAATGTTTGAGCATCCACTGCCCTCAGAGCCTGAAAACCGGTACCATGGGAGCTGCACTGGGGACACACATGACCACATAAGTATTTATCCATATGAGTTCACTTTTCACTGATCTGGGAGAGTAGAGGATCTCAGAAAATTTTCCTAGTAAAAGCATTAACTGGGAACAACAGTTTGTTAAAGCTGCCCTAATGGTAGCTTTATTCAATGAAGGGGGGAGGGAGGAGACCAGTGTTTTTCCCAGCCTTCTGGAAATAATTTTTAGGTTGCTAGTTGTGGCCCTGTGTGTTCCCCAGCCCCCAGGATGCATGGCAGTATTGCAGAGGGAGCTGCAAAATGACCCCAGACCCTTGCCAGCCCCATCACCTGCCCTGGCAATCCTTCTGTGCCAAGTACTGCAAATACTGCCAGGGAGTCCCAAGGGCACTTTGCACACTCACCTGGGTACCTCTGGCACCCAGCACAGGTGGTGGTTGTGGTAACAAAGTTATGTTTGCCACAGCTCTCGGCAGAGGAGCCTGTACGGCCTGGGATGTATCTGCTGTGATGGGCTGACCCACATCCCTTGCCCTTCCGACTTCTCCTTTCTTGTGAACCATTCAAATTTCATATTAGATCATTTGTCCTGTCTGTCACTTTTGATTACCTGACTACTGCTACATCCACTTGCTTTTAATTACTTTGCCATTTAATTTGTTTTAAACATCTGTGTTCATTTTCTGTCTGGGGTCATTTTAATTGTTTGTGGCTAATAGAATTTGAAAGGAATATAATTTTCTTATATTTCATTCTAAGATAATCCATTGTGGTATTCTACAGTCATCTGCTCCTCTTGATTTGCTGCCATACAGATGATTTAATTATCTAGAGATCATTGTTATTTCCATAAAATCCCCATTTATTAACTGCCATATCAATTATCCACCCTTTTGCTTATTGATCTGAAGTCTCCTGTGCAACTCATCTCCTGGTGCACATTTCAACCCAAGCACAAATCCAGCAAGTTCACTGGAGTCATGTAAAAGATGAACCTGGCTCCTCTGGCATACTGATCTCCTGCCAGTACTTTTATTGAGATGCCCACTCACTGTGCAATCAGCTGACAGATTTGGTACCGCAGTGGTTTACAGTTCCGGTGATTCATGAGTCTGCTGCTACTGATTGGCCATTTGCCTCCATTATTTTTACTTCCTTCCTTCTCCCCTGTGATTCACACACTTCTGGGGGGTTTTGGTGTCTTTTTGTTGGTGTTTTTTTTTGTTTATAATTTCTTTTTTGGGATTTTTTTTTTTTTTTGGTCTTCAGTTTCCATCCTCCTGTTCAATTTTTTATTTTGTCTTACATCCTCTCCTCTTAGGCTCCTCTGCTTGGGTACCTATCCTCCTGTATATCCTCCACAGCTTCTGAGCTGTGTTATCACTGTTTCTTGTGTTTCTGTTTTCTAGTAGAAATTTGCATTTTGCACTGCCTGTCAGTCTCCTTGCTCCTTTCTGGCCCTCTGGGAACCTTATTCTTATTCACCTCACCACCTTCTTCCTGATTATCTCTGGCAAAAAGCACAGACCAAGCATACAGACAGTATTAATATATAGAGATTCTCTGTGAGTATCTTGGCAGGTCCAGTATATCCACCCTGCTGGGATATAATAACCCTCTTCCCTCATATACAACCTCTAGATGATATTTGAAGAAACATTCTAATTAGTAAGGAAGTATCGAGTTTACAGATGTGGTCTGTCACTCAAATTTAGACTATACTAATGAATGTACTTTTACAAACTGCGGTGATTTTCTGAAAATTATGCAGTTTGTTTCATAAAGTACAGATAAATATCAATAATTGCACACTTTGCCAAGAATGCTAGTACAACTGACTGAATTTGAGCTACAATACAAGCCTTTGAGATCTACATCACGCTCTCTGGCGACACCTGATCAATAAATTCAAAAGAAATATTTGCACTCTTCAGGAATTAATGCTCATTCTAGGCGTAGGCTCCATCAGCAAAACCTTCTCCTGGCTCCAGATCTGAGACACCTCAACACCACTGGATACTCTATGATGGAAATTTGTTCTCCTTCTCTCAGGAAATATCTTGGGCTCTGATTTGCATCAGCTCCACAGCAAAATGGCCATGGACTGTGTGTGAGTTTCTTTCTCAGCCTGGACTTTGGTTTATGAGTTCTTTGTTCAAAAGCTGGCAATAATTCAAATAATTCAAATGAACAGTAACTTAGGTTATCCTGGAATTTAAGCAACATCATATTTTCATGTGTAAAATTTTCTAGAAAATAATAGCTCAGTCTGTGACTAGAATAAACGCCTCTTGCATAGCAGACTGCAATTGCTGTAATCACTAGTATTAGAGTTTCCCTCATACCTGTTAAAGTAGGAATAAAAAGAGTGACAAAATAAGCCAAATGAATTTTCTAAAATATCTGACCTCTCTTACAAAAATGCTTAGAGAATCCAGGGATTGTTTCTTTTCACTTAACCGTATAAATGCACTAAAAATTTCATTTTGAGAATACAAACAGTTATCATTATTGAATTTAAAATTATTTTGTTTTTTGGTTTTTTTTTTTTTTTTTTATTTTTTAAAGGAAGGTCCTCATTTTAGCTGGCCTTGCTGCACTCATGTTACTGAATGATGAATCATGTCATAGGTGACAATGATGGCTGTGAATATTTGCTTAGGCAAACTGAGAGAGATTTGATATTTGCTCTGACCTTTGATCTGCTGGGTACATGTCAGAAGGACTGAAGCTGAACAGAGTGCCCTGAGGAGCGCTGTCTGATGCTTCCTGTGACGTGAGCTCTCTGTGTGTGGAGGAGAGGGGCACGAAGTCCTGTTGTCATTAATGACTGCTCTGGGTTGGGTGGAGGGAGGGTGGCTGAGTGCCACTTCAGTGCTCTTCATTAATGCTGCTTGATTCATTACTGCCACTGTTATCCTGGAAAAGCAGTTTAAAGTCTATGGACAGCCCTGCCCTTACATACCTCTCGCTGGTGAGGAAGTAGACATAAAGAAAGCACAGAGCAAGGGCTTAGGGAAATATGAGTACCAAAGGAAGGCTCACATCCAATTTAGAGCTGCTTTGACCCCAGTGTATGAAGATGAGGTGCAGGGTAAGCACTAACTCAGTCCTGCCTGGCCTGGCTGCAGGGCTGTCGGGGCTACATCTGAGAGCTCACTGCTCCACACATGATTGTGGTTTTACCAAGCTGTTTTAAAAGGGTTTGACATAAGCTTTATGACCACAAAATCCTGGGAAGTTAATGAGAACTAAGCGGCTTCACCTTGATACATCTCTTCTTTCTGAACAGCACTTTAAAACTTGGCCCCACTTGTATTTGCTGACCAGGAGTTGTTATTTAAGTGCACTGAGTGGAGTTCAAGCCTCATCTGTGATTGATTCAGGAGATGTAGTTCCACTGACAGCATGACACTGAGGATGTGGAGGGTAGGATAAAATCTGAGACGAGAAGGATGTGATGATGCAGGATTAGATATCTACAGAACTGCTGAACATTCCAGGCCAAGTGAGTCGGGTATCACCAGAGATATCACTGTCACATAAATCAGATTATTATAATTTATTGTTTCGTGTCAGTGTCTCTGGTCCTTGAAGTCCAGGATGAGACATGATAAGACAGGTTGCAGCTGTGACTGCTACCAAATGACCCTAGAAATGGCTGATAGCACAGGTTGCTCCTGGGAACTGGAGCTTTGTGTCCGTATTGCTTCCAGCAAATCTTGCCAACTCTTTTGATGAAGGTGGCTGTGCTGAGCACAAAGTGTTGGGGACAGCACATAGGGCAATTAAAAGAGATTTGAAAATTCTGTTATTCAAGACTTTGCAGAGGGACACCTGTTACTTACTCAGACCAGCATCCAGCCCTGCAGGAAAGGAGATGTAGGGAAAGGAGATGTGGAGCCCTATATATGCTATACAGCAGCCAGACCCAAAACCTGCAAGGTGTGAGCCCAAGCATTTAGTTAAGGATTAACTAAAAGCCAAAAGAGGGGTCTCCTGAGCACATGGATTCAGACCACTGCAGCCAGCCCAGGAGAAGGCTGTGACCTTGGTACAGCAGAGTCACCCTGCCAGGCAGAAATGAGCCCAAATGAAAAGAACACCAACACTTCAAGTGATTTTTTGAGAACAGGTGTCATGGTGAAGGAACAATGGCTGGAGGACTTTTTTTCACTAACAATTGTTTTCCATTATTTTTTAATGGGTTTGTAGAACCATTGAGTTGATGGGTTTTGCATCATAGTGGGAACTGCATTTATTCTGTTGCCTGTGAAACAAGAAGAATACATTTATACCTCTTTGAATCAACTGTGGGTTTTGTCAATGTGTTTAATGAATGAAAAAGAAAATAATTTTAGTATTTCAAAATACAAATCATGATGCAGGAACAACATATGTGTTACCATAAGAAGAAACTTACACTTCAGTGACCACAAAAATCTTCAGTTTTTTTTTCTCTTTAAAATTTATATTTGCCTGCTATTGTTTACTCATTATTTTCTACTGAAAGAATATACCATTTATATTGGTCAGGATATATGAATTTTACATCACAGCACTAAGATGTTTTATTTTTTAGTAAGCAATGCAATAGGAAGATATATAATGCCAAACATTTAATGAAAGCAAATAAAACAAACATGAATAGCAAGTCTTCTAATGAATAAATCTGAATAATAAAAATCCCTGTGGAGTATAGAGGCAGATAGGTTAATTCTTTCACTTGAATTTTAATCCTGACTGACAAAAAATATGATGAGTTTTCACATTTAACACTTGGTTATCCTTAAAACTGAGATAAAAATAACTTGTATTCTTCATATCTGGTCTATAGCTATATTTAATTAACATAGTCAAAAAAAGGATACTTATTATGTGATATCCATAGCATCTGATAGCTTGGAGCACCAGCAACACTGCTCCGATTGCTGGTAGAACTGGTGGCAAAATGGAACTGAAAAGCACCCATGGAGCTGGTTCTGAAATTTCATCACAAAAGTACAAGTACAATACCTGCCTTCTATTCCTCAGCTCTTAAAACTAACAGAGAAGAAGGGATTAGGAGTTCTGGTATCTATCAATCATTCTTGTCTCATCAACTCAAAAACTGTTTGAAGAGAAAGAACCATTCTGATAGCAGCTCTGAAATTTTGCAGCACATGAATCATAGAAGATACACCATAACAGACATTGAAGAAGAAAAAAAAAACAACCTATGTGTCGTCCTGCCTGAGTCAGGAATACCTTTCAGTGAGTCAGAAATACCTTTTCACAGTGACACAAAAAGCAGACCCTTTAGCTGGCACTGTCACGTGTGTCTTTGCATTTCTTCAGGACAATCCCTCTGGGTGTTCAAGTGCTTTACTAGTTTGACATGGTCTGGCACGCTGCTAGACATCTGGATAGCATCAGATTGTCACAGTGCACCACACAAATTAAACTCAAAATAAATTTATTATGAGCAGTGTTGAATCAGAAATTTCTTAGGCAACTCTGTTCATGTTGATTATGTCCTTTAACATGCAGTCTGGAGGAAGGGTAGTTTTAGTATTAATGATATGGAGCAGGCTTCTGAAATGGAGAACAAGCAAATAACAATTTTTTTAAAAAAGATAAATCCTAAAGTAAGTGAAAGGGCAGGGAATGCCAGAGAGTCAAATGAGCAACATGATGACAGATGAAATGCTGTATTGTCTGTCTACAGATCCAAAGCACCTACTTGAACAAATCAAATGGATTCTGCCTTCCTAATTTATGGTAAATGTTGTGGAATTAAGTTCTGTACAGCAGTGTTCAAAAAAACCTGACAAAGCAGCAAACAAGATGTTACAATGTAAAAGGATGGCACAGATTGTCTTTCTGAAAGTAATATTAATGCCAATGATGTGTCCTCAGCTACAATATGTGCTCAATCCTGGTCAATCTCTTTGAAAAAGAGATAAAGAAAATGTAGAAATAGGTGATGAAAATTACTAAAAGCATGACACAATTTCTGTGATGACAGATTGCCAAGACAGATTGTCTTGCTCAGGAAATAAATGAATTTAAAAAGATATGACAATACTACATAAGATACAGAATGCTATATGAAAAAAGTGCACATATTTTTCTTTAGTTTTTCCTAATTTTGTCCTAACACCAGAATAAACAAGTTTTCAGTGATGCTGAAAGTCAACCAATATAACCTTCAATGGAGTAAATTGCAAAATTTAGTTGGTGAACTCATTGCGACTGAGATTTAAGGTTTAGCTCAATGTTGGCACCATTTAAGTGCATATGCAGGAAAGGAGAACAGATTCATTTCTGTGATGGTTTAGACATCTCTCAGATTGCAGAGTGGCCCCAAATATCTTTACCACTCCTTCTGCAGTAATTATAGTAATTTATAAAATCACTGTGTCTCTAGTCACAGACTAAAATTTACTAATGGAGACAGACTTCTCACAGTGGGCAAGGTTTTTTACAGTTTCCGCTATGAATATTCTTGCACTTTAGTTCCTTAAGGAAGATTCCTTAAAATCTGTGTGCTGTGAGAAGCAAGATGTGGGACTGAAAGAACAATTTAGCCCAAGCAGCTTCCAGTCCATGTTCCTAAGATACACTTCACTGTACAACCTTACATAGAGTACTGATGTGAAAATGTGATTAGCTATAAAAGTGAATGCATTCACTCAATTGTTAAAATGATAACATTAAATGTTAGGAACTATGAAGAGAAAAAACTATGTTTCTCACTTTCAAGGAAATTAGGAGAAATAAGCCTCATATAATTAGCAAATCATAACAAAACATAAATATAACTAAGAAAAATCAGTGCCCAGATCAGAAGAGACACTCTGGATAGCTTTATGTTCTTATTGGAAGATAAACTGATCATTCAAAGAATGTATCTGCCATTTATAAAGCTTCTAGAGAAATTTCTGGTTTGCCATAACATTTCAATGAGCAAATAAAAGTCTTAAGAGCCTGACATGCAGATTACTGAGCTCTGATGATCACCCTTCAGCAAGCAATGGAAGTCTTTATGTGATTTATACTGTTGTGAGAAACTTTTGTCTTATTCTGAAACAATAGAGAGGCGACCAGAACGGCATATGGAATGAAGTGCAAAGCAAAAGAAAATATAGGAGATTAGTTTTGGAGACTAAAGCACACTCATTGAGAGAGAAAAGAAGATGTTAATATAAATGAAAAACAAAACAATTTAGTTTTAGTCTCATTCACATGCTGAGAAAAGGAAATTAAGGAAAATTGATTTGGCCAATCTGTTTTTAAAAGGTGAAAAGGAAAAAAACCCATCCAAACATAGGGTGACAATAAAACAAGTACACATTTCTTTCTGCAGACACACAGAGACTTGAGAAAATCTACAACAGAGAAAAGCATGTAACCAGCAAATGACAACAAATTGAATTGCTTTAGAATCTCATCCTTCACGCAGAAACAAAGGAAATACTGGCATGCTCCAAACCTTACATTCAGCTCATTCCTGGTAAAAAGTCTTTGAAGGTAACTAGAAAGGAAGTTCAAGGAATTATTGAGTCATAAAAATTTCAGATAGCAAAAGAAACCCTTAAAGTTTCAAAAGTGACAATTTCATAACTAACACACTTCTTCATAATGGTAATAAAAACCGAGCAGGGGGGAGCAGAAGAAATAAAAGAGAAAGCATCAGTACTTTTAACATGCT
The DNA here is from genome assembly GCF_017590135.1 of Pyrgilauda ruficollis. Lineage (NCBI taxonomy): Eukaryota > Metazoa > Chordata > Aves > Passeriformes > Passeridae > Pyrgilauda > Pyrgilauda ruficollis. Next base: position 15,550,265 of record NW_024525489.1, read on the forward strand.
AATTATTAATTTTAAATTTCTCCAAAGACCTATTCTTTTAAAAAGATGTTGTTTTTGTGTAAGAGTTCCTAATTGTCTTTTTTTTCAGGAGAAAACTGTTGAGAAATTCACTCCAAAATGAATATGTACAGAATCCTTGTCTCCACAGTAGTAAATGAGTCTGTATGTAGAAAAGAGCAGTCTGATGGGCAAGCAAATCCTGCCACAGACATGTCTAAATACATGACTTTGGGACTACCCAGAGCATTGCCCTGGAGAGAATAAGCACTCTTGTTAGACTGAAGTCAGAGGTGTCATTAAGGACTACTCTAGGACTGTATGAAGGGATAATATTTTCGCTTGGCTAGACAAAATGACCATTTATAGTGCCTTCTAACACAAACCACTCTACAATTCTATGGTCTTTTAGGAATTACTTTGCTCAGAATTTCAAAGAGCAATGAACAATGAAGAGATTGTAGTCCCTAGCAATGAAATTTCTAGCCTAAAAAATGTCTTGAAGTACTTTGATCTCTGGAATGTGGAATATTTGTGCTGAAAATTTCTTTTCTAAACATAAAACAGAACATGTATTACACCTCTAAAATTACTTCAGTTTTAAGCTTAAGCTGTTGCTAAAGAGTTTGTTAGTTTTTATGTGCTTAGAAAAGCAACTTGACCCTCTATTAAAACTAATCATAATTGAAATTTTTTGACACATGACATTGTAAGAAGAAAATTGAGGAAAAAAAAAAGAGATATTATACTTTTTTTATTTATTGGAAATGTGCTTTTTGAAAAATGACTAGATGTCATTTTCTTTTATGCCTTTTGCAACTATTGAGCATCTGCAAAAACAACCATTAGCATTTGCAATGCTGGCTTGGCAACTTTTGGGAGACAAGTTTTAGGCACATCTTGGTCCACTTGCTTCCTTATGCCAAATTGCCTGGTTAATTCCCCTAGCTGAGACTTGGCAGATCTGACAAAATATAACAGCAATATTTAAAAAAACCCCAAACAACTACAACTTTCTCTAAATCCCTTTTAGATAAATGTAATTCTGAGAATACTATTGACCTGAAGCCAGTGCAAACACTGTTAATGCAAAAGGAGCTGATCAGAACATAATTTCCTCATTCCAGAACCAGAGCATTTTCCATCTTGTTAGTAGGGTAAGGCCATTGCTCAAGCACTGCTGCATCCTAATTGTGCATTAGATCTGGGAGTTTAAGGGGTATTCTGATATCTTGAAGGCTCATTATCTGCTGATGTACTTTCTTTAAATAGAAAGCCCTTTACAACACAGATCATCTTTATGTAGGAACTTAGAGCACTGCTCTATATAGGTTAGTGAACTCTCCTCAGAGTTGCATAAATTGAATTTTAGTTTTTGTCCATACATGGTTAAGGGAGTTTCTCTCTGGCTTCTGCTTGTTAGTCCCTGCTTTCTTCCCTGGAGCATGAAGTGAAGGGGTTTATTTGGGTTTTTTTTGGTGAAATGATGTTCAGTAGCAATGGTGTTTCTCCTTAGCCATATCAACAGGTACTTTGAGGCTTATAAACCTCTTGGGCATAAAGACATTTTTCAACGAGGAGTTAATTTATGCATTGTGTGAAAGCAAGTATTTCCTCTCAGTGCAGAGCCTTCAGACAATGCAGAAAATTCCAGAGCTGTTCTCCAGGCAGGGTAAGGAAAAACAAGCTGTTAATTCCTACTTGCAATATACCCATGTAATTCAATTCTTAGCTAAAATGACTCTTTTCTAAAATTACTTCTTATACAAAATCTTTTTTTCAGCATTTCATTTTCCTGCCCATGAACCTGTCATGCTATGATAGTCCAAAAGTGGACACAATATTCCACCTGAGTACAAAAGCACTATTATAACTGTGGTATTATTTTCTACTCCATTACCTTTATCCATGTTTCCCTCTTTGGCCCTGATTTTATTTTGGTGTGGCTGACATTTTTTATCAAACACCTGTTCACTATGGCAGTATGCTTTCCCCATTTCTTGATTTCTTCTGGCTATGTGCTGTCTAAATGGTTTGTACCTAAAAGGGTGGTCCTCTCATCACCACTGCAGGTGAACTGGGAGGGTGCTCTCTGGGGGCTCCAGAAACAGACTTTGTGAAGTGAATGAGTTAATTCCAGCCTTACCTGTTAACCTTGGCTGAGGTATGACTGGGGCAGAAATATGTCTTTAGTAATTATTGTGTTTACTTTGAAGAAACAGGGAACTTATAACCCAGAGGCTTAATGAACATGTTGGCTCTTAGCTGCTGGGAAGCTGAACAGCTTATACTGATCTTCCATATTCATTATTACTTTTCCTTTATAGTATTCCATGGACTCTTTCATCATTCAGAGCTCCATAATGATAGTGGCTGACAGGCAATATAACATGTAGAGCAAACAGTCCTGTCCTGTATCTAAACAGGCAACAATCAAAAGTAATTGAAGAGGTGACTTGTTAAGAAAGTGTAAATCCTGACAAATGCATCTGTATTTATATTGCTACTAGCATATTTAATTCAGTACAGTTGTGCATGTAGCTATCTTTTAAACACACTAGCTCTACAAGCTGTAGACAGCAGTTAATAGGCACTTCTGATTTAGACTCTGGGAATACATATACATCCCCCTTTTTTTTTACTCTAACCTTTATTTTTCTTACTCCAATAATTTAAAAACTTTTAAATAAAATATAAAAGCTCAAAAAGTGATGCTGGCGTTTCCTTTATCTTAATGTTCAAAGCAGGTAGCTGGCATTATTTCAAGCTTCCTTTGTCTTACGCTTTTCTCTGCACTTACTCCCAAGGCAAATGTCAGCTACATGGTTTGTGTATTTAGTGCCCTCTGTTCCAGTCATGAAAGATTAAGATGCTTTAGGTAGGACTTTGGTGAGATCTGTATGCTTAAATCCAAAAATTCAGCCTTCAGAATCATCAGAAAATTTATCACCTTAGGGTCTGTTCTGATAGGCTGTGGTGTGTTGCTCTTGGCTGGACGCCATGTGCCCACTCTCCTTCTCAGGGGGATGGGGGAGGTAGGAAATATAGTGAAGGGGTCATGTTTTGAGAGCAGGACAGTGAGAGATCACTCACCAACTACCATCATGGGCAAAACAGACTCATCCTGGGGGACTTGGTTTTAATTTGTCACCACACACATCAGAGTAGGGTAATGAGAAATAAAACCAAACCATAAAAAGACCTTCCCCGAACCCCTCTCTTCTTCCTGGGCTCAGCTTAACTTCTGGGTTCTCTGCCTCCTCCCTGCTCAGCAGTGCAGCAGAATGGTGATGGGGATTGTGTCCACTTCATCCCACATTGTTGGAGCCACTCTCTCCTCAGGCAGAGGACTCCTCACACTCTTCCCCTGCTCCAGCACTGGGTTCCCACCACAGGAGTCATGATGTGATCTTGTGATCATTGTCCATGATTTTTTCCAGTGTGTGTTCTTCCCATGGAGCACGGTTCTCCACAAACTGCTCAAGGATGTGTCCCTTAAACAGTGTGCAGTCTTTTGGAAACAGGTTGCTCCAGTGTGATTTCCCCAATGGAGTCACAAGTCCTGCCATAACATTGGCTCCACCATGGGCTCCACTCTCCAGAGGTTCACAGGTCCAGCCAGGAACCTGCCCCAGCACAGGCTTCCCACAGGGTCAGAGTCTTCTTTGGGCATCCACATGTTCCAGGGTGGGGTCCTCCTTGGGCTGCCAGTGGATATCTGCTGTACAGTGGACCTCTGTGGGCTGCAGAGGGACAGTCTGCCTCACCGTGGGCTGCAGGGGAGTCTCTGCTCCAGTGCCTGAAGCATTTCCTCCCCCTCTCTTTTCACTGACCTCATTGCATCTTCATTCTTAACTCTGTTATCCCAGAGGTGGTACCAGTGCTGATGATAAGCCAAGCCTTGGCCATCAGTAGGTCCATCTTGAGCTGGCATTGGCTCTGCTGGACATAGGGGAAGCTTCTAGCAGCTTCTCAGAGCAAACATCCATGTAGACTGCTGCCACACAAACCCAGACAGAGCTCTGTGCATCAGCAGTCCCTGGAGGAGGTGGCAGCATCACCATTTTGGGCTGTAAATTTATGGTTAGAGGATTTCTCTCAAGACTTCAGAGATGCTTTAAATACATCTTCCATTTCCCAGTGAAGTGGCCAAGCAAAAAAGCTAATTACAAGGGAAAGGCAGATGGAAGAGGAGGTGTGTGTGTGTGTGTGTTTGTGTAAATGTGCATTTCCTTCTAAGGAAAAGAAACCTATATTTAGGCAGTGGTTAATGCAAAAAAGCTGGCAAAGTATGTGAGATAGAAGAGCAGATTGGATGACCCTAAATGTTTGTGTTTAGCAGTGATTTCAGGACAAGGTGATAAAATTTAAAGCTGTGCTTGAAAAGGAAGAGCAATATTTTTGAGATTGACTGAAATATAGCCCAAACTCTGTTTCCTGAAAATGGACTTTGTCTGCATTTCACATAAAACTGTAACGGGATAAAAGAACAGTATGATTATGGAACCAATCCCTGCAGTTTCTGGACATCACTCATTTTGCTCCCTGTTCTCTTTGTGGTGAACTTTGTAGCAAACACGGGACAGAGCCAACAAGAGGGAGATAAGCAAATCCTCCTGCGAATGGAGTACAGCCTATGCAGTCTCTATACAGCTGACAGTCTCCCAGAGGGCATTTAGATCCCTTTCTTTAGCTGGTTTTTAATCATAAGGCTGATCTTCTCTTTCAGTTTTGAAAGAATAGGGCTAAGAACTAGATTTAGTGACAAGGACAGACATACATGGATGATCAGAGTTGCATCAGATAGTTTTTTAATTCCTGCTTGCCTTTTTCTTCTCCTCCCACATTTGCCCTCTGCCTTCAGGTTATCCATGCAGATGCTGGAGACACAGACCCCAGCGCAATGCAATGGATGAGGCAGGTGTGTCATACTAAAAATCTTTAAATTCCAAGATTAGCAGACAACCACCTAGAATTAGGAAACAAAGTAAAAAAATCTTCATTGAAAGCAGTCTTCATAGCCTCTTTTTCCACTCTTATCCCTAGACTTTTGACATCTCTCTCAAGGCATCATGCAGGTGCCTCTAAGTATCTTGAAGACTGGAAGACTTCCTTTACAGAACTAAGCGTAGGAAAAAAAAAAAAAAACAAAAACCTTCTCTCAGCTGGTGGGAGACCTGGGTTAAATTTCCCTAACCTATACAAGAGATTAAGCTCTGTGCTTGCTGTGCTCTATAAGCCTGCTTTAATCACAAGGCTACAGGCATCTAATTCAGGGCCCTTGATTTGTCTCTTTGATGCCACAGCGCCCTAGACTGTAGTCTGCTTTTATCACCACACTTCTGGGTCTTATGCTCCACTGCCATACTGTGAGCTCTTTAGTTATTGTGCTCATCCAACAGGAAGGGCTCTCCAACACTTAGAATTTCAGGGTTTCTGAGTCATGACTCTTACCTTTGGTGCTGTAGGATCAATCACAGGAGGAAGAATGAGAAAAAAAGAAAAATAGAATTAGACATAACAGAGCTGATATGAAATAGTTTTTTGCTATACCTTTCAGTCCTACAAAGAGCAGTCAAAGTATCACAGTGAGATCCACTAAAAAGCTAGTTTGCTTTGACTTTTAATCCAGAGTGGGAATTATCCCAGTATTTTTTATTTTTAAGTTCATGACATTTCAAATAATTCTGATTGCATTTCACTTTTTTGTCCAATCCTTTGTCCATTAGATTCAGGAGTGGATGGAGTTTTGTGTATGGTTATGTTTCATTTATTATTTTTTTAAATGCAACAAATAAAGACAAAATGAAGCAAAGAAAATCAAAATCTAACACTCGCCTGAGTCATCCAAATCTGCACTATTCTCTTCAGCTGAAATGAGTAAGTAAATGAAAGGCACTTCTCAAGATTCTCCTCTCAGTTTATCAACAGAGAGACAAAAAACCTTTTTGCTAGAATTAATAAAATAAAGGCATTCCACAGGGAATTTTGAATGAAGAACAGAAGTGCAGGGTCATATCTTGAAGCTGTACCTGGGAAAATCCTATTACAATGAAAATGAGAGCTCCCTAGGCCTGAGTGAACCAAAGCTCATTAGAGGGTGTAATTTGTAAGGGTTAAGAGTTAAGCTTGTCTTGGTAAGGGTTAAGCTTCCATAAATGACCTAGACTCAAGAAAATAGGTAAGAACCACCCTTCAGTTGCTAGGAATGACAGCCAGAAAGTGCTCAGAGAAACCTTTCTATCTCTGGCTGGGTGCCCCAGCATCTGCAGCAGCAGATATCCCTGTTACACACCAGGCACGAGGGCAGAAAAGCAGAGATGACAACATGGACACAGATACAAGACATGCACAAGGCCATGGCGGGTGTACAGCGTGCCTGGGCTGAAGTGTTAAAAGCAGGGTGGGCTCTGAGGGAAGAAATCTTGGCTGCCCCATGCAGGACACAGCTGTGACAGCCAGCACAGCCACCTCAGGGCAAAACTGAGACCATCAGCCAAGCCAGTGGTGCCTCTTAAAGAAAGACATAAAATAGACAGATAGGCAGAGGAGGAGAGGAAATCTTTTTTAAATATTTGTGGTTTTGTTTCTCACTACCCAAATCCATTTCAATTGTTAATTAATCTAAATGTTTTCTCCATGTTGAACATGTTTTCCTCCTGACAGTGGCTGATAAGCAGCACCCCTGACTTTATTTCAACTCAAAATTCTCATCCTATTTCCCCTTCCTGTGCTCCTGGGGAGGGGAAGTGAATGAGCAGCTGGGTAGGCCAAGATTAGGGCACCAAACATCGTGAAACATGGCACATGGAAATCCTCAGCTCTGATTTCCTCAGAACAGAGGAGAGGAGTTACTGGAGAGTCCAGCAAAAGGACACTAAAATATTGAAGGGACTGGGTCATCCTTTCAATGGAAAAAAGCTCCAACCAGGAGAAGAGAAGACTCAGAGGGATCTTATCATTATGTGATGGGAAGGTGTAAAGCAGATGGACCAGGCTATTTCAAGTTCTGCGCTCCATAGGAAAGGAGGCAATGGGCACATACTGAAACACAGGAGATTCCCCTGGAATATCAGGACAGGCTTTTTCACTGTGAGGACAATGATGTCCTGGCACAGGCTGCCCAGGGAGGTTGTGGAGTCAGATATTAAGAAGCTAACTGAGCATGGTCCTGGGTACATGGCTCTAGATGGTCCTGTCTGAGATGAGAGGGATTTGGATGAAATGACCTCCAGAAGCACCTTCCAGCCTCAACCATTCTGTGATTCTGTGTAAACGCCAAAAGGTGAAAAAGGCAACTTCATCTTTTCTAAAATGGAAAGGTGACAGGACATCCTCCTGGTAAGTTATGATAGAAATTAAACAGAAATGCATCACTTTAGAAGAGAAGTGTTGAAACACTACTTGATTGAAATCTCTGCAGTCTATCTTGATTAACACAGGAGAAGTTATAAACACAATTAATTTCTAAAATCTTAATATGATGAAAAAATTATGAAGGGACAAAAATGGTTGTTCTCCCATTCTTAGGGCATTAATTCTCACATTCTTCAGTTTTGCCAGAAGTCGTGGTATCTGCCACTTTTCATAAATGTTTAGTTTATCATCTACAACTATAATTTTCAGCATAATTTGCACCACTTACTGATAAGAGATCTTTGTCATCATTACAGAACATGCTTTTACTTTTATATAGTTTTCATAATTTTATCTAACATGAATATTAAACTAATGAAACTATAATTTCTATGCTCATATAATGTATCCATTATCATACATCAAAGTATTAATACATGCAGTATTATTAAATGTTACATCTCTCTATAAAAGCTTTTTTTTCTTTCAACATATTTTTTGTGTTTTCACTAAAATAAAAAATAAAATAACACATTCTTGTTGCCACTGTAATTTTCTGTTGCACTTCAATCACAATGTAACTCTGATTTTTTTTTTGTTTTGATTCCTAGGCTTTGTGGTTTCTATTTCCTGCTTTCATACAATTATATAAATCATGTGTTCACTTAGAAATACTGCTGATCGAAATCATGTTGCCCATGTTTATTGAATTTATTTAGAAAACATAACTTCTTTAATCTTGCACACAGGGGAATATTGCACAGTAGACATGCTCCCCTCCCTTTTCATTGCATCAGTCTTCTCACCTATATCCTTGCCATCAGTGGCCTGTAGCTTTTGCCTGTATTTTTAAGTCATGTACTCTTTTTCTCCCTCATTTTTGTTGGGTTGTTTTTTTTTGGTTTGGTTTGGTTTTTTTCCCCACAGTAAACACTTAATAAAATACTAGCATTTTCAATGCTGCTGTTTCAGATGTCTATTTTGCTCTGGAATATTTTTGCAAATTTATGCAGGTGCTGATGTTGCCACAAACCTAACTAATTGCTTGGAGGCTTAGCTCAAAACTGAAAGCAAGCAGGCAAATTAGTGGCAAAGTATTTATCGGATGAGTGAGTCCTAATTCCCTGGTAAGCTAAAATCAAGCTTAGAAATCTTGGTTTAGGATGCTTTGAAGTTCAGGAGAATTTATGGAATAAATACATTATATGATATGATATGACATGATATGATATGATATGATATGATACGATATATTATATTATATGATATGGTATTATATTATATGATATTATATGATCTACAAGGTCTACTATAAATTATATACTGTCTTCCTAAATCGTAAAGTATTTCTTGTTACTTGTTCAGGTATCAAATTGACACCAGTCAAAAAATCCTCTTCCCTGAACAATCTAAAAGAGCATCTAAAATACAGTTGGCCTTAAAAAAGTTCAGAAATTAGTCTCAGTTTGGGTTAAAGGGTGGTGAAACTTCAATTTCTTTTTTTTTTTTTCTGAAATATTTGACATCCTGATGATTTCATTTTAACTATTTTCACTTTCACCTCAACTTCACAATTTCACAATCCTCAACTTTGATCCTAACTGTAGTCAGATTATATGGCTTTGGTGCATTTACTGGTAGGAATTGGTTCATAACCCACATTTTCTAAGCCTGAGAGGTTTTGGTTTTTTTGGTTTTTTTTTTGTAGTTTTAGGTTTGAAAATTTTAGATATTTTCTGCTCTCATTTACTAAGTCTGGGAAACCACACAGGCATAAAAAAACTGTACCAAGAATCTTCACTGTGAATATAGTTTTCACACTCTTGAGGAATTTGTCATTTTCCTACAAGACATGTAAGTCTAACCTCTTCCGAGCAGGTGTGGCTAAGGGCCAGTTGTTATTTGATGTCACCTCTCAGTTCCAGGAGTAAGGAGGGACTAAGGGGGAGAAAGCACCATGTGGAAGAGCCAGTCAGTATTTGGCTTTCCATAAATTGTTCCTTTGCCTTATACCTTTTATTATTATTTTTTTTTCTTGTTACTGTTAATTTTCTTGTCTCACTGCTGTTTCAAATAAATTGTTTTTATCTCAGCCCGTGATTTTCACCTTTTGTGCCTCCAGTTCTCAACTCCCTCCTGCCAGAGTGGGAAGAGCAGGAAGGGGAGAATCTCAGTGGAGGCACTGAATTGGAGAGTACCATTCCTGAGCCATGATGGTAATAAAAACAGTCTGACACAAATTAATTAATCTTAACAAGATTAAGAGCATTAAGGTTTCATGACATTATATTCTGAGCCATACAGCTTTATCTTCTGAAGAATCCAATATTAAGCACCACAAATTAGAGAAATAGCATCTATTTCGTACATCGTTATATTTCTGTTATGCAGATTTGTCACTGACTACTTCAGAGTGTTTTTAATACTGCTTGGCTGTTGGACTTGAGATTCAGAGTGAGAGGATGGAAAGGAAATAATGATAATTTCTCTGTGTAGAAGAACAGGGAGTAACTTCAACTAAACTGAACTAGTAAGAGGAATTTAAACTTAACTAAAGCATAAGTAAGCTTTATGTAAACCTTGGGAAGACTTAAAATGGTATTCTTCCAGGTCCACAATATGTTAATGGTCTGAGAAGTGATACTTATTTTAACTTGAAAGCAGCTATCTAAGATATGCTGAACTATTTTATGGAGCAGCAAACGCCAAATGGATGTTCAGGCTTTGAAGCACAAGTGCCATTTGCATGTAAGTGACTCTCAGAGTTAGACAGATGCACCACTGGTCCTGCAGATAAATGGCATTTTCTATGAAGTAGTAGTTAGGCATTTGAAACCCTATTTGTCATCATCCCTCAGACTTGTTGTTAATCATGGATTTAAAATAAATTAGGAAAATACATTTTCTGCTGCACAGATCTTTTGACAAAAATGAAGGATGAGTCGCATTCTAGTTGGAAATTCAATCCATATCTTTTTTATGATCCATTATAGAAAAATGTTGGTCCCCATTCAGTTGGAACTATAACTATTCAGTGCCATACTTGCTGGAAGGAAGAGATATTTTCCATTTTAATAGATGGTGGAAGCAGAGGATACACAGGAGTCTACAGGATGTCTCCTTAGGCTATCACTTCAGATCTGTTTATTGCTTGATATTGTTTTTACATTGATTAATTAATTCAGCAACAACCTGGGAACAGAGAGGGATGGACAAAGATCGGTAACACACTCAGGATGGTGTACAGTGTGATTTGCTTTGCTCTCTGGAGTGCAGCTGTAGCCTGCATCTGTTGCGGAGTGCTGGCACCGGAGCCCAGCCTGAGCCTGTGAGAGATGATCCACCTCCAATCCTCGCCCACCAGGTGCTGTGTCATTTGTGAGGATTAACCTGTTCATCTTGGCATGAATAAATGACAAATAATGGCAGATATGGAATATCAAGGGTTTTTTTCTTCTCCTTTTACTTCCCCTGGGAAATGCCCTTCTTTTAAGCCTTACTGAAGAAAGTAATGTACAGCTGTATCTAGGAAATTGAAACAGAAACAAGACCACAAGTCATGGTGAACTGTTGATGACATCGATGACCTGTTTCTTTCATCTGAGACTGCAAAGTCTCCATATTTTAAATACATTCAAAGATGAACGACCATCAAATGTCTCCTGACTGGCCTCCTACTGGCCTGTCTCCAGCTCTGATGCTTGCCCTTGATGTGCCTGGGCTCCCCTAGAGCTTAGGCTATCCTTTAACAACCACACAGACAAAGCACAGGGACAGTGTCCATACCACAGGAGCTTTAGGAACTTCAGATTGACAGCTAACTTGTGAGAGTCTGCTGCCTCTGGCTGCATCCAGGGCATTGGCTCCTACTGAGGAGGATGTGCAGCAGGATCAGGTCTGAAGTATAATTAACCCCCTATCTGGATCCACAGGAGCTTGTTCTTCTTAACAAGGTTTCCACAGAGCTTGATTTCATCACTGATGCCCTTCTGAAGGACCTTTCAGAGTTATTAGTTGTCTTCCCTGACAGTTTACAAAATCATTTATGTCAAGCTTAAAATGAAGATCCTTGCTTTTAATAACATCTCTGTCACTCTGTCAGGGAATTCTGCATTTCAGGTAATTCTCTGACAGAGGCTTTCATGCAATACTGTTATTCAAAACAACCAGAAAAAAAAAAAAAACCAAGCTTATTTTATTTAATACCAAAATTCAACAGCTTATGGTTGAAAATTGATATTGGTGATATTAAACTTTAAATAATGGAAAAAATTATTGTCAGGATAATTAGCTGTTCAAATATGTTATCAAACAAATTCTGATATTTTTTCTGCATTTGTATTTATTTTTTGTCTTCCACATTTATACATATTCATTTTTCTCTCTCATGTGTGACTGCTATCTTCATCGTAACCTATGACATCAAAGGCTTATTTGGTTTATCAGATAAACCAAAATTTACCAAAACATTTAATGATATGCAGTCCTCTGATTTTTCTGGTGCTATTATTCTTAAAACTATCGGTGCTGTTTGTACAAGTTGCAGATCTCAATGTCATTAAGTTCCAGAAAATAGCTATTTTTATGTAGCTTATAAATTTCAGTACAGTGGCTTTCTTGTACAGCTGATGAAAAATGGTGTGGTCTGTGACTACTTGTTCATGCCTAAGATGATTCTTCAGTGGATCTGACTTGAATTATCCTTGTAGCTTGGCAGAGGGTCTAGACAGTCTGTAACCTGACTGCCGTTCTTCCCATGAGCATTAAATAAAGGGTTGAAGCAGGGCAGGGATGATTACATTAGCTTCTGTGTTTTGTGTGGTACAAGTTAGAAGAGGAAATCATACACACTGTTACTGCTAATAGCTTAATATATTTCATGCTAAAAAATAGTCCTTGGCCTCTGCTTTCATAGCAAGCACACACCTCTCCCCATTCTCACACCTGATTTGTGGAAAATGCCAGGGCTTCCTCCTGGGAGTCAACCCAGCAATTCACTCAAGTGACTCACAAGCATTTGGATCTTCAAGCATTTGTCCACTTTGCCTTGAGGGTTTTTGGGTGTCTTGATCTCATAAGAGATTAAGTCTAGAATGGCCAAAGTAGCGTAAAGGGGCTGTGCTACAAAACAGTGATCTTGCTAACCTTTTCAAGACCACTCAGGCTTTATTTGAGGCTGAGTGGTATATGAGAGCATTTGAAATAAAAGAGAGCACAGAAGAAAACTCCTCAAAAAATCTCCTTCCTGGCTTCTTGGAGGGGTCAGTTTCTAGGCAGGGGAGGGCAACTAAAGAGTCTGGTCTTGGCATCCATCCTGTGACACCAGCAACACATTTTGAAGTGGATGCTGTCAGACAGCTTGTCTTCTCATTCCCAGAGATGAGGTGAATAGAGGTAATTTCCTACCCTGTTGGCCCACACTGACTGTGGACTGCCCTAGATGGTGCCTGCATCCCTCTGTGCTCTCAAGCTGTAAGCTTTGTAATGACAGGTGTCTTTTTTTGTTCTGCTGTTCTGTGGTTATAGACACTGAACAAGCATACTTTTCCATGATTTGGGCTGGTACAAACTACAGAGAACCTCAGAAATGCCTCAGAAGACAGCAATAAATGGTCACAGCAGAATGCAGAGTAAACGCAGCCAGGAAAAAAGTTTTCATGTGAAGCACAGACAGAACTTCAAGAATCCAGCTTCTCAGCTGCATAAGAAAGCACATTTTCAATTCAGTTCATAAACCCAGAGCTCTGTCCAATAGATGCAATACCAACTTTCTCAGTTGTTAGATTAATTACTGTTATCTGTTCCATGTGATTTAACGTTTTGTGCTATGACCATGTCAAGAGGACCTCAATAGATCTGAAGACCCCCAGACCTAAGTCCTATATGTGGCTGCAAGTAGATTATCTCTCAACTTGTGTTTGCTCCCAAAAGCAGGCATTATGAAAAGAGTGCTCATGAAAAGCAGTGCCTTGCTCAGAATCACATGCAAGGATGGACCAGAGTTGGAAATTGGACCTGAATGTGTTGTCTTACCTGGAAGGCCCAAGCCTACTATGTGTCCCAGCCCAACAAATGCTATCCCTCATCTTCTTCTGAGTTAAAATCCACCAGCTAACATAAGTACCAGATACTGTTTTAGAAGCACAGTTTCCAAGTGGTTCTCCAATGTCATCTCAATTGTTTATATCATCCTGGGATGAGCAAGATGAATTTTTATATACCCACCTGAAAGTGAACACATCAAGAAGTAGCTGAATGAAACATCCCAAGAGGAAGAGGCCTGAAAATACTATTTTCTCTCCCAGTTGTAGTGACAATTTGCATTTCCCTGGAACGCATCCAGGTGACAAGGAATGCAGCTGACTTTATTACACATGACAGAAAACCATCATGAAAAATAACTAATTTAAAAGCCTTTGGCCTTTATCTGTTGTTCTTTTCGTTAACTTTTTTTTTTTTTTTTTTTTTTTAGTGCCTAAAGGGACAGCAAACCACAGAGCTATAGACAGTACAGGAAACAAAGGGAGGAGAAGTAAGGAGCTGCTCTTTGAGAGAAAAGCAAAGACCACCTAGACAGACCAAACATTAAAAAACCCATTTTTTTCTGGGTGTAAAGCCTGTAAGTATGTAGAGATTTTATTGTTCCTGTGAGATCCTCAGCCTTTCTCTGAGGGATCCATTTGCTTCCAACACCATCTAGATGGAAAATCTTAATTTTTCTCACTTTTCCTCTTAGCAGCTCCTCCCCCCAGGAAGGCTAACCCCAGTTTTTTTGGGCTGCATGGGTGGTCTAAAATGTGGAACTGATACCTAGGCTGCCATACTGTACCTCACCTGTATATACCTCATGGCTCCTTATTCCAGCCAATCCAGATATAACCCTCACCCTCCATTTCCTGGCCTTGGAATAACCTCTGCTCACCCTCCCCAGCATCATCCTCTAAGTTTTGCTCCCTGTTTTTTTACTTCATGTTGCTTGCAGAGAACACAGCAATACCACAGTCAGTACAACTGCTGGTGCATGTACCACAGGATAGGAAAACACTTTTCTAAAACCCATGGCAGCACCTGTCAAGTTTTTTAACTCAGCTCTTCTATCTGTCTGCTTCTTCGTCCTTCCCTGTCTTGCTTTGCATCTTCAGGAAAGGGACAAGTGTCCTGTAGAGCACTACATGGCCAGGCTCTCCCAAGGCTTCCTCCACACTGTAGCAGGTGATTTGTGCTGAAAGAACAAGGTTTTACTCTGGAGAAGAAAGGATGCCAAGGGAAACTGCATAACACAACATTATAGCTGATGTCATGGAAATCTATCAAGCATGAGAAAACAGGTCTTCCTGTGAAGCTGAGGTGTTTCCTGATTTGAATTTCTTTTGCTAATTCAGAAAAGTTATTTCCAAGAAGTCAAATCCCCTAAAATATAATTCCCAAACTATTTGTATAGAACATGCTTCATCAAACAGAGCTCACATGTTAAATAGAGGGACCTTTAAAATAAATAAACCACAGATGTTTCTTCTGCTCCATGTTTTGATTTTGGGGATGGCTTTTTGTCACTGGCCATCATTTGCCTTTAATACCAAAATGTATCTTCAGACAACTGGAATTCAGTGACAATGCAAGACTTCTCTGAAATGTAGGCAAGTTGAGTCTTTCATCTCTCTGAAATGAAGCTTCTTGCTTGGACTGTGACTGGGAAAATCCTGCCTCAGGAAGGAGAGAATCAGGAAGGAAGGATAGACCTTGAATATTATTTGCAATGGCTTGTCACTAGATTGTGGTGCCATTATTACAAAATGAGAGCTTGAAACTTTGAAACTTCCTTCCTAATGGAGAGTGCCTTTATGGTCTATATTCCTGAAAATAAATTTGCTTAAATTTCCTCCCATCTGTGTGCTCCAAATGACTGACTATAATTTGAAAGTGTCAGAGCTCACCAGAGAAATAAAATTGTGGAGGGATTTTAGTGCTGTGACAGTCCAGCTGAATCTGCAAGGCAATCCAGGAGCTACTGAGGTAACAGACTCTGATGGAGCTGCCAGATCCTTAAGGGGACATACAGAGCTGTGCCAAGGAGCACACCAGGCTTTACTGAGGTCCCTGGCTCTGCCTCCTGCTGCAGGAGGGGTGTAGCACAGGGGACCAGATGCAAGCTGAGAGAAGTCAGAATGGACTTGGCTGTAGCCAGACAGTCCTGCAGCAGCAGGCACCATCCCACATGCCCCTGCTTTGGCTGCAGCAGCAGTGGCCAGACCTTGGCTTCCAGTGCTCTGGCAGAAGTGCTGCATATCCTTATGCCCGTGGCAGTCTGTTGCTCCAAACAGCTGCCAATCTGTGTGATACACATATATATATACATTTAGGTGTGTGTGTCTGTATGTGTCTGTTAGTGTTGTTTAAAATATGAAAACATTTTGTATTTTGAATGAGCTCACAAAAGTTTAATCAGTGAAGAGTTCTAGCAAGGTTTTTCACATCTATGCTGCCATGTAATGCACTTAGATCCTCTACACATGGTTGGATTTGCCCTCTATTTACAAAAGAGCACAAAATTTAAAGCAGTTATTTTTATTTTTTTGTGTGTATCAGCAGTTACACAGGCAAAAGTCCTGATGACTTTAGTGTCTATAGTTTTTTCTTTTCTGATTAATAATGGTGGTAAGATATGGAAATAAACTTCAAACACTCTAAAGCAAAATTACCCCTGCTCAGCACATATACCTGATACTTTTCAACTCTGCTCATCCTGAAAACTTATTCTGCATAGTCTGATTCATCATTTCCACGATCCTTGATTTTTGATTTTTCTGGGGAATTATTTGGAACAGAAGGCTTATCAAAGTGCAAAAACACTTGTGCTAACAGTTTGTGTTTGTAGTGGAAGATGTTCTGGTGTTTCTCATAACCATTTTGTGTCTTAAAAGAAAAAAATCCGCCATAAATAAAACCTAAAATCCAACAGTTAAGCATCCCAGAGACTAAGAAATTACTAGAGAGAAAGCCATGGGCCAGTTAAAGTGACATATTAGTCTTAAGTAATCCTCAATAAAAGTCAACTAGAATGAAGGTACTAGAGGAAAAAAAAGGAACAGAAATTACACACTGGAAAACATGATCCCAGCCAGCCAAGAATGAATGGCTGGATTGGCACAGAAAGGTCTACAGGGAAAAGTAGTGGAATACTTAGGAGAGAGTTAACAGTGATGCTAAGGGAAGCACAGTGCTAAAAGACAAATAATCCTTGGAAAATAGGTGTTCTTAAACAGTTCTGTGTAATGTTTTGTTGCTTTCATCTGCCATTCACTTGTTTATATTAAAGTCTTAAAGATTTAATTTTCTACAGAAGGGAAATTGAAGTTAGTCTTGATATTGTATACTTATTTCAAAGTGAGTATTGATTGTTGTGCTAGATAATGTCTCTTTAATCAATGTGTTGTGTATTTGGCTATCTCAGGAAATAATTTATTTCCTATTTTGGAGATTGGTGGCTTTACTTGAAGTGATATCTGCTAGAAGTTCCTCTCTGCAATTTTGTTTCTCTTGTGAGTTCTGACACTTTCACACTGCAGTCAATCATTTGGAGCACACAGATGGAGGAACTTAATCAATCTGATTTCAAATAATATTGACCATAATGTGGAAACAATGAGGGGATAAAAAATTCCAGGACTTCAGTATTTTGTTGGAGACCATAATTTAGTCACCAACCATAATTTCTGGGTCATTGAGCATTAGAAAAGTTTAGACCAAAAAGGGAGGTTAAAATTTTTTGTATTCACCGAAAGTTTTAGCATCAAAGTAAGATACCTTATCTGGACTGTCAGACATCCTGCCATGTCTAGATCTCTGTGATAATGAGGAAACATTGACTATCACTATTTTTTCAGCCCTACTTGCTTAGCTTTATAAACATAAATTTGAGACTGCCTCAAGTCCAGACCTGCTTTTCATCCACAGCCCCCAGGAGCAGATGCAAGCAAAGTGTCTGTCGACATTTAGACACACCAAAGCATAAAAGCAGATTCTTGAATACCTGCATTACAGATACCTTGGCTATTGCTATGCCTGCAAAGGTGGATTGTCCACCCCAGACACCACAGTCTTGCAGCATCAGAGTCACAGGGCTCCCTGTCACATACAGGGCTGACACCCTGGGAAGACAGTGTGAGATTGTAGACAGCTGGACTGGTCTACTCAGGTAGCTCACAGGAACACAGGGTAAGAAATGCCTGAAGGTTCAGCCTGTCAATAGGTATTTTCATAAAAGAATAAAGCAGTTTAAACAGCAGACTGAGATGAGGAATGTTGGAGTGTGTGAAGCTGTAGCCTCATCTTCAGACAGCCCATAGCCAGGAGTAACATAGTACACTGTAATATAGACTGTCATGTAAACTTACTCCCTAGCAAAGAGTCCTCTGCTACATTTAAAATGTCACTTTCCTGCTCAGAAAATTTTTCACCCTCCCCTTTCCTCCAATTTTGGCCATTTTTCAGTTTCATTTACATATAAATTTTCCTAATTAAGTAGGGGGAGAAATGCATTATTATACCTATCTTTCATGCAGGTTCTTCTTGAAGCAGTTCATGATTATTTAAAAGTGCTTGTACATCTCAGAAACTGGGAGCTAGGTTTGGGGCACGCTGCCTCCCCATGCTTGATATTCCTTATCTAGCAGCTCAGTGTGTTATCTGCTCCAAAAACCTGTTTATATCTTTGTCCAGTCAACTGCTGCATGCATCATCTGCAAGTCCAGAGAACATCTTTGTTCCTGGGCACTCAGACCGTGGAGGCTGCCTTCTGCTCAGAGCCCTATCCTTCCTGGAGACACAAATTTTGAATGTGATTGGACTTGATGTTTTATTACCAACATCTAACTGCTAAAAGCAACTGTTTAAGGATCTCACCAGTGTTTACCAGCATTTTGAGTATGCTCATCTCTCATAATCTAAAACTGTAATTCTATATCTATTACTTGCCCGTTTCATATTGTCTTCAGAATATCTGATAAAGAGAGCCATCTATCAGAAATTTCAAGGACAGGTCTCCTAAGTATATAATCAATATGATCGTTATTTCTTTTTGTAACTAGAAACTGGGCTTGCCTTTTAGAATCCCTTACATTATTATAGTGCTTATTTATCCATATGAAAAATAAGGATAAAACTTACCAATAAATTTTGAAATTAGGTTATGCTCAGCAGTGGGTCACTATATCAAACAGGGCACAGCCCACAGAAATATTTCATGGCAAATCTGTTAGTTGTCCATGTTACTGCTCCAAGTTAGCACTTTAGAAAAACAGTTAATCTTATCCAGATGTGCATAGAATGGATATGCCCTGCTTTTATTTCACTAGATCAGCTAAAAACTTGGTAATTTTCCAGACAGGTTCCAAATCTGGAAACATTTGCACAGATATTTCAATGATGACCATATAATACTATTTGCAACCCAGTGCAGGACTAGCCCAAATCTATTTGAGTGAGGATGGTCTTCACCTAAAGCACTGACAGGCTTGGATACATACAGCTTCTCCCAGCTGTACTGCTGAAGTGTTCATTAGTTTTAGAAACAAAACAAAATTGTGTTGGGAAAACAGATGAGAATAAAGGACTCCAGAAGGCTGCCTGTTTTGTGTGCCTGTCCAGTATCTCAGGATTGACAAGATGAGAGAAAGGCTCAGCCCAGCCTTAGACAGCTGCATTTTGAACATGCTAGGTAGGAAAGAGTGGCTGTCAAAACGTTGAGCTGGGAAGATCAAGTCTTCTAGTCAGCTGAATGTTAAAACACTAAATGTTAAAGTATTAACCTCTACTACCTCCTTTCTGAATAAAATATTCCTACACTTTTTTTTAAAATGAAAATGGAGAACCACCTTCTGTCAGGAGAATGCTCTGACATCCAGTGGGACAGAAGTGACTCTGACTTATGTATTAAGTCCCAGAAAAGAAAAATGAATTTAAATAATGCTTGAATTCAGCATTATTAGTTAAAAAGCTCTATTGACTTCACTAGGCAGCTCAAAGACTTTTTCATCTCCCCTCTTAAGAGATCCAGTTCCTTCCATGTGCATATAGGATTAATGATTTGAAAGCTGGAATTCACGTCCAAGGAAGAGATCCAGAGAAACCTGTACTCTCTCTTTTCAGATATATTTATTTATCTACTGACTCTTTGAAATTTCTCTGGGATCTTTTCTTCTGTTCCCATCATTCCTCATGTTTGGTACTGAAGGTCTGTACCCTGACTGTATCACCTACACCATTCACCTGTGCAGTGTTGTCTACATAGTGTACAATGTAAGATTTTTGCAATATTTTTTGCAACATGTTTTTTTTTGGCCTAGAACAAGAATAATAATTTGGGTTATTAACCTCCTATGTATTTTGAGAACAATCAACAGCCTCATAGTTGACATGGGATGCTGACCTAGTTAAGTATCAAAAAATATAATTTATACTGTAGTTCAGATCCTTCCTTTCAAAAGTTGCCACAGCCAGTTGTTGTCTCCTTCTTTCCAGACCAATTCTATGTATTGGTCTCTGCTCTAGTAAAGTGAAGTCTTACAAAACGAAAACAGGAGTGCTTTGTTAATTCCTTCTCCTTTTCTCAATATCTTGTGGCAACTTTCCCAACAAGTTTAACAACTTTCCCAGTAGACCACACAGGTAGAATCAATGAAAACAGATATCCAGCCATGTCCCTAGCTGTCATTTCTTGTCTTTCCAATTGTTCTTATTTCACCAAAACCAGCCTTTTCTGATAGCTTTTATTAATAGACAATAAGAACGATGACTTAACTTACTGATTATTCTCCTTTGGCATTTAAACAGCTCTGAAATCATCACAGTGAGGATGTTTGTTTTTTTTTTTTTTTTCTGGATAGAAGTAGATGGGAGAGAATAGCAGCATTACATCTTTATGTAAATGAGTTTGTTAGGTTTATGTGGCTCCCAGCACCAGAAAGAAATGGCTTAATGAGGAAACAGGCTCTATAGTACAAGATAAAGTGTTTCATTAATACTGAATGGTATTGTTCAGATATTATTGCTGGAGAACTTGGATGAAAAGAAAAACAGTCTTGTGGCTCAGTAGGCCTAAAATCAGTAACTTGAAGAGTTTGGGGAGTTCTAGGTATTCATCCTCGTTTTCCTGGCTGAAGATAGCCAGTTTGTTTTGAAATCAGTGCTTTATAATGTGCTATGTCTCTAAATATTGGTACTGTAAAATTCAATTTTTTCTTTTCCTATTCTCCTCTACTAGCTCAGGAAAACCTCTCAGTCAAAGCTAAAAAGAAAATTCAGTCTGCATTAATTGTATTTTATGCTTCTGGCTGAAAAGCTCTCTTGCCTTCAAGCTGTAGGTGAGTGAAACCAATAGTCATGGGAAGACTCACCAAAATGAAGTTTTTTGGGGAAAGCAGAGGGACATAGGGGTGTTAAAATGCCAGGGCAAGTGTTGATGAAGGAAGCTGCCAACAGGTCTTCCTGCAAGCACAGGGACCACACCTTGCAGGGGTGAAAAGTTCTGTCCCCAGGATGATGTTTTCCTCTTCTAGCCAGATTTGCTTCACTACAAAAATGAAAGAACAGGTGATACTTTCTGTTGTAGGTGATGGGAGAAAGGGGTCAGTAACTCCTCTCATTTGTGGAAAACAGAAAAGGAGAAGGACTAAGATGAAGGGGGTTTGTTTCTAGCTGTGTTAAAGCAAGCATTCAGCTTTTTTTTTTTTTTTTTTTTTGATTCTTTGCATCTCAGGATCTCAGGAAATTCTGATAGCTAGGAAGAGCTGTAAGAAGCTGGATAACAGCCAGCTAGCATCTCTCTGCTGATGCTTACAGCCCAGGGAGCTGGGCTGCAAGGAAACTTTTGTCTTCATTTTTATTTCCTTTCCCAAGCTCTATGGAACCAATTTGAGCTTGTGGGATGTGATATTGGAACCCATGTCTTTGAAATATAATGTCTCATGTAATAGCTTCTTAGAGTGTGAGTAGAAGGCAGTTGGACCCTTGAATGGCAGCTGTTGGTCTCCAAAAGCATAGGCATTTTCCAAGATACCTAACTGATAATATGCGTGTTTTTCAGGGCTCTCCTAGAGCTCTCCCTGTCTTCTAGATACATCCCACTGAAGCCTGACTTCCTTCTGTAAACAATCAGCTGGGCATTTTTGGGTAAGAAAGAAAGAAAGAAAGATTCATTGCGTCTGTAACAGCATTGATTGGTACCAACAGGTGAGTGTCATTGGTCAGATTGCTGGCACAAACACAAGGTCAAAATGTAACTGTTGATGTGAGTAACCCAAAATAGCTTTCTTTTTCCATAAAACAGAAAATATATTTTCAAGCATGTACTTTTCAGTCTATTCTGTACCAGCCTTGTAATTATCAACCAGACTTAACAGGTATCTTGTCTTGGGAAGCAACAAAAGACAAAAGTCAGCAGAAACAACATTGATATTACCTACCATTTTCTGCAATATGTGCATATCTCCAAATATTAATATAATTCTCATTTTCTATCCAGATCAGAAGCTAGAATGAAAAACTTCTAACATACCTGAACTTCTAATGTATCTACACTAACTTTAAGTTATCTGTTGTTCCAAAAAAGACTGAAACAAAAACAAAAAAAGAAAAAAAACACGAGCAAGAGTTGTTTTTCTGGTCCAGGAGCCAGTGTTATTCAATTAAATGTGTTGGCATTTATCTATACATTTTTTCTTGAACATCAGTCACAATTAATAAGTCCACTGACTTTCACCACCAGTGTTAAATTTGATTTGCTGTTGTCAGGTGCTTTTTGGAAATAGGGCAAGATTGGCTGAAATTCTAGAAAACTCCATCTGGCCCTCTTTTTGCTCCATAGAGGAAAGTCACACATAATCTGTTATCACTGTGCCATCCAGCACTGACCAAACTTCATCACCTGAGACTGTGAAGTACTTACAAACTTTTGGGTTTAGCACAAAAGGAAAAGCTTGTTTCTGAACTTAATCCAACCTGGAATATCATGGGGTTCACCATTACCAAAGGCAGATTTTTTTTTAGTGCTGTCATTCTGTATCACAAACTGTGAAAGAAAGGTAAACCCATTATCTCAGCTCCAGCAATATTGCATAATGAAAACAAAGTTTGTTAAATGTGATCTGTCTTCTGTAGCACAAATAGAGGGAGGAAGTGCCAGGTTTATAAAATGGCTTAACCCTACGTTTGCAGCATGTAACATTTTAAGCTGGCAGGAACAGATTCTACAGCTCCACAAACAACATGCTTCTGCTCCCAACAGATAAGAAAATGCTATGCACAATGTATTGATTTTTTCCTTCTAGTACAACACAACAACACTGCCAAAATTGTAATGAAATTAGCGGATATTTAGTATGGACATAGATGAAGTGTGCAGTGTTTTGTATTTACAGACAAATTGCAAGAAGACTTTGTATATTGTTTGCTATACACACACACAAACACATACTTTGACCTTCTTTTTAATCATTTGCTGCTTTATACTTAGTTTTTGTTCTTTTTGCTTTCATCCACAAGGCCTGTTTCTATTTGAATTATTTTTGGATATCATCCCAGATGCAACAGGTTGCTGTGCTAATTTATAAATAATATAAATTCAGTAACCATAAAATTGCGTTCCACGTTTCAAATTGTTTTCAGTGACCTTCTCGTTTGCAATGTGACCCTTTTTCATAAACAGTGGTTTGTATCATCAATTCCACCTGTTCCTTCAGGAGATTTGTTTTCCCTGTTATTTTTGGGGAAGAAAAAACAAGTGACAAGTGATATGTGTCTTGCTTTGTGCATATTGAAATGAGCTGGGTAATGTGATATAACTATTAGCAGTAATCTTAGAGGTTTTCCAGAATAGTGTGTTTCAGTAAATGGCTACTAACATTGGGAATTATTATTCCTGGCTATTTTTTTGCTTAGTGTGTCTAATGATTTTGGCCTTATAATTCTGCCTGCCTCAGTTCAGCTATTAACTACAACCCTTTCCAGTTAGCCTGATGCTCTTCCTCATCATAAAATAAAGCTGCTGACTGATACTATGCAAAGTACAATGCTCAGTTCTTGCAGGCAAATTTTGACCCAGTGGGAGTAGAATTTTCTCACCTGAAAGGTTCTTATGGACAACAATGAATGATAAAAATTTCTTTGGTCAAGGACCTTTGATCTTTGAATGTATTACAGGACACTTTACTGGACAGTATGTTCTAATACTAACAGAGCACACAGTGCTGGGATATAGCGCTGCCTTTGGCTCTTCTCTCTTATGAGAAGAATTTCTGATCTCTTCTGGTCTGAGACAGATCCCTGCGTGTGGTGTCAGAACTATGCCAATCTCTTTAACACACTTGAAACCAATTTATATGGGTGGGAGGGAAAATATTGCGCAGTTAATCAAAGTTCTCTGACACACTGTTCAAGCAAGAATTTGGCATTTTTCTACAACTTTTGGTGGCAATTTGTCAGAGGGCTGTTTACTGGCTTTGCTACGGAGGTAGAAGATGTTGTGAAAATAAGTTTCCTTGTCTTCCTAGATTTTAGGTTTTTTTTCATTTAGATACAGCTGTGATCTTGCCTTGGCAGTTTTTTGCTCTTACCTGATAGGTCAAGTAAAGTCATCTATTAAAACAGCTTTCCAATTCCAATATGTTTTTACAATCTAGTAATGATTTAAACCAAGGTCTGATAGCAATAGCATTTCATAAGTAAGCACTGTGGAAGCTGGAATGCAGCTATTAGTACTGCAATAATAATTCTTGACCAATTTCTAGAGAGAATAGAACTCTGTGTCAGATATCAAAGCTCTCAAGCCCTTCTGCCAATCTCTCACCAAATTTTGTGTGAAAGAAACATGGAGATTAATAACATTAACTTTTTTTTTACAGCATAAAAGAAACATGACTCTCTTTTTAGAAGTAGAAAACATCAAGCAATTGTGACTTTAAAAGCCTATTTCAAACTCTGAGAAACTGTCCTTTCCTAATTTCTTTCCTCATCCTTGATTTTCTCCTTATAATCTCCTCTTTTTTGTAAATCCTTGTGATGTAAATTCCAATTGCCTTTTTTAGGAGAGTAACTTAAAGACTTTCATTGCCCTGTCTTAAAGACATTGTTCCCAGCAGACATCTAATTCTTACGTCAGGTAGCATGCAAACTTGGTCTCCTATTCATCAATCGTACCAGTTCCCTCTGTAAAAGTTTAAGATAAATGGCTCTGAATTATAGAGGATGTGCATGTGTTGGAATTCCTTCTTGGCATTCATTATTCGCATGTCAATATACACCCATTAAATGACAAAAAATGCTGGAAACCCTCCTCTCCTTGGAGTAGCTCAGTGTGAAGGCTGATGACACCCAGGAAGGCCAGGCTCTGTACACAAACATTTGTGTCCTTAGCAGGCAGATATTCCTTTCTTGTCTGACAGGTTTGTGGATGCTCCATGGAGACTTGTTCCTGGGGTATGAGCAGGCTGATCACATGAGGAGCACAGCAAGCATCCATACTTCTTGTGGAGATAAAAACTTCTGGTGCAGTTCTTAGTTTGATGGAACCAACTTATTCAAAGTGGCTGATGGGCACGAATCACATTAAAAATGTAATTGTTCTGTCCCTGCTCCTGATCTGATACCAGGATGCAGTCTAGATGTGTGCAAGTCAGCCAGGCAAGGTACTGTGTGTCTGCTACTCCTCAAGCTATATTTTATGTCAGGGACTCTTCTCTGTCCTGACCAATTTGTGGTTTATGCTCATAAAATTCTCCATAAATTACACACTTCTGATTTCTCCAGTGACCACCTCAATAATCAGTGTCACCCTCACCTGCATTTTACAAACAGCTTCATCAGGGGAAACTCTCATTCCTCTGTCCCTGTCTGCTCCAAGAATCACAATGACTGACAGATACAGTCTCAGTGGTTTTGGTCTATCCTTCATGGAAAAACTGCTCAGGAATAAGCCTCTGCCTAAAAGTAATGATAGTACATTTCTTTGCTGTATCAACAAGTTCAGGTTGGCTCTTTCAAGGATATTTGCTTAGGAGTACTAAATTAGGAAAAATTGCATTAAATATAAAATACAGTAAAAAAGTACAGTTGTGTTTTAGAAGTCTTTAATTCTGAGATTAAAGATATAATATTTATTTAAGAATAATAAAGAATAATATTTATATAAATATTAATATTATATAATTCATAACATACAATTTATATTATAAACACACCATAATATTATAATAATAAATAATATCATAAAATAATAATATTTATTTACATAAAAGTAGAGCAAAATTTCTATTAATAATGAATTATGGAATTAAATTCCCAGTTATTCATGGAAGTCAACTTTTTTGTTTGAATTGCTTGCCTGCAAATAAAATTCTATTAATGGCACTCATGTTTGGATACATATGTGTAAAATATGTAGTGGCTACTTATAAAACAACGAAAATTTATATTCTTGATTAATTAATCACTGTGGTGGTTTTTTTTAACCATAGTTGTGCCTCTTCACTGAATCTGCAAGTTATTAAGAATATTTAAATTTATTTAAAATAGTTTGAGATAAATAATGAAGCTTTTCCCAGAATCAGTATTAGCTTCAAAATTTTACATAGATAAAAGTGGAGTGAATGCAACAAGCCAAGTACAGGTTCTGGAGTTTGCTAGACTTATTTTGTTCACGGCCACTGCAAATATTGCAGTAGTGGAGCAATGAAGTCTTTGTGGGGGGCTTTTAGTGCAAATCCCTATTCTAAACCTCAGGAATTTTTGAGGCTAATTCTTGTGTGGAAATAGTTTAAAAAGCAGCCTCTTTTCCCATGAGTGAAAAAGCTATCTATGGCTTATAACTAAGTATAACCTAAGAATAATGTGTCCAATAGGGTGCACTGCAATCATCTCTTTGCCAATTTGCCAAAAATAAAAAAAATAAACCCAGCTAAACTTGAAAGGTTCTTTTTAATCAAAGGTCATGTTTACTGTTGAGTTTTCTACCTACTTAAAAGTGTGCCATTTACTGAAAGAACATATGTTCTGCTAAACTCCTGTGTTTGAAGAACTTTCTTCTTTGCAGTGTGCATGATAGTTTCCCAGAAGAAACACTGGTGACAGACTTGAGTAGTTCCTCTGTGTGATTTTTAATGTGTTATTTTAAAAAAAATCTCTAAATATCTCTAAAATGTGTTTGTGCTGGTAAGGCACCATCTTCTGACTCCTTATTAGCTGACTTTAATGATGTATAGTTATTTATGGCACAGACAGAAAGTATAAATGCCTCTTCATTAGTCTGTGACTCAGGTTTAATCAGTGCTGAGATCTGGGGTCTGGGGACCATTAATGCAGTTCTGCCATTTGCCCAGCTCTGTGACATCACCACCAGTTAAACCTTACCTTACAAACTAACAGTATTCTTGCCATCTATTAATTGCCTTCTGGGAGTGGATGTCTTTTGGCTTCATTCAGTGTAGCTTTTTGGTTTGCAGATTTCTCAACCATTAATCACTACACTCAGGATTCAGAATATTTCAACATAAGAGTAATGATCCCAAGACTGGATTTTTATTTTTTTTTTCGCATTTTGACGGGGAATTAGGAGAAATATATGTGCCTTGATCTCTAGCCACCAAATTCCCTCTGTCTGGACAGATAATACTGGTGTCAGTAATTAAAGACAACATTTCTGAGCCTTGAATGGAAAGTTTTTTAAAGTGTGTTGCAGGAGAGAAAGAGAAAAATACATACAATTATTTCTAAGTTATCTTTCCTAAACATGAATAGAATGTTTAGACTAGAACTTTGCCAAATTCTTGATCTAAGTAGACAAATATTGAAAATGAGGTAGAAGTGTCTTGTTTTCATAAATGCACTCATAAGTGTAAGTTATTTGGAAAAAATACACATAATTCAGCTTTTTTTTTAAAAGAAAATTGTGTGAACTCTATGATCTTCAACAATATTTTAGGTCTGCTAAGTATTTTTTTATCCAATTATACTGACTACAAAAGAGAGAATAAAAAAAATAACTAGTACATTTCATGTTGAATTTATTTGTTAAAATAAATGTGTGTTATAAAATAAGTGTTTTGTGCACTTTTTAAGATCCTGGAGCTTATGTGATAAAAATTGCTAAGAAATGTCTTTGAAGAGCAAATATTTCTTGGTTTTAAATTGGAAGACTTCTCTTAAGCTTCCTCTTTCACTCCCTGAATTCTTTGCACAGTGGTTGCTCTTTAGTAGCCTGCCCCAGCGATCATAGGACCCCCTATGAAGAGCACTTTTAGTTACTCGTCATCCTCTGAAGAGCCCTGGTAACTTTCCATTTTGTAAGTGATTGAGTGGCTATGTTTTGGACTGTAAATGCTAAGACTTTGGAGGATTAATTTGCTTTCCTGAGGAAAAATACCCATTGAAAATAGTACAAAACTGATAAATGAGATATAATCTTTTTCAGTACATAGGGGGAAATAAAAGCTAATTTTTGGTGAACAAAAGGAATCTGTGGAGAGAAATTTAACAGAAACAAAAGTAGAATGCAATGTGGATGGCAGAGAAACCCTGTAAAGGACCACTAATTACAGCTGTTTTTGTAGAAGTATTAAGGTTGAAAAAGACCTTTAAGATGGTCAAGTCCAACCATCAATTTAGCACACCACCACATTCACCATTAAACCATGTCCTCTAGTGCCATATCCACACATTTTCTGAGCATTTCCAGGTATGGTAACTTCACATCTCCCCTGGGCAGACTGTTCCAATGTTTTATAATCCTTTCCATAAAGAATTTTTTCCTAATATTAAATCTAAATCTCCCCTGGTGCAACTTAAGGACATTTCCTCTTATCCTGTCACTTGGTGTCTGGCAGAAGAGACTGACACCCACTGACTACAGCCTCCTTTTTGACAGTTGTGCAGGGTGATAAGGCCTGCTTTCAGCCTCCTGTTTTCCATGCTTAACAACCTCAGCTCCTCATTAGAGGTTCATGAGTACTTCCTGAGCCTTGCAACAGACTACTGTGTTGGCACTTCTATTCAGCACAATTAGAGGCCAGCATATGGCCTGGCAGTGGGAGCTAAACTGCCACCTCCCTTTGCCAGATTAAATAGCACCAAACTAGCAAGGTGTGAGGTGCAGAAGGAGGAGTAACTGACTTTGGTGTGAAACAAGGTGTGACTCTGTTAAACAACTGTGCTTTAGTCCATATCTATATGTAGATCATATTTAGTCCATATACAGTCCAGAACAGGCATTCTTATGCTCCCTGTGTAAGTCAAATTTGATTGCAGAGTGTCATTGGTATGTTCAGTTGCATATGTTGCAGTACTTACTATTTACTATCTAAAAGTAATATCTCTACATGGAAGCAAATAGAAACACATGACAGATGGTTCAGGACAAGCTGCCATAATATTAAGTAAGGTTAGGAGTTAAAAGCAACCTTACGCAGAGTAGAAAAAGTAATTTTACATTTTCTTTGTACTGTGTCTAGCTGCTGGCATTTATTCCCTTAAAGCCTACAAGTTTAAGTAACATATGCAACACGCATATGAATTAAAGTAATTTCAGAGCCTTTTTATGGGAATATTTTTCTAACAGAAGTACACCTATTCTGCCCTGCTCCTTTTCTCTTCCTGCCATCAAAATTTTCTGGTTTTCTAAGCAAGT
The DNA here is from genome assembly GCF_017590135.1 of Pyrgilauda ruficollis. Lineage (NCBI taxonomy): Eukaryota > Metazoa > Chordata > Aves > Passeriformes > Passeridae > Pyrgilauda > Pyrgilauda ruficollis. The sequence goes on from NW_024525489.1 coordinate 15,579,291, forward strand.
TTAGCTCAGATTCTGCAGTTAGTTTTCTTGCACGATGACTACCCCTCACAACTGGATCCCTACATAAGCTCCAGTGTACACTGTTTTCCAGCTCCAGGTGGAGGATCTTAGTGAGAATCATGTAGCTAAATAATTACTTGCTATTCATTTAGTAATGAACTTCATTTACATCACAGAATGAACCTGGGGTATATGAGAAAGTAAAAAGGTGCAAGTGGGAACCAGCTTTTGATGACCACAGGAATGCAATATTTCTGAGAAAGAAGTGGTAAATCAGTTTCAATTTTAATACACAAATAGATGAAAAGAAATTAGGAGCCATCCAGGTGCAAAGGGAGAGTGGTTTAGGTAACTTTGAAGGCTGTGCAGCTGCATGATACCTGAAAGCAGTTAGTGAGCAAAAGTGACAAACTCTCTAAACTCACAGACAAAAGCCAGACAAGACTCAGTAGAAGAAGAGAACAAGTTTGAAATTTTACAGCTTCAGAAAATGCAAGATTTTAAAAAAGGCTGAGATTACTTCCTGCTGTGACACCCTCTTCTCCCCACAAGAGCAGCACACTAAGGTAGAGAGTCAGCTCTCTCATTAGGGTTCTGTATTGTACTGACTATGATGTCAAACTCCTGAACACAATTTGTGTCATGAAAACTGACTTTAAATATTAGCTACATTGAAATAAAAGCAAAAGGGAAACATCAGGGTATTCTCTGACTGATTTGCCCATTCTGCAAAGTTCAAACTCTGTTACACCTTACATTTAATGAGACGGAGAGCTTGCAGTGGGAACACAGTCACGCATGAACTCTTAGGTGATTCGTCCGCTCCTGAAATAGGTGTTAGGCTTCAAATTTCACTGCCTTGGGACTAAGTATAATGGATGCACAGACTTAGACTGGGTCCATTCTCTAGGCAATACATGGCATGATAAACAGTGTTCATGGAGATGTTCTTAACAGCAATGACAGTAACATTTCAGCTGACAAGTGCTTTATCACCTGTAATCACACAGTCACCATACAGAAATTCCATCACTTACAACTGCTCTCGTTTCAGGAACCCAAATAATTTTGAACCCAAATTTTAATCTATTCTTCACTCGAGAAAATTAATACCAAGTATGACTTTTCCCAACCTGGAAAATCACTCTGAAAAAATTATGAATCTGACCTCCCACACACATGCATCCCTATGCCCTTTAAGTGTCAGTGTTGATTTACTACAATGCCGATAGTAAAGCAAAAAGGTACAGTTCTGCACTGGGCTCCTAACACTGAGAAGCCAAATATAATATCATTGACAATTACAGAGTACAAGTCATGCCAGTCTCAAAATACAAATATGATAGAAATATGGAATAGGCGTAGTCAGTGGCTCTGTTTTCAAAGTAAGCATGTGTGTGTGGTCTGTTGTGTAAATGAGCTTGCACTTCCATTCTACAGGGACATAAGTAAGCAACACAGCTGCAGTCCACATCTCTGGTCCAGGTCAGAATCTTACTGCATGCTCCCTTCCTAAAGACACGGTCACAGAGGCAGTCCATGCTTGGAATCATACTCTTTTGCCATGACAATTCCATGTCATGGCAAAACATATCATGACTGATGCACTTTTCACATATGTGCCCTGGCAGTCTCAGGTGTGTGGGTTGTGGGAAATTTTTCATAATGCTCTCAGTGGGCTTCCAGCATCAGAGATCTTCTGCAAGGACACTAGAAATATCACCAAAGGGATTGTATGTTTGGGGAAAACCTACCATTCAATGTTCTTATTTGCAGCAATGCTGGCAGCCCACCAAGATGTGCAGATCTCTGTTTATTGTGTTTTGAATGGACTTGGCTTCTGGTGTGTAAAAATGGGAAGTTATAAGTGTATTACATCCCAGACACCAGTTTATAAAGACTGAAACTGTAAACTTAAACAGTAAAAGATAAATTCTGGTAGCAGCCAATACAAGCTTTAAATTGAGGTTTGTTTCCTTTCTGGGATATGCTACATAATCAGTCACATAGATCTTAGGTTTTATTAGTGTGATGGCTTATTGTGCTGTGGACTAGATGCTCCTAACAGGATGTGCACAAATAAAGATATAAAATGTTCTATAATGGCACCCCTGCAACGTCTTTGCTAGATTTGTAAGCTGTTTTCCATAGAGCCACGCAGCTTTCCATAAGCTTTGTGCCAATACTTTTAAAGCAAGTCTTTTTTGGCTCTGTGTGTTCCTAATGAATGATTAAATATTAATTACCTTCAGTGCCTGCTGATGGCATGAAGTGATCTGACAATTATGGATACTTACTGTGCTTACCAATGTGCTCACAAGCTATTACTCTGGAGAACAGCACTATCGTCAGTGGAATAAAGGTAGGCAAACCAGGCATTGTGCATTTTATTAGAACTTTCAAAAAAATCAATCATGCCTCTTGGGGAAAGACTTAAATCATAACTGCTATGCACACTTTGTTAACCTATGTCAGTTTTTTCTGGCTGGAGGGATTTCAGACAACCTTTTCAGATGGCTTGCACCCTGAGCTGTCAGTATGTAGCTCCAAACCCACTTGGTTGCTTATGGATCTTTGATGGGAGACTTTTCAAAATTAGTAAAAGTACTTCTTTTGACCCTTCCACCAAAAATGTTGTGAGAAAAAGAATCTATTTTAACATTACTAAAACCAGGAAATAACTGCAAACACAAATACACACACACAAAGCTGCAAAAATAAAAATTAACAATCTAAAATGCACTAACCAAACAAAACACAATAAAATAAACATATTAAAATGTTACAAATGCTTGGGGAGTGCAGTATAACAGTATAACACTCTAGCTAAATAATCTTGTCATGCAATCTATGTTTGTACAGAGTCCTGGGAACTACGCGTCAAAAACCTATACAAAATATAGATAAGATCACACAATTTTACTTTGGCCACAGTAGGGAAAAAAAAAAAGCAAAACAAAAAAATAGCTGTTATGACCATGTTACTTCACTGTTTAAGATATTAATAATTGATATCCTAAATATTTTTCAACACCTAGAAGGCCTGTTTTATTACATTGTAGAAATAGTGAACACTGGTGGCCTTAGCACCAGCATCCTTAAAAATAAAAGCATGTAAAAATGGTTAGGTCTTTTCAAGTTTTTTATCATAATTCCAAAACTGAGATTTGCCATGATTGCCACTGTATTCTATGGGTTTCATCAGCCAGACTTAAGCATTATTTAATTAGTGTGGTGATATAATCTAAGGAGTTGGACAATACCCTCATTATGAGAGCCATTTCATGTTCTAGTTAACAGCTATTTCTCAGTCATATGTGTTTATGATCATGAAAAAATTGTGTTTTAAAGAAAAAAATTTGGCAAAATATTCAAGCAAATATTTGGTTTTCTAGGGATCCTCTTTGATTTTGAATTCACTTCTTACCCCTTCATGTTTTCTCATTATTTTGGTTTGAGAGTCTTTCCCACTTGTGAAATGCAATGCTCTCTGACAGTGGATATTGGCTGATTACTTACACATCAGGAGCCTGTCTCTGGCTCATTCAGAACACCACAATGCCTGCATGTTACATAGGGCATTTACAAGGATAACATCCAGTCAAAAACGTTTGACTTTTTTTGCTGGATTTCTTTACTTTCTGCCAAAATCTATAATTTCTTGAACTGCTTTTCTGTACATCGTTCCTGAGCAATCAGGTGACTCACAAGGAAGCCCAAATAAGCTAATAGGTACCTGTCTAAGGCCAAGTAGAGGAAAATATACTGATGGGTCTTCATAGGCACAATTCACCATCCTTGGAAATTAAGTATTGTAATCTATTATTACAGGCACAGCATAATAAAAAATGCTACTTTTCAGTCAATACTGATAGTAAAGTCTGGTTTTGCAGGTTTAGTTTGTGGGTGAATCCTTTTACACAGATATTTTTCAGATTTCTTTAGATCACCTTCAACAATCATGGTCAGTCTCCCAGAGCGTATTATCTGTGTTTCAAATGACAATCTACCTTGCTAAATTACTGCCCCTGTTTATGGGGGTTTTGTTGAATCCTGAGTAAATGAAAATACTTAACTTAGAAGTAATATTTAGCCTAACTTTGGACTCCAGCCTGTCATAGAAGACAACCTGCAACCAAGCTGTTCATATCAAATCAAAACAAATACTTTCTTCTTTTCACTCATTCAAATGCAGTAAATTTATTTTCAGCACATGAATCACACAGAATTAGTAATAAAATTTTATTAAAACTAAACAAACATATCAGTTTCATTCTGACAAACTGCTCTGTAAAGTGTTCAAAGTCTCAGGAAGAAATTTTAAGCTTCACATATTGTGGAAGAGACAATATTCCAATTTTTTTCAGATTTCTTAGGAAGGAAGCAAACTGTTGAACTAGAGCATCATAGTTCCTCCAGGCTAGATTACACTATTAGTGTAATTTTGTTAGTTAAATGCATGAATTATAAAAATTGTGGTTCTATCAATGCCACATTGTTTCCTGAGCAACAGAATAGAAAAGCTATCCCAAAGAACCTTGTTAGTAGAAACCACACAGCAGTTTAGCAATAGTTTACAAGTCTTTACAACAGGAAACACAACTCACTCTCTTGAAAAGCAGTAATTTCATGCATGGTCCACTGTGTTTATGGATATGAAAAAATGATGACTTATGCCTAATAAAAATGTTAATATAGGCATTACATATTCATTAGGAAACCACTGAAGCTCTGCTTGGTAGGAGAATTAGTTTGATTTGTTCATTCAAGATGTTGATAATCCTCAAATGAGAAACATTTTTTAATATTTTGAAATTAATGTGCAAAACATCAATCTTGAAATCTATTTGTTTTATTTATATTACAGAAAAGCTAAACAACATGCCTATGTACATTTCATAAAATCAGTATAATTTAGGTTGCAAAAGATTTTAAATATCATCAAGTCCAGCTGGTAATCCAGGACTGTCAAATCCATCACTGAACTGTGTCCCTAAGGGCCATGTCTTTGCATCTTTTAAATACCTCCAGGGATAAAAGGTGTGATTAATTTAACTTCCAATTAACATCTAGTGCTCTTCTTGTGTCTTTGCCCTCCCTGTCCACATACACTATAAATTCACTCATGATTTCTTGATGGCTCCATTCAGACATCCATGTACTGAAAGACATTGAATTTCCTCTTTTGTCTATGCTGGCTATGTGCTCTCACAACTATCTCGACATTCACAAACCCATTTTATGTAAATCTGTGTATTTTTGTGTCACCTTAATTTTAGCTTGCTAAAACCACATCTGAATTAACTAATTGGGCATTATTAATAATTGGATTCTCCTCAAGCCCCTGAGGTAAGTGGCTCTACTGGCAAATGAATACATTCACTAGATGAATAGCATATATCAGTAATGACAGTTATCATTGGAAGAATGTTTGGAGTTAATTTAGAAACCTTCCTTAATAAGTCAATATCAATTTTGGTCCAAACATATCTGAGAAGGATATACATTAATAGTGCACAAGTTAAGAGAGAAGCCAGTAGTGGATTTATAAGAGGAGCTTATGTATGATGGCTTTACTGCTTGAGGAGTTATTGGAAGCATGACAGAAGCACTAATTATATGGAAACATTCACTTCAAAGCAACTCTTTTATACTGATATAGCATGAGGACTTGTTGTAACACACTGACATCTGTGGGTATTTAAACATATCTGGTTTGCTGAGCCAGCACAGGAACTAGTTTCAATCTTTTCTGACATCTGTGAGTCTTTAAATGTGCTTACTGTGTTTATAAATCTTTGCATGTGTACTTCACCAACAAAATGTTAACAAAACAAGAGAGTAAGAAGAGAGCAAGACAATTTCAGTGACAGAGATTTGTTACACTGTAATTCAATTTGTCACTAAAAAATCAATTTTGATATTGGTTACAATTAAGTCCAAATTAGGAAACAAAAGTAGGACGTGCAGAAGATCCCTAAACCAGGAACCATCTCCTCTTAGATATGGCAGTGGCTTTTAGGGGATCAGTCCTTAATGCTAACTTCATTTCTCATTTCCTAACCTCTCCTGTGACCTGCTGAATGGAACTTTTCAAATCTTTCAGAGTGGAAGGGGGGAGGTGGGGGTAAAGGCAGCATTATTGCAGTAGCCATCATGTTTAATAACAGTTATCTCCATTATCATTTGATAGAGTTAAAAGGTCTGGAACAAAATTCTAAGACCTGGTGCATTATACTGATTTGACCTCCTGAGCAAAACATATACAGAGTTGTACTGGTTCAACATGACGGTGCTCTGAACACTTTTGTGATACCTGCAAGGCCTGTCCTGGAAGTCCTTGTGATCTGCCCAGATCCAGCTCCGCTCACACGTCAGCTTCAGAGGGCTCTGTGCTTGGCTACCCACACCAGCACTCTATCCTGGCCAACCCTTGGTGCTAGATGCCAAACATTTCTCCCCTTTATGCTTCCACAAGGTTTATATCCATCTGCTTTCTTCATCACCTCCTCCAAGAACCTTGCTGCTGAAAAATATCTCATTTGTGATAGAATTGACTTTTGAGACCTGGAGCTCTCCTGGCAGCAACATCATCAGTCTGAGGGTCCTCTAAACAATCTCCTTCAAGCCTCAAAAATGACAATAAAGGTCTTTAGTTTATTCAGGCATCAGCAAATAAAATCTATCCCTAGGGTGTCTGGTGGAGAACTCATGAGGCAAGCCAGGATGCAGAGAACTGATTGGTAATTTGGTAGCTGTACGAATGAGTGATGGACAGACAGTAGTAGGTAAAAATCAATACGTATTCTGCTTCTTTACCAAGTATTTCTCTCCTACAGTTACAGAGCTGCCAAGTCTAGAAAAACAGAAATGGTTAAAAAACTGACACTGGTCTCTTCCTAGAAATTTCATAGATAGTAATTTGTGTTTCCATTTTTCTCCTAGGCTGAGAAGAATTGATTGGTGTAGTTTGTATTCCTGACTTTTTCTATATACGCAGATCAGGAGAAGTGGATCAGAAGACCAACTGCAACACCAAGGCATTTTTGTGAAAGGGAGTTTTTGAGTACACGAAAAGCGATACAGAAGTATGGAAAGGGCAGCAAATTTTAAGAATTGTAGAGGGCATGTCATGAGAGTATATTGCAGCCCTTGTTCCAGCTAGCAGCTAAGAAAATTGTTAAAGATCAATGCCTGTCCCACTGCAAATCGGGGTCTTGAAGTTTCATGAAGTGACTTTCATTGTCTAACTAAAAGATTCAATGGGTGCCAGAATCAATTTGATCACAAAGAGATTATCTGTGTCACCAGTCCATGTTGCTTGTATTTCAACTTCCTTCCATTTTTTTTTTTTTTGTACTTGACTTCTTTTTTTCTGTATCAGGAGATAAGTTCATAGATGATACCAGGTTTTTTATTCATATAATTCTATATTTTTTCCTTAGTTCCTATCATTCCAGAGTCCTCTCCATTGAAGTTTTATTCAACTATGGTGCAGAATATTGGGATAGTGGTTTCAGCTGTGTACCAAAGTGCACGATAAACATGCCTTTAATAGTCCTAAATTCTGGACTTTACTGGAACATAAGCTATTGGAAGGCAGTTTCTTCCATTCACTATAAGGTTTCTTATACTCATGCTGTGATAAAATTTGCTGTTGAAGTGATATTTTGGTGCCGAAAGGAAAACAATGTTAACCTTACTTGTCCTGGATCTTCCTTTATGTGGCTTTCAGCATAGAAATTCCTGCATTCCAACCACTTTTTCTCATTAGAAAACCAATTTTGTGATGATGATGGTGATGATGACTGATGATGATGATGATGATGATTTTTCTTATTTCCAGCATAGAAATCTTTGCTCTTTGGAAGGCATCACAGGGCTTGTGGGTACTAGCCAAGCCTGGGTATCAGAGAAAGTGACTCCAAGGGGATGTTCAACTTACTTTGCAAGCAAGCCAAGCTTTGAGCAGTTTGGTGATGATAACTGATAGAGCTATCCTTTACTTCTAGATTGGAAAACAAGCAGTAATTTGTTTTCCTTGGCAGAGAAGTGAAGGAGGGATTTGGGCAGAGATAAATGCACAGATGTATAGAAGTATCTAAAAAGACTTCCTGAATTTGTTACAATCTAGGTGGTTAATACTAAGTTTAATCACAGCTCAACAAAGTAAAGGTTTGAGGTACCATATTATGCATTCATCCACATGAAAGAGAGATAAAAATAGAGAATCATCAATAAAGACTAGAGAATGCCTCAAAAATTCTATTAGAAATTATATACTGAGGAAAAAGCTGAAAGCGGTTAAAGTCCTTTTTATGAAAATTACATTTGTCTAAACTGTCAGAAGAAATCAGAAACAATTTAAATAAAACATTACCTCATGAGGAAATACAGACAGTAATTGATGATCTCATTTCAGTAAAGCATCAAGTCCAGATGGGATTAGTATTGAATTCCCCCCAAAATATACTGATATAATTTTACCTTGCTCACAATATATATTCCCGCTGTTCTATAAAATAAGTATTTTCTTCCCTGTTTGGAGGCATAGCTACAACATTAATTGCATTGACTGCTCTCAGAATATTGCAATGGGAATATTTTAATTCTTTTCAAATGAAAATATGTCACACTAGAAGAAAAAAAAAACAGTCCAATAAAGATTTTTTTCTTGTGTTGTACATAATGTTGTATAAAAAAATACTTGCAAAAGATTGCCTGTGTTGTTGGCCTGTGAGGTTTCTTTAACTAAGTTGAGATGCTTACTGTGTTACAGCTGACTTGCTGAAACAGTACCTTGGGTTCAGCACCTTTCCTTGGGAACAAGACAAGCACAGGCTGTAAACTTTCCTGTGTGGTGTGTCAAAATATATCTGTAGCAGAGATTTTCTGAATGACCATAATAATAATTGTGATCAAAGATTGTTTTGATTCTCCAAGACTTTTGATTCTCCAAGACTTTGGATGGAGAATACATCTTTCTTAACTTCAAAGTGAATTGTGACTTCTCTACTATCCTTGAGAGCACAGGACTTCAGACAGAGGAACTGCTCTTTTAAGAGTAAAAAAGCAAGAGCAGGAGTAGGATATCAGAGAGACTTTTGACAGGGTGGTGTCCCAAAGCAGAATAGAGCAGGAATTTTGCTGTAAGGGATCTAAAATAAAGTGTTTACATTGAGACCATATTCACACTACTCTTCTGTCATCACTAGGGCAGGATAGATATTAACAGAGGTCATTCAGTTTTGAGGCACCCCAGAAAGTGACCCAGAGACTCCAATTATATGGAGACTATTAGGCATGTTATTTAGCTGCCTAAAATTAAGCATGGTAAACTGAAACTTAATCAATTAAAAAGATGAGACATCCTTTCACAATACAAGAGTGGAGATGGCCAGCTACCTTTTTGGTGCTATGATTCTGGCAGAAAAATGCAGAACAATAGCTGCTGGAGCCTTGCTCTGCTACCTGAACAGTATGTGGCATGTGTTAAGTAAGCACTGCTTCAGCCCAGTAAATGCACTCTATTAGTGACTGTGCAGAGAATGATACCCCTTATAAAGGCACCAGTGATCCCTGGTGATAAAACATGCCCTGTTCATGGCTAAAGATAGATTCTGATTATCATTTTCCCCTGCTCACTTTTGACTGACTCTTCCTTATCCTGCTGCATGGGATGGGAATTAAGAAATATGGCTGATGGTTATGGAGATAGTGCTGTGTCCTCTATGGACCCTGAAGCATGTAAATCAAAGAAAATATAGACTCTTCTTTTTTTGTTTGTATTTTTTGTTCTTCTTTCTATCTACAGGTTTTCTAATGCTGCCTCTGCCAGCAGTGATTCAAAGAACCATATGCTCTTAGTAGTAAAAAGAACTTCCAATCTCTGACGTTCTTTTCTTTTTCTGTTCAGCAAGAGCCTTAATAATTAGACACTCTATCTGTTTGATTTTTATATAACTTTTCCACCTCTGTACATTCCTATTATAATTCCAGATGTACGATGAACAAGGTGTTTTCCATACAACCTGCAGCTCAGTGACCCTGAAAGGCAATAGATTCAGAGCTCTCGACTCTACCTGAACTGTTGTTCACAAGGAGTTACTTGTCATATCCATCACATCCCTCCAGGGTCTGAACCATGCCATGGGAGTATTTTATAAAGCATGCAGCAGGATAGAAAGGGTATTGAGGATGATTTCAGTTGCCTCTGCAGTCAGTTGTCATCGGCACATTTTTTTAAGAATTCTAAGTATTTGGTGATATGTAGTTCCAAGTAACAAAATCAGACTATCCAAGAGCACCAGGATAGTTTCTGAGACTCTCATATTCATACATTGCAGTATTGCCTGTCATCCACCTATGCCTACATGTAATGCAAGTAAGGAGATCATTTGTGCATTCAGCTCTTTATCTGGGGTTATGCTCATGAATCCAGAGGTACACCAGGTATATTCTGACACACCTGACTTGAGATTCAAACAAGTACTTATGCCAGCATCACACATACACAGACTTATGGAATCAGGGAAGAGCTACAGTACTGCTGCGGCCTGGGAATGCTGAAAGCAATGGAGCTGAGGGCAATGAACACAGGGCCTGAAACAGCCAAACTGGTTGGAAACATCTGAAGTCAGTCTTTCTGTCTCTAGAGAACTCAGCTAATCCTTGTCCTAGGCAATGACAATCCTACTTAAGCAGCAGACACACTCATTTTGGAGTCCCTGCGGCTGGTAGTATTGACAATTGCTGTTGTCATTGCTTGTTCTTCTTCTGCAATATCCCAAGGCAGTCTTTGCACTGTGTTCTGTCTACAGCTTCCGAAGTTACAGCCTTCGTTTCTTTCACCATCTTCTCCAAGCTAAGGTGGATTTCATCCAGGAGTTTGGTGTTTATAAACCAGCAGTGAATTTGTCAAAAACTTTAGCAAGGAATTATACAGGCTGTACAGAATATAATAATATAAGACAGGGTTAGCATAAAATTTCTTAATATTTAATTTTAAGTTCCGTTAAAGAACAATATAAGAAAGAGAATGCATACCTGGAAAACAAAAACACTTCTGTTTTCCCCATATGGCTTTTCAGCAAGGGAATTGGTAATATTGTAGTAATCTATCACCCACCAAATGGTCACTGCACACCTATAAAATTTCACTACCTTGCGTACAGACAGACTGATGGAATTTGAAATGTCAAGGCATATGTTAAGTTAGAGACTGTTCACTCTGGTCTCCTTCTGTCCTCTCTTCTCCTCCCCTACGTCTGCCTCTCTAGGGACTCTTCTGCCTTGACCTTGCAGCACCCACTTGAGATTTGTTGCAGCAGGAAGTTACGATAAGCCTGTAACTCTGAACAAGGGGTGTTTTGAAAAAAGCCTGGGAAAAAAGGAGAGGTGAACTGATCTCCTGTTGTGATAAGGCACAGAATGATGACACAGACACTGCTGCTCTTGAGGGGAACAAAAAGAAGGAAGAAGAAAAACTTTATTTTCTGACTCCAACATTTATAGTTTTCCAAAGGTGACAGTGGATTGGAGGGTGACAGTGCCACCTCTCCAATGCCACTGGACAGACCAAGGGTCCATCAATTCTCTCCACCTCCATGAAGGAATGCAAAACATAGGTTATTTACAGAACTGTGTGTGAGAAAGTTTGTTGAAAGAATGTAAACATCAGAAGGCTTAACAAAGTCTTACAAAATCAGGGCAACAATCTCCAAGAACACCAGCAAGTCCCACTGGTCTTCAGGTATAGCATAATTAGTTTGAAAGACTATCTTTCATAACTCATGCAGTGAAATGCCACTGATTATACTCTGCCCCTCCCTCTCCATGTCCCTCTGATGTTCTTCGTGCCTCCTCTGCCAAACTCTAGACCAAGCAGCTTCTCTGCCTCCTAGATTTACCACTTTTCAGCTTTTCAGCTGATGGCCACAGGATGAGGGGATGAAGGCATCCCTGGGACCCTTCATTTTTGCTGTTTTCATCCTCCCCAGTCCTGTGTTAATGGGTCAGATAGCAATGACAAAGCAGTCTGGGAAGATTCTGCCTCCTGAAAGTTTAACTGGGGAAAAGAGGATTCACAGAAAAGAGCCACACAGCCTCACAACCTCCCATACTGTAGCTGATACTGCTTAAGATTTCTTGCAGCAATTTGTACTTCCCAAGCAAATGCTGGAATGGGATGAGAAACATTTATTCCTCCAAAAGATGCCTTTACTTTCACATATTATTGTTTTGATCAGCTAATCTGCTTTCTATCAGCTGATGCTGGACTAGTCTGCTAAGAGGGAGGTTACCCCTGAGACAGCTAAATCTCACTTCTTGAGCAGCAGTGACCAGCTTGCCCAGACATTGTTCTGCCAGGATGACAGGAAGCACAGAATCAGTGCAGACTCTGACTTTCAGAAACTGGAGACTTGACTCATTTCAATCCTTTCAACAGTTGAAATTCTGTGAGTGCTCTGAAAGCTATTTCTTTTAATACATAAATGAAAACATTAATGGGGTCAGCTCCAAGGGTCTTGGTGGGAGATCTTTGACTGGGCCTCACAGACACAGATGTTTTTTTCTATGATGATAAACTAGAGGAAGCCTCAAAAAATATTATAGAAGAATTGGGCTTAAATGCTTTGCAATGTTTATGTACTTTTAAGAAATGGGCCAAAAAGTATGTGACATTGGATGGAGAAGAGTTTTTTGCTTCCATTAGAGTAGTAAATGGAATAATTGTTAATTTTCACCTGCTTTTTTTATTTTTTGTAGACACAACATCAAACTACTAGAGCTACTGCACTGCCTTTGTTAATCTGCCATCGTGAGAAATGCAATGTTTCCACAGTTGGGCTGACCTGGGCTGATCAGTGACACAGGCACTGTGCTCTCCTCTCCTCTGTGCCCACAGTCTGCCTCATACCAACTACAGCTGCTGCCTGAGACCATCAAAAGTTGGGTCTGAGGCATTTTCATTTTTGGCTAAGAAGCATGTTTAATCTGAAAGCAAGTACAACCTTACCAATTTTCAAGTTACAACAAATAATAAAGGCTCTGTGCTCTAAGAATAATAAGAAATATAGGAAAGTATGGGATTTAGAAAACTAAAAGGAATAATATACATTCAATACATTTACTTTCTGTAATGACCTCAGCTTCTTAAGTCAGCCCACAGTGTTTGTGGTAGCCCATGACATTGCCTTAGCCAATGAAGCAATCTTGTCTCCAGCCACTCAATATATATAGATATAGATAGATAATAATAGATATAATATAATAATATAATAATAATATATTATAATAGATATAATATAATAGATATAGATAGCCACTCTCTATCTCTATCTCTGTGTCAGAAACACAAATGTCCTGTCCTGTCATCACCAGACTCTGAAAGGCAGCAATACTGTATCTATATTATGTGACTGTCACTTAGTTACACGCATTACAGGGAAAAACAGTGGTTCCTTGTGCTGTCACCACTCATTCCAGCTGTCTCAGGGTCTCTGCTGTGCTCTGGAGCAGGAAATGGCCTCATACTGCCTTTGCAGTACAAATAGCAAAGTGAAACTGCAACACTCAAGCAAGAGAGCATGAGACCGAAGCAACTAGTAAAGATAAAGCATTGCTAGGAAATACTTCAAGACATAAAAAACTCAGGATTCATATTTCTCAAATACTTCTGTCTTAATTATCCCATTGGAGTCTTTCATTTGCACTTGCCTCAGAATTTCTTTTGCACAGGAGAAAAATGGATAAAGTGATGGTCACAGGCTGCTTTTCTGCTGTCTCAGCAGAGTTATTGGGGAATCTGATAAAATGAAAATATCCATCAATACAATAACATATTCTGTAGTACAGTTCTTTTACAAGTAGCTCTAAAGCCCAAAGACAGCTAAATGACATCTTTTTCTTAATGTAGTAACATTTCAATAATTTAATCAAAGATACAGAGGAAAAATGCCCTTCAGAAAGTTCATGTAATTGCACGGCTCTGTCTTTAAGCTGAACCTTTATCTCAGAGGTCCTATGAAAAATCAAAATCTGGCAACATACTTGATCTGGTTCTTTGAAAGACAGCAGTAGAAACTCCTGACCCAAAGCTTAGTATTTTTGATTTGTCAGAGGCCAGAAAAAGCTAAATGCTTCTGAGGATGTGAAGGGTCACTAGGGTAAAATAAGAAAAGGGAAAAAGACAGCAGGGATCTCTAAAAGGACTGAAATCTGAAAGTGGTGAGTCTACTCACAAGATTTATTAGCTGTTGACCTCCTTCCACCACTTAGGCTATAATGTGATGACAGCCTGGCGGCGATGGAGAGAAGCCACTTTTCCTCCTTGATGCTGACCTGGAGAATTAGGATCGTGAACCAATCACACAAGCACGCCTTGTAAAACCATCCAAGGCAATTGCATTGCCACCTGCTCCCCTGCTTTTTAGTACATCAAGGGCAGTTGTCAATTCCTTGAAAGTCAAAACCATTTGAGATCCTGCAGCTGTCTCCAGTCTCCAGGGAACAAAGGCAAATAAAATGTTGATGTGATTTCCTTTACTGTATGATCTCACCTTAAGTAATTTTTTTTATTGGGAAATTCACTGTATTATCACTTAATTTTGACAAATTAAAAATTTAATTAAAAATTACTGAAGATGGAACAGTATAAGAAGTTAATCTGGGAAGGAATGAATCTTTGAATCTTTATAGAAGTCTGGCAAAAGGTGAACCTAATAATGGGGGCCAGGTGTGGAGCAAAACCAGCCCCACCCTACTTTCCATCCAGCTGGGACCAGATCACAGACCCTTGAGCAAGTAGCCTACCCTCATGTCTTTAACCCCTAGAACAGTGCATAAACAAATTTACATAGAAATTATATTAAAAAAACACTGGAAACACTTTTATTGACTTATGGCTAGATGTGAGAAAGCAATAGGCTTTTTTGACTTATTGGTCAAATCTCCACCCATCTCCACATAATTTTAATTTTTTAAAAAATAGTTTGGAAGAGCTCATATGCAAATGGAAGCCGTTAACTAGAACCACCAACTGTTTCAGTTCATGATCATGTAAGTCCTTAAAACATTATATTAAAGTACTTGACTTTAAAACTAGATATTATTTTGAAATAAAAATAAATATAAATTATTCTTTTACAAGGAGTTCAAATAGAAAATATCTTCTCATTCTTTTCTTCTGACACATTCCACTTCCCATTCTGGAAGGGCAAAAGCTTCTTCAAATTCACAAAAAATTATAATGTTCTGAAACCACTCCTTTAGATGAATTTATTCTTCATTTTCAAATTCACTAGTCTGCAATCTAAACAGAGATTAGGGTACCAGATAACTTTTTTTAGTTTCTGGTTTTATATCTTTCTGTAGTTGTTTTATTCCCTGTAGTGTCACTAGAAAGTTACAGTACCATCAAAAACACGTACACTACTTTATCTTTTTCTTACACATGCCACAGTGATAAAAAGGAATTCAAGAATGTGCCTAATTATAATATTATGGGGAAAAAACTCTGTTAAATGGTGTTTAAGTATAAACATCTGGACTATTGGCAGGCAAAACTAAACTAGAGAATATTTCTGTATAGTTGTTGAAGTTATAGTGTATAATTGAAGTTTTCAGCCAAAAATAATTTAAATAGTTATGAAGAACATGCAACCTGTCCTGTCTCACTGAGAAGAAGCTCAGCTTTACCCTTGAATACAAATAAGACCATGAGATAATTTAGTCTAGCAGGAAATAGGAAAAGTGTAAGTAATGCTCTATATTTTCATTTATTACACAATATATCCACTTCCACAATACAGCATTAGTACTGGTCAATTGAGCTAAGGTATTGCTAAAGAAAAGAAAATCCAAAAATTATGCTCGCAGCCTAGCTGCTTTATTTTAAAATGCAAACAAATGTTAGGTCATACTTTTTATGGATATTCTTCCTTTTTAGCAATATGCCATGGAAAATGAATTGGACTTCTCTTTCTTTCAAAAGAAGAGAGAAAAAAAGGATCTTCCTGAATCCCTTTTTTAGACATAGGCTTTAAAACAGCATTCTTAATGAAAGAGCCTGCTGGACTTCATGAGCTGCCAGCAGAAGAGGCTCTTCTCCAGCTGGTACTAGACCATGTCTGAGGGCTGCTGTGTAACTCTGAAGCACAAGGCTGCTGTGGGACCTTTGCTAGTCCCTGGGGTGGTCAAGATGCAGGGCATTCACCTTAGATTGCCCCTCTCCTCTTGCCTCTCTCCTCCAGGGACAAGAAACCTGAGATTCATTTCCCCTCACATTTTAAAACGTCACTGTCCCTTCCATCTCCCTGAATTCTTCACCTTCACCACCTTTGGGCAAAGAGGTACCCTGGGAACAATTCTTGTCATCCGTGAATGCAGGAATGAGAGGGCAAGGACTCAGATCTGCATGGCACCTTTTACTGTTACCCAGCCATGAGAGGAGAAAGGCTTTCTCTGCCATTCCCTGTTCCACACTCTATGGTAGTGAGGAAACTACTACATAAAACAAAAGCATCCTATGGAGGAATTGCAGTGTTGCCCAGTCTTGTGGTTTTCATGCAATTTCACATCTTCAAAATAGTTCTCACAGTCACAGCTCCTGGAATCAGGATCTAATGGTAAATCTATTTTTAAATTTTAACTGAAGTTTTTAACTTTTGTGGATATGGAGAAAAAAGGCTTCTTGTGTGAAGTGAGTCCAAGGAACCAGAAGGCAAATGAAAAGAAAACCCTAAAGCATGACTATTATTATTTAATCATCATGTTTCTGGGGGAGGGAAAGAGTGTGACTCTCAGGTTTTAAGTGGTTTTAGGGACAGGAACAATTAAATGGGAGAAGCAGGATATCTTGCTTTTTCTGAATGTTGCAGTTATTGTTTAAGTGACAGAATTAATTAATCATATTTGGGAGTAGCAGTATCCATTCTGGATGTGAAAGTGTTATGACTCCAGAGAAAAAAGAAAAATATTTTGAAGAAGGAAATCAAGAAAAGGGCAAATAGAAACAAAGACTATAGAGCTCATTTTATAAGTTTTATTTCAAAAAGAGCAAATTCAGGTCTGCACCTTCATTAGGTGTGCACACAATACGCTGGTTCATTAGCAACTATAAGAATGCCGTCTGTCTTGATTATGGAATGTTTCCCTGTCAGAAACAACATTTTTACGCGCTTTTGGGTTTTGTCATTTACTACTTAGGTATTTTCCACTCCTAAGACAATTTCCTGCAGAGGAAATGTTATTGTTCTCATTCAAGTAGCATTTTTTAGTAACTGTTATTGTTTCCTATCAACAATTCTGTGTTTTGGGACAGAACCAAATTGTCTGCTTTAAATTCCATCTCTGTTACACTTTCTCCAGAATTGCTGATGAGATAGCAATTTCCCAGCCTATCATCCGGAAAGATTATAATAGAATCTCCATAAGAGTTTGTGCTCTGTCTGTGCTGTGTTATATCAGATTGCAGGTGATAGTGCTGCTTCTTCTGTTCATTATGATCATCTGGTACTGAGAAATCTCCTTACTTTCACAGGCCAGCACAGTTCTAGTGGTGAATCTGATCCTACAGTGCTAAAATGTGGACACCCATAGCTGTAAGCACCATCTTTCTGCCTTGTTTTGTGTTTATTTCCACCTATGAAGGTGCTACCTAACCTATATACATCTTGAGGAGGACTACGATGATGATGGCACATCCATAGGTAGATATTAGCCCCTTAAAACTAATCCCTCTCTTTGAAATTAAAAGTGTGTAAGAAAGAACCATTAACACAGTTTCAGAAAACCACACATGAACTCTTATGTGCATACTAGTGTTATTCTCTGGAGATAGTGTTGTGTGTCCCTGGTACAAATAAACAAGTTATGGTGTTTAGTTAAGTTTTTATTCTATTTGTATGTGTGTGTAGGCTTGCAAAAAATTCAATGTTTGCAAAAAAAAAAAAAAAAACCAACTTTTTTTTTAATGTCACAGTGAGGTGTAAAGGGGTGAGATTGCAAGACATTAAAGGTGTGTTTTAACTGATGCAAATTCTATTCTGAGTTCAACAATCATTGATTGTGTTACATGCTCCATCGAGGGTCCAAGGCTATGTATCACACATCCTGTGTCCTATTTCTCCGGTCTGTGCAGGCATTTGTCTGGATATTTTTCCACCAAAAGGTGTTGACAATCACAGGCAGATGCAAAACCAATTCTTTTGTGGTGCAAATCACTGCAAGTCAAACAATGTCCATCTGGACCTGTACAAGTCCAGTGCAAAAAGGCACTGAAAGAGAAACTTGGAGACGAGTTCTTTACTGGATAGCACAATTCAGCCTTGTACTGCACAGAACTCTTTTAGAGCTTTGTCTGACCAAATGGCTTCACTTTCCAAATGAAAAAGAATATAACTGGAGGCCTGAATGCATAAGTACAGGAGATCTTCCATAATTCATATCATTTTCTTATGTCATTACTCACGGATATTAAAAAAAATATCAGGAAGCTGTAACAGATCACTTAAGACTCTTTACACTCTAGTTGTATATTTTAACTGAGCTGACAATTTCTTTCACCTAGTCAGACAGCATAGCCAGTTGGCCCTCTATTGTAAGTGGTAGCACTATATAAGTCATTTCCCTGTCAGTGAGGCCTGAAGGATATTGTGGTAAATGGTGGGTTTTTGTTCCTGTTTAATCTTCTTCTCAATTATTTGTTACCTAATTTAGCTCATTACTGAGAAACAGAAAACTCAGCTTTAATTTAATCATTTAGCATTAATGCAGATGCTCTTTTTTCCAGACAGGATTTTCTGCAAGATGCACATCTTTCCAAAGAGATACTCTGGAATTGTCCACTGTGAAGTCATGGCAGAGGACAAAAGCTCAGGAAATTAAGTCATGTGCCCACAGAAGTTAGTTGGATCTGGAGCCTCTCCAGACTCTTTAGTCAAGCTGGCAGTTCTTTGCCTTGGCCATCACTGCTGAGGCTTCCAGACCAAGCTTATAATTAACTGTCAAAAACAAATGAGAACTAAAATATAATTCAAAGCAAACAATTATTTAAACACATGCCCAGAATCTTCTTACAGTTTGGAAACTATGACTCAGGTATAAGACTTCTCAAGGTTGTTACTGAAGAGAAGAAATATCACCTAACTTCATTCACACAAGTAAATTTAAGTAACCTAAGTCACAGCTCCTGAAGAATCACTTGAAACAGATGCCTGAGGCTCTTTCTTTTCATCCCTACCCATGAGCAGCAGCTAACACCTGCTTGCTGAGGTGGGAAGTCCCTCTTATAATAGAGGTATTACCAAACACCTGCATTTCTCTAGCTTTGGAATTGTCCACTGATCTCTCCTTGGTTTAAAAAGAAAAAACTGTATTTTCCTCCCTAGGAAAGTTTTAGACAGTGAAGATGTCCATCATATTGTGTTCTCCAGGGAGTGTAGTTATTTATGGGATGCAAGTACATTTGTTTCCTGAGATATTGCAATCTGAGAAGATGTTATAATGCAAAGTTTATCCTTTCTGTAAGACATTACATATGATTTACACATTTTAAAATTTACATTCTAAAAATTTACCGCAACCATGCATAAACTCTCCTTAGTTCAAGTGGCAGTGTGCAATAAAATGCACTAAACTAAACCCAAGGTATACATGTTATATAACTTAGGGAGGATTTTTTGGAGTATGACTTGAATGCAACTAAGATCCCAAAAGATAAAATAGGAACTCCTACTTTATATCAGCAGTGTTCCAAAATCAAGGAACATTCCTATTTTTTAAATTTGAAAAGGATTCCAGATAGAAAAAAATCTGTACTTTTCCAAATTTACCATCATTACATGCATTTCTCATAGCTTTTTCTTTTCCTTTCTCTACCCTTGCATTTTCTTTGGGTGTTTAGCAGTTCCCTCAGGGCACAGACAATTATTTATGACATACTTTCCCATGTAAAATTTATTTGGAAAAACTGTTCCTATGGAAACGGCTGTTTTCAAACAGGCTTGTATTAATGTCAAACAATATGATTGCATCTACAATAGAGAATGCATCTTTTATTATCAGATACATTTTAATGACTTTGAAAACCAAATAAATTGCACAGAGGAACAAAATGAGTTCTATTCTGTGATATCATCAAGTGGATATTCAACTGTCATCTGGCCATTACAGGGAATTAGAGTAGTAATACTCAGTTCATTTTACAAAGGTCCAATTTGAAGGTCTCTTAAAATTTCTAAACAAAGCTTTTAAAAATATCAATCAAAAGCCTGCACTGGAATGCTATGAAAGACCAACAAGGGTCTTATGTACAAATAAAACCCTGAAGGTTTTTATTTCAGAAATGTCAAGTTTCATGTGTGTGACATACCTACACAGCGCAGCTTTGGCACTAGAAGTAGATTGGCAGCCAAGATGTTACAGGCAATTGATTTCTGTGGCTTCAGGATCAAGCTCTTGTAATTATGTTTTGTCTTTGTGGTGTTTTGCTGTTAGGTCTCTCCTCACTATACCTCCTGCTTATCTTCTGGTCTTTGCAGTCCTCCAGAAAAAAAGATGAATCATGGAGCAGCTGCAGCACAGCCCACCTGAGCAGGTTTTAATGAAAAAGAAAAGTAATAATTTTCATCTGCCTGAAAAAGCAATTTGCTATTTTAAAAAAAGTAATTTAAGAACCTACTTCAGTAATTGCCTTGGTGGTATTATTAGATTTTTAGAAAGTAATACCTAGTAGTACTCTAGTCAGGAACATGACAGGACAGGTGGATGGGCATCTCATAGAACATCCCAGTCCTCCAGCTTGGACTCTTTCCTTGGTCCTGTGCAGAAGTTAATTCTGTTAATACAAAGGCCCCTGCTATCCACCTTCACACATGCAGGCTTTTAGCACTTGCTTATCTTCTGAGTCATCTTCTTCAGGGAGACTTGGGAAAAAAAACTTCCATGCATGCTGTGTGCTCAAGTGGCTCTTCACTTCTTTAAACAAATAACCAAGAGTGCTTTATTTTATAAAAGGAACTAATTCAGCCAGGGACTGAATAAAATCCAAGGCCACAAAATATAGTGGAAATAAACTGTGACTTCAAGTTGGAGAGATTCCACAGTTCAAGTTAAGCTGACTTCAGGACTATCAGGGAAAAAACCCTCACTTCCCTATGGTGGAGCTCCTGAGTGTATTGTCATGTGTACGTGAAAGGAGAAACGTGTATAAACCCTTTTGTCTCGTGAATGCTAAAATGCAACATTGCCAGTACAAGAATTAAAAAATTGTGAAATTGATCACCCAAAACCACTGACTGCTCATTCTTCTAAGCTGATTTTGTGAGACCAGTTGGAAATACTCATGAGTTGGAACCACGATAAAGAATTATTTTCAATCCCCTCTTTATGCAATAAAAGTTCCATACTGGAACAAACTTGTCAACTGGGCTGTTGGAGGCAAAAATGCTCCTGCAACTGGAGACTCAAGTCATCTTTTTGTTAGGATGTTTGTTAGGTTTGTTAGGCAGTCTTGGTTTCTACACAACCCTAGAAAAAGGAGCTTCCTTCTTATTCCAAATGGCCCTAAAATCTTTTCCAGAGTTGTCTAAGCTCAGGGAAATAATGTGTTAAAATTGGCCTCTCTTTCAGATCTGAGGAGATTTTCCAGTGACTGAAAAAAACCCTAGATGTAATTAAAATATATAATTGTAGAATATACCATGGATAGTGCAATATATAATAAAGTAGTAGTACCTAGGCAAGTAGCTGAAGTAACTTCTGTACCCAAGGGGCAATGGAGAAGTCCTACTCCATTAGAAACATTTGGAAACTGTCCACTCTCTAAGACTATGAAAAAATTCTCAGCTCACTTGTATGTGATGGGTTTTTTGTTCCCATGTGTTGCTTTTAAAAACTGAATGGTTTGGCCTATGATGATCAGTGCATTTTCTTAGACTCACCCTTTGTGCAGCGTGAACTGGCCCCATCTGGCTCCAGCTTGTGGATTAGATTTAGCCACCTTATTTCTACTGAACTCCATGATGTTTCACTGACCTGCTGCAGGCAGCATGTCTTCTCTCCTGCAGACAGCTTTCCCAGGGTTTACCAGTCTATTTTTGGGAAGAATTTATTTGTCAATTTCAATATCATAATGAAACTTGCATTGATTTATTTTTCACGCTCTCATCCCACAAACAAGAGGCTAAAAGACTTGAGTGGAGGGAATACAGGAATTTCTACCCCTTTATCATGATAATCTTTACCTTTTGACCTTTTAAAGATTGCAGATCTCACTCTCAATTAAAAAAAACACAGTAAATACTGTTTATTTCTCTACTAGAAGAAGATCCATAATGACCTGCAGGCTCATAACTGAATTAATCTCTCCAATTTGTATTCCCAGTGTTGTCAACTTCTCTGATTTTTATTGGATTTTCTAATCTAATTTTATAATTCCGAAGCCTGGTCCACTATATTCCTATGAGAATCTTTCACCCTTTTTTGGTAACACCAATAAGTGTAATGGCTCAGGACCCTGAAGGCAGATGGATTGTCATAAGTATGATATATATTCTCATGCTAATGGTCATTGGGTAAGTAATAATTTTTAATGTTTAATGTGATGAGAACTTCCCGAGTCAGACTTCCAGTTACATGAAAACTGGAAGAAAGAGCATATTTAAATATGCATACATCACACAACAAAAAACAAGGAACTTTTACTTATCTTCCAGGTGTGATTGTTAGCACAGAAATGAAGAGTGTTAGCAAAATCAGTGCTCTGAAAATTGCTGAAGACATGGGGTTTTCAGAAAAGTCAATGACTCTACTCTTTGTGTTGCTTGATGTGATATTTATTGAGTTTTTTCCAAGTCAGTGCAGGGCACTTTTGAAAATCTCACTCTTAACCTACATCAAGTGATTTATATTTGCATTTAAAAAACCACCAAACTAAAATAAATTCGGGGTTTGAGAGTCTAAACATCATTTTTAATCCCTAAATGCAACATCAGGTATCATAGGTGCTCAGTTTCTAGACCTCACATTACTGCCACTTAAGCATAAATGGCTCATTTTTCATCAGCATTTTCTCCAGCAACTGCACTTTTTGCTTTGAGAATTAACACAAAATCTCAGCACAAAGTGCCAGCAGCAATGGTTATCTCACAGCCACGTTTCACAAAGCAACATTTTCAAGCTTTTATCATATGTAGGCTTGATCATCTCAGCCTGCCCTGAGTGCTTGGACTTTCCATGCAGCTCCACTGAGGTGGATCCTGGCAGGCAATCCCAGCACTGGGATCCCCAGGCCCATCAAACCAACCCTGCTGCAGAGCAGAGGAGAGCTGAGAGCAAGGACACCAGAGCTGGTCACTCAGAGACTACCCCCTGCCCAGTAGGCAGCTGGGACCTGAGCAAGGAAACTTCACACCTCAGGAAGTTTCTCTTGCTGAGAAGTTGTGGAATGGGCAGGTTTCATCTCTCCTGTTTCTCCTTTTTGTTAATATATTTCTGTGTTTACTGAAGAAGGGATGTGCATCTAAGCATCCCACATTAATATGACCTGCAGGTCATTGCGTTTTTGAAACATTCTCAGGGTGTCTCTACCTAATGAATCTTTAAACTTGTGCTTGAGGGAAGGAGGTCAATGGCCACTATTCTTTCTCCTTTTTCTGGGATAAAAAAAAAACAATTAAAATTGGCTCAGACATTTCAGTCCAAGAAGAAGTTCATGACTGTAAGGGAAATATTTTTCTCTTCAGTCTAACATGAGAAACAGTACATTTTGGAGGAAAAATCCATGAGTGTCTCTTCTTCAATTTCCTACAGACCAGCACCACCTGATCCTGCTGCCTGGCTTGTGTGTGTGTGTTTCTACAATCTCACATGGCTCT
The DNA here is from genome assembly GCF_017590135.1 of Pyrgilauda ruficollis. Taxonomy (NCBI): domain Eukaryota; kingdom Metazoa; phylum Chordata; class Aves; order Passeriformes; family Passeridae; genus Pyrgilauda; species Pyrgilauda ruficollis. The sequence goes on from NW_024525489.1 coordinate 15,603,170, forward strand.
CCAAGAAACAGATGGGATGTGAAATCTGGGGTTGCAAATTCCCTTGAGCAGAGGGGGGCCAAAACTTGTAATATCTCAGTGCTGGATACTGCGGTGTCTAATCCTCCCTTGCAAACCTTGTATTTCCTTGTATTTCTGTAGGTACTACGCTGAACAAAAAGGAGTTCCTACCAATTTTTGCATGATAGAATAAAAGTTTTAGTAAAATAGAAGCTGATCCAATGCATCATTAAAATCAGAAATCTGAAAGAAGATTGGTAGACAGGGCTTTCTCTCCTTGCACAGGAGAATTAGTAGAGAAGTTAATATTGATGCTTCTAATGCCATATTTCAAAGCCTAAGTTTCTGACAAGTGAAAAATAATTTTTTAATACACACATACATACAAAAGGAAAATTACTCAGAGAATGGAATATATATTTTTATTTTTGGAAAACTGCTTGTTTCCTTGAAGTGACACAACAGCTTTGCTCCAAGTGCATATCAGCCTGATAAAAGCTTCAAAGCTACAAAGATACAAAATTTCATACATTTGAATATTCAAGTATTTTAATAATCAGAAAAATCAGGATAGTACAAATCTAACATATGCCCCAGTATTTTTCATTTATTTATCCTGTACCAAGAGAATTATTTTAATAATTTCTCTGCAGAATGTGTTTCCTTTTCTCTTATTTCTCCATTGAATTTATATCCTTGATGATATTTGTACTTAGTGTATTATTAATTAGTTTTAAAACACACAAAAAATTCATTTGCTTGTTCCAGCTTAATCAGCTATAAAAAGCTACCAAAGTGATGACTACTGTGTTTCATTACATTCCTAGATGAATCTTAAGAACAGATTGCAAAACTTCATTTCCAACAGGGATATGTCCTTTAGAGGCTTGTCTGCTATAACGAGGTAGCAGTACATCACAACATCTTCGGCCACCGTGAATATGTGAAAACCCCAGGTTCACCTAGCAAAGGCATTCGTGAGGAAAAACAGACTCCATGGCTGCTTGCAACCTCTCCCTAAAAAATGTAGAGATGTCATAAAATCATAGAATCATGGAATATCATTTGTTGGAAGGGACCCACAAGGATCAAGAGTCCCGCTCCTGGCCGTGCATGGGGCACCCCAAGAATCACATCACGTACCAGAGTGTGTTGTACCAACATTTCTTGAGCTCTGTCAGGCTGGTGCTGTGACCACTTCCCTGGGGAGATGTTCCAGTGCCCAACCCTCAGGACGAAGAACTTTTTCCTGATTTCATCCTGAATCTCCTGACTCAGCTTCATGTCATTTCCTCAAGACCTGTCACAGGGCACAAAAGTGAAGAGATTGGTTGTTATGTTCCAGTTCGCTCTGGAACTTCAGGACAAGAGGAAACCATTCCGTTTCTGTACAGTTTCTTTGCTCATTCCTGTACAATTACATGTCTTGTGCTTTTTGATCCAATAAATTCCATTTATTTGTCTTGAGTTTTCAAGTATTTACCTTTTCCCACAAGAAATTATCTGGAAGTGTTTGACTTACAGCTAGTCCAGGGATGAGTACAAGTTGTATCTGGTGCACAATATGGGACCTTGTCCCAACAAATTCAAGCTGATGATTACCAGCATGAATTTTTGTATGCTTGGCACCTGCCTTGACTGCCAATCAGATATTCAAGCCAGACAAACTCTTTATTATGATCTCTGTGGAGAATTATTTCTCTTCCTGTCTTCCCATCATTGTTTCCTATGTATCACTAGCAACTGTCTGAAATAGTCCAGCTTCTATCCTGCTGATAGATGAGAGGAAAATTTTTGGGAGGGGAAATAAAACCCAAGAGGATTTTTTGGAACAGTGTTCCACACCAGATCTGATTGAGCTTGAATCTTCCCAGTTTTTGAGTGCAAAACTAAACTCATCTACTAAAAAAATTATGTGCCAACTAAGAGCACAAATGGAAAATAGAAGAACCTGCCAGCAAATTATTTGAAAAAAAAATTGGTTTGAAAGAACTAGAAAATAAAGACTAATTAGGAGGCCAAAAGGATAAGCTTCTTTTTATGTTTACTGCAAAGACAACATAAATACACCCAGCTCAGCTCCTTACCAACCCCAGACAACAGCAGCTAATACCTGTAGGGGATGGGTGACTGGGAGGGGAGACCAGAGAGCATGAGTGCAACCACGCAAAATGGAAACAAAATTGCATAAAGATGGGTGAGGCAAGTACCTGGAACAGGATTCCCCTGGAAGAAAAAGGAAGAGTGTCAAATTGGGAGGTTTGTTGATGGTACTTTGGGTAGGACTTTTTTCAAATTCAGAGAAAATTATTTTGGCTTCAAACCGATAATGGGATGTGGGTTATATGAAGGCAACATACCCTTAAAAGGCGGTCAAATGAAAATGCAACAAACCCTGTGTGTTCTTAAGAGCAGTTAATGCCCTTGTGAAAAACTGACTGGAAGATACTCAAGTCCCCCTGATTTTCTCTTAAGGATTGTTCCAATAGGATTTTTAAAATGCTAAAGTCCCTGTTAATTGCTACTGATAGGCATTACAAAAGTGTTTATACAGTGAGGTCTGTTGGGTTATTTCCCTCAGGAAATCACTAGTTAATAAAGCTGTGCTAACCTTTCCTTTAATTTCAATATTGAAACAAGAATTACAATGTGGAGAAATCTAAGATGTACAATTAAGAGAGCAAGTGAATCATAAATATGAACAACTCTAAGAGTGTGTTTAAACATTGAATGGAAACATAAGGTCAGTTTTGATTAACTATTTGGATAAATTTAGCCCTTAATGGAATCTAGAACAGCAGAAGTATTTTCTTCTTTTAGGTATTCTATTGGAAAGAGAATTAAGAGGAAAATTGTCTTGCAATGTGAGCACCAAATTTTTGGACTAAATCAACAAATTAGAATATGAAACTCAGAAGTCTGTGCTTGTTATTCAGGCTAACAGAAATGCAAAACACATGCATGGCAGACAAGGAAATGAGAAGCAAAATTCTGACTGCAGTTACACCCATAAAATTTCATACTACTTCATACTGGGCTATCCGGTGGTACATTTTTAAAATGTTGCCTTCTTAGTCAATTAAGGATGTGATTTTGAAGCAGGCTAAAAACCCACTTATTTAACCTTCTTTAACTATCTTTTTTTTTTAAAATGGCAATTTAGTGCTTTAGAAAATTAAAATTTGCTGCAGATTTTTTAAACAAAATATCTTAATAAAATAGGAGCTCAATTCAATCTATATACACATTTTAAGTGCATGAGCCAAAGCAATTATATTAACATATTTCTAAACTATAAAGAATATACAGAAGTCCATTTACATTTCATTGTCAGAGCAGGAAATCCACTTCCAACAAAGTGCAAAAATAATAAGTTTATATATAAATAATTCTCCTTACAGAAACCTACACAGGACACTATTTTTATCATCTGTTTCTGTTCAGTTCAATTTATAACAGTAGTATTCAGAGATCTGCTGAGCAGATTAGCCTTCTCATTTAATGAACATCAGTAAATTCTAGGAAGCATGTAGCTTCAGCCAGAGTGATCTCCATCTCTTCATACAGTGTTACAGTCAGATTCACATGATGCAGTGTAGTAAGAACAGAAGTTGATCTTTCTCATCTGTGCTGCTCATTTGTTATTTGCCCTGGAGATGGAGGAAAGGTGTTTTGGGGTACAAAGAAATGAGAGCTGCCAACATTTTTATCTGGTGCATTTCAGGTGTATTTTCAGCCATGGATATTTGAGAAAAAGGACTGTCTCCTGCTGAGGTGGGTTGACTTTTTCTGGACACCAGGTGCCCACCAAGCTGCCCTATTAGTCCTCCTTCTCAGTTGAACAGAGAGAGAAAATCATGTTGAGAACAACTTGTAGGCTGAGATAAGGCAGTGTACTAAAGCAAAAGTGAAAGGCTGCACACACACAAGCAAAGGAAAAACACCAAAGATTTTATTCTCTGTTTCCCATCAGCAAGTAATGTCTGGCCACTTCCCAGGAAACAGATCTTCAATATATGCAGTGGAAGGCAAATGTTCTAAATAATGGATGCCACCCCTTTCTCCTCCCTTCCTTAGCTTTTAAATCCAAGCAGGAGTCACAGAGTATAGAATACCCCTTTGGTCAGTTCAGGTCACCTGTCCTAGCTGTGACCCACTCCCAGGCCCTTGACAGGGTTGGAATGTTGGAGAGACATTGCTGGTGCTGTGCCAGCACTGCTCGGCAGTAGGCAGAACACTGGAGTGTTACCAACACCTTTGCAGCTGCCACAGCAAAGCACAGCACTGTGCAGGTTGCTGAGGGGAAAATTATCTCAATCTCAGCCAGACCCAATACCCCTGGATGAGGAACAACCAGGTTTAGGAGCATTCTGGTTCCTCTTTTAAGCAAAATGAGTAAAATCACCCAGAGAAATCAAGGCAGAGTATTGTGAAGTCTTACCAGAAATCCAAAATCTGCACTGTAGTACAACTATGATTCTAAATCTCCATATTTCAAGAGAGAATTTTCTTACCTGGTACTGGTTCTGGGATTAATGTTGCCCATGCACCACCACTCAATTCCAGCATTTTGACTCTGGCCTCTATTTTAGCCTCTATTCGGGCAGCAGCACTCTTGTAGCTGCTTACACCTTTCTACTCTCCCTGCTTCTTCTTAGGTTTTTATTCAGGGTCCTAATTCCTTGAAACTAATACAGGTGAGAACAGAAATTCTGTGCAGAAATGAGTTTCCTCATCTTTCAGAAAACTTAGCCTTAGTGTTTCCATAGAGGTCTCTCCTAAGGTTTATATGCGCTGAGACCCTTACTGGAAATGAGTTACAAAGCCATACATGCCACCAGTAAAATACGTGGTAGGTTGTTTCCCCTTCACTCCTAAATGGAGTGAAAAAGAAGCTACTGAACACTGAATGTCAGCCTTGAAAAGGCTGGAGTGATTTCAGTCAGAAGGAAAAAGTTTGAAGAACTAATTGTGAACACTCTCCTGTTCTCTTCATTTCAAACTTCTCTTGGCTGCCTGGTGAAAGGATACAAAATCCTGCAAGATGAAAAGAGAAGGCTGCTTCAAGGTTCAGCTCTCAGCCAAGCAGGTGAACGTACAGGGTTTCTGAAAGCAGCTCCCAAGCTTAGTCATAGAGAGCAGGTTAGGTGCCAGAGTGAGCCACAGATGATGCCACTTCTCCACTGCAGTCAGGGCCATGCTCACATAGAGAAAATACACCAATGACTGCAGCATAATCACATCCTGGTTTTATTTAAAAATAATTTTAAATACAGAATTGTTCTGATTTTTTGGTTTGGAATTGTTCTTTTCCCATTCTAGATTTTTTTTAATTAGGCAACACTTTTTTTTAAAATTTAATTTTTTTTTTTTAAATATTTATATGATGAATTTAGACCTAGGGAATTCTTGGAGAAAAGCGCATGTTACTTTTGTGATATTTGTCTGCCACTACAAGAGATAGTACAGATAACTCTCATCAGTAGGTCAGATATTTTTATATAAAATATGTAAATGTCATAATGTAGGTTTAGTAGTATTTTTAATTAAATTTTTAAACTAAAGTCAGAAACAGAGCAATTACCTTTTAACTGCCCTTATGAAATGGATCTGATATCCATCCAGCCCTGGAGATTTGCCTTTCCTGGAATCTAAAATAAATAGGGGTCAGCAAGAGAATTAAAAAAAAAAATGCAATTCAACACAACCCCAAACCTTTAATTTGCAGTTGATGTCATTGATATGAGCTCTGTTTATCTGGGAGTAACACATAAGGCTGAAAAAAGTGTTTAATGGCTGCCTTAATTTCAGTTAGCTTGGTCAGTGTCCCTTTGGGCGCACTTTTTAAGCCAGTGGGGTATTATTCTGTCAGGTTTATTGCTGTTTTCTCCATAGAATCTTAAACTCATGCTTTTCATTAAGAACATTGTTATCTTCTAAATAGCACATTTAATTCTCGTCCTAGAGTAACAGGATGAGAACCTCTTCCTATAGCTTCTGCTTGCTCTTAGTTTTATGTAACTTTTCAAACGTAGTGTTGTCAATTCTAAACTGCCTGTGCCTTCAATCTATTCTCCTGTGTGTCTGGAAAATCTGACCCAATTTTTAATTCCTGGTTTTGCAACATTTGACAGTTTATTTCATGTTATTTCATTACTTAATTTGAAGTAATGAAATTCAGGTAATTTCTCAAGATACTTTGAATTATTGCTTTTGCCAAAGCAAAATGGATTTTGGTTTACAGCATCATTCTCTTGTAAATCATCTAGGTCATTCATGTGCAGACGGCACAGTTTTGATTTCTGTTCCATGTTTGGGAACATTCTGAAGACAAAGAAACACCCACCCTTCTTGTTTGTTTTTACTTCAACTGTTGTCTGTGTTTAATCCCAAGTGAACGGGGTTAGATGATTCACCCATTAGATTTTCATTAAATTTAAATTAATTCTTATACTTGGTGAGCGTTTCAATTGATCAGTCTTATTCTGGGGTAGAAAACACAATTGTTCATTTGGTCTCTTTCTGCCCACAAGAAAAACAGCATAAGCAAAGGAGAAGCCAGAGAATAATGCATATAAATAAGTTTAATTTTAATGGCCTCCAAAAGTTTTGGAATAAACAATCCAACTGACCATTTAGAAATACTGGAAAGAAAAATAGGGAAATGAATAGAAACCAACATGGATTAGTGCACCAACCGTATTGAACAAATCTAATTTCCACTGAAAGCAGAATATAAGGGCTCGTGGACAGGAGAACAGCATGTGATGTTATTGTAAACAATTAAGAAAATGTGTTCTGTATGAATATTTGGGTAGGATCAGCTCAAAAGTGATGCTTCTATCACCTGCTTTTTATTATCTGTATTATTGATGGTAAACATTTAACAAACCCAACCTTTCATGCAGTTACACTTTCAGTACCTCTTGATTTAAGCAATGATTCATTGATAACCACTTTTGGGGTGCATTTTTAAGAACTCTGGATTTAAAAAAAAAAATAGAATTCAAAATTATCTTGATAATTTAGTTTGAAAAAAAATCTATATACTACTAAATATGGTCAAGAGGGAGACTCCTCACCTGGAAAAGAATAATATGCAGGGCAAAAAACAGTCAGGGATTAACTGGTGGGGTGTCAGCTCTGCAGAGAAAGATCTAAGGGACTGAATAGGAAGCTAAATAGGAATAAATATTGTTATACTTGTGAGAAAGGCAAGAAATCTACTGGAATACATAAATAGGAATGTAGTGTATGAAACGCACTCATAATAATTGTTCTCTATTCAGACTTGTTAAGGCTTCAGCTGGAGTGCTGCAGACAATTTTTGGTGCCGTAACTTGAGAAGGATTTATACCACTTAAACAAGGAAGGCAACAAGAATGGTTGAGAGTTTAGAAATTATGATATGGAAGGAAAGCTTGAGATTCTACTTTCTATGCCTTTTAGGATGATGACAAGGTCTTGTTTCTGAGAGCAAATTTGCCAGGTTCAGGTGGGGTCTGTGCCAGCTTCAGGTGGGGTCCTGTGGCACAGGAACAGGAAAAAAAAAAAAAAAAAACAACAAACAAAACCATTGAATACTTTTCCAACCTTTAGTATTCTGAGAAATTTCCAAGCCTTACCCCAAGGTCACAATGTCAGGGCACCTATGCCTGAATTACTGACTACACACCTATTAATATACTAAATAAGGACAGGACATATGCTCAGGTTTTGATATGTGACTGATGATTCTGCATCCAATAGACACGAGCCCTGTCATAGTTTTGGTGATGCTAAGGAATCGTCTGGGGCCCAAGTCTGACCCAGGCATTTCTCCCAGCTGAATATACAAGGCCACCTTGTCCTTGGGGCTGTGGCAGGAAAGGATGAAGAGCTCAGCTGCAGGAGCCCATCTGTGTTCAGTCCTTTTCTTCAGAGCACAAGAACAGCCCATACCCTGTTGAGTCTGTTAGGATAGGCAGCAGCATGATGTCTTCATTAACTTCCAAGCAAATTTCAGGTCTTCTACACAGTAGACTCTTTCAGATCAGTCATAGAGCTGCTCTTGACAATCTTGGGCTTCGTCCTCTGGTTCCAACTAAGTTTCCGCAATTATCCTCACATTATCCTAATTGTCCTCAAAAAATCTGTTTTCAAACTCCCAGACTTCAAAATCTAACTGAGAACGACTGCTCCCACTTCCTTCTGGTTTGGCTCTGACTGAGCATGCAGGAGTCCAGCTAGCAAAAAACAGTTGCCAAGCAGTGGTGAAGCAGAAAGCCAAGGCAGGAAGCCAAGCCAGGCAGTCACTAGTGATATTCCAGAACCCTCAGCCCTCTACCCCAGGGTGGTAGAAACAAAGATGCAGCAATTTGGAGCAAACGTGGAAAATGACATGGGAGGCAGGAGGGGGACCAGCCAGAAGTGGGAGGAAGAAGCACGGATTTGAGAGCTGCAGCTGTGGCCAGTGTCATCACCAGCTGTCACCACGCAGCAGCAGCCCTGTCACTGGCAGGGCCTCAGGGGCTCAGTCAGATGCTGCTGCTGTCTCTGATCAAGGCGAGCGGCCGAGGGAATAAACATTCTGACCTTACTGTCTGCTCGTAATAAACACCAGCAATACTGCTCGCTCCAGCTGTGGGCAATTCAGACTGCTTCCTCAAGTAGTGCCTGCTGGAGATCAATTCCTAATGAACAGGGTAGGTGGAAAATAAATGAAAACATCCTATCAATACTGGCAAAATGTCACAAAGGCTTATTTCACCTTCATTACCAACTCACCTGGCTGAGTGTGAATCCTCACGTATTCTCTTTTCCCCATAATAGTAGCAAATAATTCTTACAGTATTCCCCCAAAAAGATCATTTCCTCTGGTTGCTATGGGAAAAATAATAATTATCTAGTAATGCAGGCATTTTAATTAGTTAACAAGAATGTCGTTTTCTTTTTCTAGGAAGCTGGACACTTTGCAAACTGAAAACCCAAGTACTGCAGGTAAATGACTGTCTGGCACGTGTAAGAAAATTATTTATCAAGTAGCTGTTGTTACTTTGGTTTGAAATGGGAACTTGATAAAAAAATAAAAACACTCCCCCAAAACAACAAAAACAACAACAACAAAAAAAAACCCAAACCAAACAAGTTTTAGTAGTTTATACTTCAGAACTTCAAAGTTACAATTTTCTTCAATTATATGGGCAAGGTCTCCAGAACTTTTTTAAACCTTTTAATAGAGGTTTTAAGTCTCTCGCAGACAGAAACCTTTCTCTATTACAGAAACTGTATTTCTTAGGTGACAAGTGGAGAATCTCATCACCTGTGCAGTCAGCAACAGAGGCAAGATTAATTAGTGAAGCTGAGAAGGTTGCTGTGCCTGAGCCTGCAACACAAAGAAAAAAATATTCTTGCCCTTAGAGCAGACTTCAAGAGGAACATAAATAACTTCTTTTTCTTTTATATGACTATGAGTGAGTTTCACTCACCTATTCAGAGTTGATATATATTTTAGATAGAGAGAAACAGCTGAACACAAGTGATAGTCAACAACATGAAAGTTAGAGATGAGCCTAATATATTTTTCAGGACAGTTCTCAGGTATACTAACAGAAATTTAGTGTTACTTATATCAGAAAACTGCAATTCTTGTGGGAGTTATCTATGACTTTGTCTATCAGCTTTATACTTAATTTTGGACCTGAGTTTTAACTCATAATTCTTGTTAAGTTAGGATGGAAATTCATCTCACATTACAGGAACAGTTAATCCAACAAAGGCGAAGAACTCAGCCTTTTTCAAAACATCTGTGAATCTAGCTCATTGGGATCTATGACTGATAAATAAATGCTGAAAATAGTCTAGGAACTTTCTTGTTTACATAGTGATTTAGCATAATTTTATATATAAATGTGAGCATATATGTATATATGTGTATATATATATATATATATATATATATATACACACATGAAACATATCTCAAAATCATAATGTCTCTACTCCAAATTGGGGTAGGACATTCAGTTACTGGTGTAATCCTGTGAGCTCAGTTAATAATCTTGTTGAATTTAGTAGCTTCTAAATCAAGTCTCCATCACCTCTGTGAGAAAATCTACAACTTCTTTATAAAACCAGGGCAGTGCTAGTGTGAGGGATGGTGGATGAAAGAGTTCTGTGATATTAGCATATCATTGTTTATGAAAGTGTTATGACAAAAAAAAATCAATTCACAGAATAATTTGCAGTGCAAATCTCACTTCTACAGCATGCCTGCTGAATTATCTACTATAACTTAGCTCATTTTAAAATTGGTGTAGTCTGCAGGATGTTACATTCCCTCTAGACCAGGAGTTCTACACATGCAGTCTTGTAGGGAATAAAAAAGTAATTACTGAAGATCACCCTTTCCCAGACAGTTGCTGTGGACTGTTCAAACACTCATTTACAATTTAATCATAGGGCCCTCATTGAAATAGGTTTTTAGGTTAACTGAGGCTAATAAAATGGTTATTTAAGTTTATTACATTTGAAAAAACCAGAAAACATCCATTCCGTTGTGTGGTAGAATTGAGGCTGTTATTTTTGTACAGAAAAGAGGAAACAATGGAATCACATTCTGTGATGGTTGTGTTGGTGGAGTTTTTTTCTTTTCATGGAAATAATGACTGCTTCCTGATCCAACATAATTTCTACTGTTTTCCTAACATGTTGACTGAGTGACAAATAATAATTTACTCTTTCACCAGTTTTTTGAAGCTATTTGAAGCTTTTCTTAGATAAAACACCCCCTTTTTATGTTTCTTTGAAAAGTACTTTTAAATTTTAAGTATCTTAGAATAAAACAAGATAAAGAGTTATACTTCTCAAAAATGACAGGCTTTTAGTATATATATAAATTATAAAAAATTATTATGAAATTTTTATTTGATTTGGAAACAGTTCAGGAGGGCAACCAATGCTATAACATTTGGTTTTTTAAAATTAAATGTGTGCTACATGTCAACAAGATATCTTAGGGTTTTTCCTAACACCCCCTTCAGTGGCTCTTTCTTTATTACTCTCTTTAATGAAACATTCAGTTCATGTTCAAAGAATCAGATTTTCTTTCAGTGTAAATGAATTGATAGTAGTTTAGCATTGATCATTTAAACCACCTGAGACTCTGCCTCTTGTGGTCTTTTCCACCCCTTTCCCTCCATTTCAAACAGCATTGCTAAAACACACTGAGGTCCAGGTTTGCAAAGTTATTTCAGTGCCTATCCTTCTTACTGGTTATTTTAACAAGAGTAAAACATTTTACATCTTAACACCTTAAACAAAGAACTCTCAGATGATCTCCCTGTCATTTCTAGCTCTCAAACCAGAAGCATACTTTTGTCAATACCTTAAGATTGCTTTGCCTGGGCTACAATACCTGTTCTTAGGGGTTCACTGAAGTGCTGTGTCCTACACTGACTGACTGACTAGAGCTCTGCAGAGTTCAGTGGGGATCATCTCAGATACAAGATGGAGATCAGCACAGTTCTCACTCAGATCACACTTCAAATTAAAAATCAAGCTCATGATAGATTGAGGCTGTTATTTTTCATAAAAGTCCAGTACCTCAAATTCTCAGCTTTCAGGTAAATGAGTATATTAGGAAAAAATAAAAAGCAACAGGTAATCAAAATCAAAAAAAATATTATCTTGGTTGTTTATTATTACTCACCTACAGTGATAAGTTAAATGTATCATATGTACTGCCAAGAAAAATGTATTGTCGAAATTATATTTGTCAAAAGATGTCTTGTATCTTGCAGTGATTTCAGATTCATATATTGCATTGAAATATGATTTTCCAGAAAATCTGGAAAAATTATCACACAAAGTGTGATGCAGAAGATCCGTTGCAAAGTGTGTTGTTGGACTTAGAAGGTGCTATTCCAGCTGATACCTGATCAAAGAAAGCAATGATGGGCCTGTGGCTGTTGTGTTTTCCTACTCAGTCACTGAAAGCATGTTACAGCCTTTAGCCTATTGCTTGGAGCCCATCCAAACTATCTGCACCCATACAGCTGGCAGAAAAGCCAAGTGCTGCGGAGTCACGCTTGCACTTTGTGAACAAAAGACAGTTTCAGGCAGTCTGTGACCTAATTTATTGATTTCTACCATTTGCAGATGACACTGTTAGGTATCTTTCATGAAGTAATTGAAGGGCATTGAGTGGGTAAAGAACTTTAGTGAAAGCTGAATGCAGCACTCTGGTACAATTCAGCTGTGGAAGGCCTCCTGGCAGCCACTTGCTGAAAACCCAGTGGAATCACTGGAAACCATCTGCTGGACATATTGACCAGACCCAAACTTTTGATCATCTCTTAAACAGCAATGTCACATTTAATCAAAGTCCTTTCTATGAAAAGTATGATTTACTGAAGATATGTGAAATTTCCCTGTGTTTTAAAAGGAATTCTGGTTTCTGCTGATGCTGTTGCTCTATAAATTCTTGTTATATAACAGGCTAAGGATGATGAACGAGGCTTTGATATGAGTTACTCAGTAGCAGATGGTGAAATATCACTCTTCCAGTGTTTGGGAAACAAATTTAAATAGATAGGTAAGAGAATGGTCTGCTCACATGTTCTGTTTAGATTGTAGGCAACAACTATAAATCCATGAGAATGAATTATATCCATGTTTTATTTTTTTTTCTTAAAAAAAAAGTCCTGTAACTTACAGTAGAACAGATTTATTCTTTTTATCTCAAGAACTAAAGTTTTCCATCTTTAATCAATATTTTTACAGTTATATGAAAATGTGTAAGTGCTATAAGCTATATTCATGTCATGTTCATGGTGATAACAGGTAAACTGGAAAAAAACCAGATGTTCCTGTTCCGAAATAAGCTGATCTTCTCAGAATGACATCAGCCAATTTCCTTAGTCACACTACTTCACATTACAAGGGGAGAACCATGAGTGCCTGCTATCTAGTACCTGAATCTTAAGTGGTTCAGGTAGAGACATTACACAATTTACCTTTATACAATGAAGTATTTTTCTCTTCCTTTTTCTTCTTCAAATTGAGACATGTAACATGTAATTAGAAATATGTTGATATGTTAGGATACCAATGACACAAAAATATGCATTACCCCAAAGATGAATTTTGTAATTGCTCCATTAGTTTTTACTGATTACAGTTTGCTGTTATACACTCTCCATAACAGACAGTATTCCAGTCAGGGCTTGTTTTTTTCCCTCAGCAGTATATGTCCCTCACACCTCTCCTTATATCTTTTTCACTTGTAATTTCAAAAACCCCATTTTTTTCTTCATAACCATTACAGTATCCTTTCCATAGACAATACACGTATATGATATAGATCGTATAATATGTGTGGCAACCAAAGAGTTTCTTGGGTCTGATGCACAAAAGAAACTAGCAAAGGGTTAATTTGGGAATTATAGATTTCGGTTCTTTCAAGGAGGCTAATACAGTAAGCTTTGTGTCTGTACTTTGACAAAATAAATCATTTAACAACCACTTAAAAATTTAGCCTTAAATTAGAATGATTAGTATGTATCCTTATCTGTGCTCTGCTTCATTGAAACCTTTTAGTTATCTGCCTAAATTGTTTTGAATTGGTCTACTTTGGGACACTGAACAACAGTCCTGGTAAAGCAGGTTTATCTCCTGCTTAGCCAATTCAGTGCAATTTATCAACCTCCTGATTCAAGCTGAGAAAGTTTTTAATCAAAACATAAACTGGGACAAGTGAATATATAAAGAACTGAACTGAAAATCAGATATTCTGCAAAGTCAGGGCTGTGGTGGAGAGCCTCTGAAAGCGTAACACCACAACAGCAACAGAGGTGGTTGTACAAGAGCAGCTACAGAGATGTATGCTATCTCTTTAAAAGCAGTGGGAGCCCTGGGGAAGCCATGGTAATAAATTAAATGAAATAAGGGAGACGTTAGGCACACTAATGGTTTTCTGTATTCTAATACTGATCTTTGAGATTGCTGGGAGAAATTTTTTACAGTGGCTGCTCTTGTCCTTAAATTTCAGTGTCTTGTTTGAACAGAGTCCTTAGCATCTGTCCAGGCATTATTTTCATTTATTGGGCTGTGAGTATAAAGTAAAATCTGGCTCAAAAAAAAGTGTTAAACTTGATTCCTTCTAAATCAGAGAGTTCCTGATGTCAGTGATTGTATCTGAAAACAGCAACTTTGAGGCACCACACCAATGCTGAGTCAGTGTCTACATCTAAATATCCTGTGAACTGGATTTAAAGGTGAAAGTCTTTCTGGTTTCTCAGAGCAAGAATAGCCTGCAGCTTCCTCAGATCACACTCAAAGGGAAACTTGTTTGTGCTGCTGGGATACAACTGCAGGACCACCCCAGTGTGTAGCTGAGAAATGACAGAAGGATGGTGCTGGCTTCTGGTCTGTTTTGAAACAGGTAACAAAGAGGAGTGTATGTTTTTTAAAAATTAAATTAAATTAATTTTTTTAATAGTAATTTTTTTTTTTTTTTTTTTTTTTTTTTTTTTTTTTTTTTTTTTTAGTTCAGCCTTTTACTAAGGAATCAATCATGGATGCAAATGCATCTGAATTAATTTCTTACCCCAGGGTGATGCCTGTTCCCACAATAAATGGAATGAAAACAAAGCCAGGGGACTGCACAGCTGCCAGGGGTGAGGGCAGATATCATGTGCAATGGCTCTCAGCAGGATCAGGGGCCAGACTTCCTTGCCAAGCCCTGAGTGCTGGTACAGTACAGTTGCCAAGCTGCTGAGGGATCTTTGACTCCTAGTCTGCATCATGGATCCTATGGTTAGGGTTCCTTTGTCCACATTTCTTCCTGAGGGCCAGAAGCAACAAGAAAACAACAAGCACAGAAAAAACCTTCTATTCTGTGTTGTATCCCATCCCTGGAGAGTGCAATTAAATGCTATAAAGTCAGTCTGCTTGTGCTGAATCATTTAAAACTGAAGGTGAGAAGAGGGATGAAAAATTTGTCTTGGATTAAAATGAGTGTGGAATCACGCATGGTGAGGACTCATAAATCTTTCAGAACTTTTCAGTCTGCAGTTTGTGTTTTTCTTTGCACTACATTGCACCTCAGTAGATCTTAGTCCAAAAAACCTTTGAAATCACTGTCCTGAGTGTACTTCAGTCGCTTGATCTTAAATATATTGTTTGTCACAAGCAGCTTCTAAATCCAATAGTCCATTAATTAATGGAATCTAAAACTTGTGCCATAAATTCTTTTTGTGTCCATACACGTTCCCATTTGTCTAAATTCCTTCTTACCAGTCGTGTTGATAAATGCACCTCCCTTTAATTCACTTCTGTGTTTCAGGTACCTCCTTTTCACAGAAAATGCCATGTTTTTCTTCTAATCTTCAAGGCATTGTACATGTCTTGCTGATTAGCTGCTGTTATTCTCTTCTCATGTGAGCTGTTATACTGACCCATTCTGCCAATGTGTCAAGCTCTGAATGCATACCTGGCGCCTGAATTCTGTTTCTGCCTTCAGACTCTTTCATGCTAATACTTTATGCATATTTTCATTGCCCTGTATTTCTGTAATGCTCCAAAACCCACCTTCTACTTTCTTAGTATTACAATCTGTGTCAAGAGTCATATTTCCTGGATCTGCAAACTGTAGCTAGCTTTGCAAGATTCAGAAGATGTATATACAGACATAAAGTCTATGAATGCTTTCCTGTTACTGTTGTCTTTCCTTGTTCCTTAATGTTTCTTGAACAAACCTTAACAGGGTTTGGTTTGTTTGTTGGTATGGTTACATCCTCAGAAGTTCTAGTTCATCCTCCGAGGCAAAAGAGTCTTTCTATTGTTTTCCTAGATAAATTTTAAAATAATATAAATTTTCTATCTTTCGGGAGCACAAGCATATGTGAGTGTATTTCTTCATCTATGCCCATCTTAATTGCATGTTAAATAACTAACTGAGCAATTATCCTTATCTATGTTATTAAATTCCTTAAAATTAATACAATTATCAGTGTTTTGTTGGTTTTGTGTGGCTTTTTTTGCCTTCCCTAGGGGAAAGAAATTCAGACATATGAAATCTGAAAAACAAGTTAGAAAATTAATTCCTAATTACAGTCTGGGCTGTAAACACATTTAAGTGCATCTTGTTAAAACTTTGAAGGATGTCAAAGGAGCATATCTGTAAGCTGAAGATACTTATTTTGTTGCTTCTCTACAACTTCAGAAATAATGTAAGGTAGAAATCATGCATGGAAAGCAAGGCAAGGAGCCACTGGAACTGCATGGAATTCCTTGTTGTGAAAATTTAATTTTTAATTAGTCTAAAAGTTATATAGAAATCTTAGACACAATGTTTAAATTATGAAAATACTGTACAGTTTCATGCACAAGAGAATCATTTACCACGGGTCTGAAAAAGTGGTGACATGGCCTTTTCTGCCCATAAAAAAGTACTCAAGAGAGAACATATATGCTAAACAAAGATGCCCAAGAGCAAGCATATACAACAAGTAGAATTAATAAAGCAAGGTGACCCCACAGTTCTCCTTCCTGTAGTTCTCTGGAAAAACTGATACCTGCCCTGAGGACAGGGAACCAAAGGACAGCTTTGAGATGAGGCCCACAGTGATGTTGATTAGCCCAATTTAGTGCCAGGGGGCTGGAAAAATACCAGAGGCATGTTGAAGAAATAGTTTTCTCAAACATTAAATAAGGGCTTTAAAAATATTCAGCAGTGATTTTTGCTTGCTTTTTTTCTGTTCTATTTTATAAAAGTTCAGATTTTAGATCTACATCTTGTATTTCCTGTCATTTTGAATGATGTTCATTGAATGACACTTGAATAAAACTCACTTTGGAAACATATATGGTAGGACACTGCCTCAAATGAGTGCTTAAAGAATCACTGGCAAAGGTATTAGCATAAGCAGGATTAATATAAAGTTGGCTGGCAAGGTTCAGTCTATTAAGTGCACAGAAAGAAAAAAATCAAACTAAAATCTAAAAACAATCAAACTGAAATGAAAATCTGTCAGAAATTACCTATGTGGATGCAGGTCATGGAAAAAAGTAAGAATGGGAAAAGGGAAGCATTAAAGAAATAAAGGAAGAACCAGCTCTTAGAACCACAAGGTTCACAGGGGACCCCCCTTGCCAAACTTAGCCCCAGAATCGACCAATGGTTTAGACCTAAACATTTAACAGCAACAATTTAACAAAAGTTTCTGCAGAAAATATATAAAATTGCTTGCAGCCTGCTGTGGACCAGGAGAGCTCAAAGGGTTTCACTCAGGACTGCTATTTATGGTGTTGTTTATAGCCCTATTGTGTTGGGCTTGCATGGCCAGCTTTTGACAGCTGAGAGGCTACAAGAGGTGGCTTCTGTGAGAAACTGCTGGCAACTTCCTCCGTGTCCAGCAGAGCCAGTGCCAGCAGGCCCCAAGACAGACGGCTGCTGGTCCCAAGACAGACAGACAGCTGCTGGTCCCAAGACAGATGGCTGCTGGTCAAAGCCAGGCCGGTCAGAAGGGCTGGTAATGCTGCTGGGATAACATATTTGAGAAGGTAAAGTTGTAGCACAGATGTAATTGTGGCCAGAGAAGAGCAGAGTGAGAATGTGTGAGAACAACTCTGCAGACACCCAGGCCAGCGGAGAAGGAAGGAGCGGAGGTGCTCCAGGAGCCGGAGCCAGGATTGCTCTGCAGCCTGTGGCGCAGACCATGGTGCGGCAGCTGTGCCCTGCAGCCCAAGGAAGACCACAGGAATGCAGAGATCCACCTGGCCATGCAAACCCAACACAATAGGGTTATAAGAAGTTGCCTTTAGTCACTGCAGTTTTCCATCCTGGCCACAATTTAGGTCAGTAACTTCCTTTTAAAGTTCAATAACAAAAATGTTGTTCCGCTTGGGTTGTTATGCAAGCAGGAAAAACACGTTTCCAAGGCTGTTCATTAAAAAGCAGGAGCTTGTTAGACAGCACCAGCTCCTGGGAGCAGACAGTGTTTCTGATAAGCTCAGGAGGAGCTTAGCCCAGGTGCTGTTCATCAAGGCCGAGGCCTAATGAGCATTTCTGAGATCATCGTGAAGCTCAAGAAGAAATGGCGGGGGGGGGGATGCACCACCACAGATAAAGAAAATATTTGGGTTTAAAAATATCTAATTTCCTTATTTATGCCCCTATTAATCACAGACTATATACTGTCAGAAAACTATCTAGTGTAGAGAAATGGCAACCACATAATTAGACTTTTAATTACTATCTGGATTCTAAATTTCTTTTTTTTTATATCATTGATATTCAAAAGATGCAAGTATCATTATTTTCCTAGAAATCACCCTCAGTCACCCAAGTTACTGTAAGTAAACATATAATTATAGAATGGAACACATTACTGAAATCAAATTATTTTTTGAGAAAATGCATTCTGATAGGACTGAAGGTGCTGGCAAGGAAACTTACTGTGACCAGAGCCATATGGGTGGTTAGCACAATGCAGCAGCACAATTTAAGAGGCAACAAATGAGGAGAGAATTTTGGGAAATTAATATGCTTTTTTCCCCATTGTAAAATCATGAGATGTGTTGATAGTATTAATATTTGGATTTCCTCAAATCTCCTTTTTTTTATCTTTGTTATGCTCAGCATTACTTTTACATTTTTCTTCCCTGGGTGATGAGCAAGATCCTTAGGTCCCTATTAAATGAAACTCATTGCTTCTGCCTTTTGTGAATTTCACATTGTTAGCTATATTTATCAATAGTGATTCATGCTACTTTATTGAGAGAAATATTACTTTTTGGGGAGGGCATGAAGGCAGAACATCAATGTCAGAGAGGATTTGAGTCTGTGGGAGATGAGAAAGCATGCTGCATATCCTTCTCTTGTGAAAATTAGTGATTAAAATATTAACACACAGAGAGTGTTGGCACACCTAGAAACAACCAATTTTATCTGTGCAATCTCTGTTCCAGTAAGATCAATTAGATATACACCTTGCTTTTAATTAGGCTACACAACAAGGATGAGAAAATAGTAACCAGTAAGTTTTCCATCACTTTTGGAGATGGAAAAATGGTTTATGAAGCCTGGCTAAAAAAGCTTTATGATGGCTTATGTCTTGCAGTGGGGCTGTGGGGACAGAGTGACCCTATTCCTCCTTCTGCCCTCCATCCTAGAACATGCTGTGTCTTGGAGAAGCACAAATGCCTCTAGAATATCCATGAGGGGAAAGCCCAAATTTACTCCATATCAGAGGGTAACAGCAGCACACCTTTCTCCCTGCATGGCTGGAATGGATGAGGTAAATCCTAATTTTGTCTGTTTTGCTCTTTCTGCTTGCCTTGAAGAAATGTAAAGAAATGAGTCTATGCTTGAGCACAGCAACTGCATTTTCACCTGGCCAGTACTGAGATGAAGAATTGTTCTTCACTCACATTTCCAGGGAAGTTTGCCAAAATGTGATAATCACATCAAAGGCTCAGTTCCCGCAGCACACCTTTCTCCCTGCATGGCTGGAATGGATGAGGTAAATCCTAATTTTGTCTGTTTTGCTCTTTCTGCTTGCCTTGAAGAAATGTAAAGAAATGAGTCTATGCTTGAGCACAGCAACTGCATTTTCACCTGGCCAGTACTGAGATGAAGAATTGTTCTTCACTCACATTTCCAGGGAAGTTTGCCAAAATGTGATAATCACATCAAAAGCTCAGTTCCCGCTTTTCCCGTCTTCCGCTTTTTTTTTTTTTCCTTTTTTTTTTCTTTCCTGTTTTTCCTTTTATTCTCCATTCAAAATGAGGTAGTTATCTGGTTGTGTGTTCACTCATTAAAAAAGCATAGATACAACACGCTCCTACAGGCAAAAGATTAGTATCATTGTCTGTTGGCTTGTGACTTTCTT
Source organism: Pyrgilauda ruficollis (assembly GCF_017590135.1). Lineage (NCBI taxonomy): Eukaryota > Metazoa > Chordata > Aves > Passeriformes > Passeridae > Pyrgilauda > Pyrgilauda ruficollis. The sequence continues at coordinate 15,623,044 of NW_024525489.1, forward strand.
TGATTTGAGGGTGAGTGTGTTGTAAGAGACGTTTCAAGCTGGCGGCGTGTGATTTCACATGCGAAAGCCATGGTGTGAGGAGTGTGGGTAGCAGCCCCTGGCCATCATTCCAATGTGGCTGCTGCCAGCAGAACCTGTGATTGGCTACAAAGATAAGCCACAGCCTGCCTCTAGGCTCAGGAAGATTTTTTAAATTTTATCTGCTTTATACTCACACTTTGTACAAAACCTATTTATTCAGGCAGCATAAAGAGAAAAAACAGTTTAGACCCCAGAGAACTGTTCTAAATCTGATGCGTGGAGTTTCCTTGGATATGCCATTTTTGGTTTTGAATTAAGAAGTTTAGGTACTTGTTTAAGAAGGTAATTCAGCAGTGGCTTTTGAGACAAGAGGACAATGTTTTCTCTAATTGTGTGGCAAAATTACAGTAAGTTATATTCTGGATCTCCATTATAGAAAACAGAAGATTGAGAGTGCTGGGAAAACAATGTATGTCCCTCTGTCATACAGTCACACTTTGAATCTGTGAAGTTCTGATCTCTGCATCTCAAGAGAAATATAAGAGGTACTAGCAAACATGGAAATAATCCAAGGCATACAGAAGGTGTGTTGGAAAAAAAGACTAGAATGTTTTGACTACTTAGTTTGGAGCAAAGACTAAGGGAAGGCATGACCAAGCAAATCATGCAGGTAATGGTAAGCAGAATGCGGATCCATGGTTCACCAATTCCTACAATACAGACACCTGAGGACTCTGGATGGTACTGAAAACAGTTTGAAATATTTAAAAATACTTTACACAATGGGTGGTAAACTTTGGGAACTTTTCACCACAGGAGCTCAAGGATAGCAGATGGTTTCATCAGGTTAAAATTTCAAATAATATGTATTAGAAAACAAGCAGGAATGTGACCTCCAATATCCATAATTCAGTGGTAGTACATCCTAGGGAATGAGAAGGATGGATTGCTGAAAATGTCAAGCTTCTGCCAATATCAGAAAACAAATCCTGTACTAGATGGAGTATTAGCTTAATCCATCAAGTTACTTCATGGTCTTCCTGTTATCCTGGGAAGTTCAATTACTACAACATGACTCCTCTCAACAAAGCTGATTTTTTTTTTCTGAAATATCCCAAATATTTAGATTAATATGTTTATCTTGAAACTTTTGTTGTACTAAGACTTCTTCTTATGAATTCTTCAGTAAACCACAGGGAGCTTTCTTTTTCACCTTTCTGTGTATGTGTTTGGATGAAAATTTGAATTTTCTAAACAGGGTCACTACATTCTTTGTCCTGATTTTCTTCATTCCTCTTCATCAGTGTTAAATAATTCTCAACAACTAATAAACTGTTTAAAGCAATCAGACTTCAACTATGACATTAGTAATGCCTTTAAAGCATTATATTAGAAGCAGATTTTTTATTTCAATGACAACTGCACATGCTGTTGGGTAAGGTAGTTTAGTTGTATTGAGTTACATGAAACAGTTATCTTAATAGGTCTCAACATATCCTGAAGAATATTTATCTGCTAGAAGTTCAAAAGACTGAACCAAAATGGCCATTGGAGATAATTCCTAACAGGGCCAACTCATATTATTTAGGTTTAATCTTTGTCTCTGGCTGAAATTACACTGTTTTACTAATACCATTGACTAAGACACTGCCTGAGACTGTCCAAGTCTGGAGCATGTGCAATGCAACCATGCCAAGCTTGTGCACCAAAAAGTGGAAAGTGAGCTTTTGGAAAGAGAGAAGAGAGATTTCTCTCTCTATCACTCTGAGCACTACTTTAATGATAATCTTTCATAGTCTCAATATTTGTTCAAAGTACTGTGAGCACCATACCTAAGGCCTGAGATTTGAAACAAATGTTACCAGAGGGCTGGGTAAAATCTTTTTATAGCAATACCTCAGCTCTTAGGATCTCTTTAATAACATTTTTTTTTCTTGCAAGTGTCTGAGAAACAAAGTAAGAATTTTTTAAAAAGCTACCTTCCTGTCCAACCTCTTCCGGGATGTTTAAATCTTCCTCAGCATCAATCTCTTCTTTTCTGCAATCCTCCAACGTCATTGACCCAGTCCCAGAAGAAAATGGCCAGAAAAATGAACAAGGACTTTTGCAGCGAAAGTTATTTCAAACTGGTTTTGTTTGTTTGTTTGCTTATTTTTAAGATTCGAGCAATTGTTATTTGGCAAGTAAGCCCTTCTGCTTTTCCTGACTTTTCCAAGACCTCTCTTGGTAACAGAACACTGTTCAGAAACATAATTGTGCCAAACAATTAGCCGTGGGACATAATTATGAATTTGAAAGCTGCAAGTCTCCTATTAACTTGCACATTTTAAGTATGAGGTGTCTGAGGCTTGTTGTGTTCCTAAGGAATTCCTTAATTAATTCTTCTTTTTGAATTCTTCCCCCTCCATTCACTTAGTAAATTGCTGGCAAAAATAGTGGCAAATTACTGAATACAAAAAAGTTTAGACAATAATATTTTAGTTCATTTTAGCACAGCCACCCACAGGAAATGTTTCTATACCTATTTTCTATTCTGAATTTGCACTTAAACTATTCCTGTTCTTAGGAATTTTCTGCTAATCTTTGATAATGCACATGTAATTTCCACTCTGTAATAATTTTAAAGGACTAAATTTTTTTTTCAAACTAATTTTCTTTCTTCTTGCATTAACAAAATTGCCATTTCCTAATGCAGCTTCTTAATATTAAAGCATAGATCAAGAGATATTACAAAACACAAATGACTCAAATGTCTGTTGCTTTTTTTTTTTTTTGTTCCTATCTGTGCAAAGTGGATGTAAAGTGCTGCCAGCTTTTGAATGCCAACATTTTTACAGTCTTTACACTTGAGTTTTGTGTTGATCTAGTGAACAACCATATGGGTCCTGGGCTCAGGGATGTAATACCAATGGTTAGCTTCCATAACTCTTAATAAAAATAGTAATAGTAATAATATTAAAAATTACAATAAAAATAAAAATCACCTCTCCACCCTCCAAACCCAAGAGTCATTGAAAGGAGTAAAGCTCCTTTTTTCAGTCTGGGTCTTAGCCTTGGAAAGATGTTTAGAAGGCAAATTGCAATTGCCCAGCAAACTACTTCTACATGTGCTTACCCTTAGCCATCCTACTGTCTTCAAGGAGCTTTGTTTCTGTACATAACAACAGACTTTTGTTGGGTTTTTTTCTGTTGACTGTGAAATTTTGAATCAATGTTCAGAAATACTATACTGTACTTTATTCATATTCCAAAATATCTGATTTCATTCATTTTCTCTCTTTCCTTCCATCTTCCTTCACCAAGACAGTGAAAGCTCTAGAGGAGGTAATGTGAGCAGAGTCTGAAGTCAGTTTGGTTTGTTCAGCCTAAAGAGGAAGCTGAGGGGAGACCTCATCACAGTCTACAGCTTGCTCACAAGATGAGGTGAGGGCAGGCACAGATGTCTTGTCTCTGTGATGACCAGTGACAGGATTCAAGGAATGGCATGAAGCTGAGTCAGGGGAATGAATTAGGGAATTGAAGATTAGGGAAAGATTTTTCACCCAGAGAATTGCTTGGCCCTGGGACAGGCTAAACAGGGATGTAGTCATAGCACCAGCCTGATGGAGTTCAAGACGTGTTTGGACAATGCACTCAGGCACATGGTGTGACCCTTGGGGCGTCCTGTGGAGGGCCAGGAATTGGACTCAATGATCCTTGTCAGGATGAGTGTCAGGACATTCTACAACTCTATGATCTAGTAGCTTTCTCTGTAGTATTTGATTTATGATTTGTTCACCCAGACCTTCAGCCTTCACAGATAGTGAATTTATTCCCTAGGTTTCTACAAACAGGTCCAAAATATCTTTAATGCTGCAGAAGGTAAAAAAAGCAAATGAGTTGGGGTCAAGGTAATGCATGTAATGCTTCTATGACAAGCTTTCCAAAATTGGTCATGGCTTAGCAACAATGTTCAAGTATTCACTGAGAGCAAGCAATAGGGCTGCCTATCAAACTTCAGACCCCATATACTTACTGAATACTTAATATATTTCCTCTAGGAAAAATCCCACAAAATACTGCATATGTATATGCAATAAAATATTATGATGTAACACATTTATGAGGGATTAAATATTAATTTTTACCAGCAATGATCTTCTGTTAAAGGAAATTAATGACGGTACTTTAAGTGAGATCAAAACTTTCCAGTTGATACAAAATGCAGTCTTAATAAAATGAGAATTTTAGAGCCAAAGAAATTGGCAAATTTACTTTGGTGGAGGAGGAAGCATTAGTACATTGATTTAAACAGTGTTTTTCATTAAGGAACATACAAGACTGCATACATTTTGCAAGTCAGTTAAGTTAAAAGATTGGAGAGAAAAAATTAAAAATACAGAGAAGGAAGTAAAGAGCAGAATAAACTAATGTTTAGAACTAATGTTTAGAACATTGCAGCCAGTAGCTCTACAAATGCAGCTTGAAAAATCTAGTCATAGATTTTAATGGACAAGAAAATAGTTCCCTGCCCAACGTAGTGATATAATTTATCAGTTATTAAATTTCTGTAGTTTCTCTCTGGGACTGCACATCCAGGTTTTAAATGGACGGTCCCAGATAAGTGCAGTGTGAGTATGGATGTATCCCAGCTGGAAATGCTGACTACATCCCTGGGTGCCATGCCAGCCAGTCATCTTTGCAGGGAGAATTTTGCAAATACAGTCAAACATGCACTAGTGCAGCTTCGTCTCATGGACACAAAGTTCTGCAGGGGCTCATGTTTCTGCATTTAAGAAAACATGGATCAGGTTCATATTACTCCCCAAGTCCTGGAGCTGGACTGAGGATACCACTTCCATGGTACTTAGACCCCAAAGAGAGGGATCATACTAGGGACATGTTTTCCATAGGTGTAACCATTAGAATATCTTCATCAGACATGTTTATTTTATGTGGGTTTCTGCTTTTAAATTTGTATTCTGTCAGGAATGACATACATTATTTCACCATTTTTTATGTCAAACTGTTTAGGTCTACCTACATTAAAAAAAAATTATTTACAATATTTACCTACTACTTAAAAACTGAACAGAAGTAGAACATTCAATTTATTACTAAATGCATCATGATTTGATTATTTGTGAGCTGAAAAGGAGCTTGGACACATAAAAGTCTCTGAAAAAGTAGTGTACCTATCTCTCAAAGGGATCATTAAGTCTCCTGTTCTGAATACAACTCAGAGACATGAGAAGGAGGCACAGTAGGGCTGGGATCCATACATCTGGACTTTGTTGTAGCAAGACTCACAGTTTATGCCAGTATCTGAAATCTGATCAGCCAAATACATCTCCAGCTACAGTATAACCATATAATTTTTGTTCGAAGTAAAAAAAACAAACAAACAAAAAACCTGGCTTGATCTTCTTCCTCATTCCACTTATGCAAACTTTTCTGACTTGCTCTGCCTTGCATTTTGAGCAAGAAGTTTTTCCCAGATAGCATCATACAACAGGCTAGTGGACTCTCTGCAGCCACAAAGTTCAAAATTCAGGTAGAATTACTTTACCAATAACTATCATCAGATTTTCTTTGATTTTCCTTTTCAATTTCCCTGTCTCCATTCCTGCAGATTTGAAATCATATTTACACAAATCCCTAACTGTCCTTTCTGCCATTTACAAAATATGTGAAACGTGGGGAGTAAAGCTCCTTTCTGGAACACAGCAACACTCCTCTTCAGCAGGCCCCTTCACTGTTTTTACTGTAACATTCACCCAGAGAGCATCTGAAGTTAAATTACAAGACATTTGTTCTCAGGGAGAAGGGAATTATTAACATGCTAGCCCTAGAGAAGAGTAACAGGGTGGGTGGTGAAGTGAGGTTACTGTGAAGTGTGCACAAAGATGATCACTCAATTCAAGCAGTTATATAAACCATAAAGGACCACCCTTGCCTTGAAAACAGCAGTGTGGTCTTTTCTGTTGTTTAATGCTAGTCATGGGTGATGGGAGAACAAGAGAGTCTTACAGTCCTGTTACAATCTTCTAATTTATCTGGACTTTGGTTAATCTAAATTAATGAAGTTATTCTTTGCTCATTACACGTTATTACTGAAGTTTAGGAAATGGCAATTAGGAACAGAATAGACAGCAGTAAATGGTAGCTACACAGATGAGTCAGCAAGGTGGCCCGTGTGTTGGTAAAGACAAAAGGACCAATGAAGGGCAAAAAAGGATGAAAATATTTATTTCCATGTCTAATGAAGAATGAATATAAACAGTTTAGTTTTTCAGTCTCACCCTCAGACAGGCAGATGTGCTCCATTGCCTCCCTTATTAATACAGTGACTACAAATGCATATAAGTACAGACTTTGATTAGGTTAAATACCAAAGGATATGGGACTAGATCAAATCTTGAATGCATCCTTAAATAGATGAAGGAAAAGGATAAGAAATATTGTAAAAAATATTTGAAAAAGTTATTTTAAACAGACTGTAAGCCATATATCTAATAATAAGTATAAAAATACTTGGTTTAAGTAAAACTGGCAAGTGTTAAAAGTCCAATCCCTTCAAAAACAGAGGCTAGCAAGTGTTTTAAGCAAAAATCTCAAGAAACTGATAGATTCTAGAGGAATTTGTTGATACTTTGGGAAAAAAATTAGATGTATATTAGAAGATACTAGCATAAAGGTTTATTGGTTTTTGTGAAGACTCCTCCCCCACTACTGCTGATATCAGTAACTGTTTTGCAAATATATCTGAAAGATTTCCAAAGGCTCTGCCTACCACTCCTGTTAGATTGCAGTGTTGGACAGACATGGCTTACTTCCAGCATTAATATGTTTTTGGCATTCATCTTACCCACAGTGATCACCCTTTAATTTTTTAGCAGTACTCATAAGCAAGGCATGGCATCATGACCTAATTTACATGCAGGCATATGGTAGAAGGGAAAATGGATACTTGCCATTGCCTGTAACAGGACCAGGCCCAGAAATTTTAATATATCAATGACGCAAATTTGACAAATAAGTACGAATGGCAACTCAAAAGCATGTAAGCCAAATCTTCAAAATTCTTAAGAACTGACTTGAAGTCAAGAATAAGCCATAGCATTTACATATCTTTGTTAAAATCTCTTTGATTTTAACATGATGAAATGTGTTTGGTCCAGTCTTCCCACAGGACTTGTGTGAGGCTTGGATTGTTTTGTTCTTTTTAACGAAGACGGATGCTCACACGAGTACAGGACTTTATACCTTAAGAATGTCCCACAAATAAAAACCCACAACAAAAGCATTTTCCTACTAAATATGCCTAGATTCACAGAACACTTACAAGAATAATCAACACTTAAACACAATAAAAATGGAGGGCTACAGCTGTGTTTATCCCATTTCATTCAGAAAGGGTCTATATTTGTTAAAGATGCAGCTCAAATATTTCCCTGCTGAAGGAAGTCTGATATGCAAATTAATCCTTTCTCTTTGTACTGAGCGAAATTCAAGATACACTACAAGGATCCGAGCATTCTTGTACAGATAGCTCTATTACAGAAAGCAACGTTATGTATTGCTTGCCTAGAGCTAGATCTGCTTACTTAGAGAAACTGGGATATGACCAGCTTTCCAGGCCTCTTAGGAGTGGTTATACTGAAAAGAGAAAGGAGAGAAGATTGAGTTTAGCTGAACCAAAGTATTACCATTCACCATCTGCTTGTTCATTCCTCGCAGTGTTCAGAAACTCTTAAGTGATTGCCGTAAACATCTCCCAGCTGTCCATTCTGACATCCCAATTTACCACCACACCCCTCTGCAGGGATCCCTCTTCACTTTGGCCCCACAAGCAGTTCTACCTTTATTAACTTGCAGAAGTGCAACATGGAAACAGGAAGTGAAACAACCAGGCAAGACAAGTTAATATTTTCTCTGCAGGAGAGGCACTGGGAAACGCCAAACTCCCTCCACAGCAACTAAGGAGAAATTATAATTATAATTTTTGAATGGTAACACTGGTCACCCTGAAAACTGCAGCTAGGTTGAGAACCCAATGCGTCAAAAGCCCTTTAGGCCAGCTGCATGAATTCCAGCAATCTGCCCCAGGGAGTTTATAGCCTGAATCAGATAGGTGTGGTAACACACAACTTGCCTCAAAAGAGATGAAAACTGTTAGAGATGAGTGAGGCACCCAGAGGGAAAAAGCTGATCTGGGTGACTGGCAGCAGGGCCTATTCTTTTGGTAGGTTCAGGTGTGTAAAGGGTATTTGTAGTATTACAAAAATAAAGATTTGCTTTCAGCAAAGAGCAAAAGGCTACATATTGCAACATATATGTATTATTCTACATCCTGCCTTTAAACTTGGGACAGTGATCAAAGCTCTTCCACACCTCCTTCTTTATTTGTAAAATAAAATAACTAGATTTAAAAAAAAAAATATGTCACTGCAATTGAAATGGTATATAAGGAATATAACATCTGTTATACTTCAGCATCAATTTACAATAATATATGCTGGTTTTCTGGTTTTAAACATCAAGTTTAATAAATATAATAACCTTAAAAACATTCTGAAGTCAAATAATCTAGATCAAAGAGAAATGCAGAAACAAGAAAATGTACAAAAGAGAAAGAAAATATGGAATTTTCCTCTTAAGTTATTTTGTCATGTATTTTTTTTTTTTGCTGTTTACCTACACTGTCTTTCAATAGACATTATGAGATTTCATCTTACTTATTATATATCACAACACATATAAGGATTAACATAACAATTTTTTTATTTTTTAAAGTATTTTTGGTATGGTATAATTCATGAAAATCCGTCCACTGTGCCCACATATATAGATCTGATGCTCACATTTGAGCTTTGTTTCAAACTCTATGAAGCCATTCAAGAAACAGAGGGCAAACGTGAAAGTTCTTAGGTCATCGTCCTGGTACAGAAGCTGCTCAGATTTCCAAACCCCAGCTATGGTTTTTAATTGGATGCTTACTGGGGAGGTGTAAATAAACTGTTGTCTTAAGTTAGAGAACTGCATGTAAGTGAATGAGTAGATAAAAAGCTATATTCCAGCACCTTCAGAAAATACAAAGGTTAAGACTTCATTACAAGTTACACAGGCGATCAGAATCTTCCTCCAAGTTTTTCTAATATTTTATCCCATCTCATAAGGCTTAGGCATTTGAGTTGCTCTGATTCATTCTTTATCTAAGAGGAGAATAATAGAGGTGCTTTTTGTAACCCTGCAAAGAAAGAACAGAAATCTTCAGGTGTGGCCCCAATTACTGTTGTGGGCTTTAGTAAAGAAAAGAGAAGCCATGGATGTGTCAGCTGTTAAAATTGTTTGTTAAATGCAAGTGGCCAGATGGTTTATTATCATCCATGCTTAGCATTGATCTCAAAACATAGTCTCAATCTGTGAGAAATGTATTGAATTTTTTGCTTGACTTCTTTTCTTTCTCTGATTTCATTTAAACTAAATGTCAACCATAGAAACTTTTTGCCCTTCAGGCCTGTCATAATTTTGCTCATCCTCTTGTCAGATGCTTTCTAAGGAGATTTGCAATACCAAACACAAGAGCATTATTTTTATATTACATTTACAACTATCTTCAATTTGGTATTGTCAAGGCAGAGCCAGACTCTGCAATCTGTGCTGAGACAAATGCAGTCTCTGCTCTGTTGTAGCAGCACCAAGAAGGGAGTAGCAAAGAAAACATCTTCCACAGTCAACTCTTTATCTCCTCCCTAAGATATGTCTCATATGCACAGTTGTTTGGTGAGCATTATGCATGGCTAGATACTTAACTTGTGCCAAGTATCTGAATATTTAATTTAGTGTAGATCAGACTTCTAGAAAGAACAGGGTGAGAAGCTAATGAAAGATCTTGAAATTCTCTTCCGTCTCACTAACAGAAGACTACGACAGAATGGGTCTGTTTTCCTTCATCAAAATGTCAAATTATACAGCTCTCTTGAAATAAGGTTTAGGACCGGGGTGAAAGAAAGACTACATTGCTAGAGGATTACAACAATAAGATGTTTTCTGCCTTCAACCCCCAGCTTTCACTGTTTTAGCTCTCAATTTCATAATATAGCAGCCGTGCGAAAAGTCTCCCGGTTTCCTCTTTGGAGGGGGAAGAGCAACAAAGCAGCTATTTGAGATAACAATCCTAAACAGTACCTCCAAAGAGCCATGCGCACTCCCACTATTTAGAAAATCTCTGCAGGGTGTCGGAGGTCATGAGTATTTGTAGCCCGTCTCCAAGCTAGCACGTGAGTCATTGTATCCTAAAGATTGCCAGGCTTCTCTGCCCAAATCTGGACAAAAACTATGTACAAGAGACCCTTTCTCTCCCCTTCCAGGTGATCCTGCTCTTGTGACAGCTTCTTGCTCAGACTGAGCAGCCCTGATCCTGCCTGTAAGGCATAAAGATATGTATATTGCTCACATGTGTGTCTTTATGCCTTACAGGCAGGATCAATGAATAATTTTCAACAGAATAATTTTCTATCTAATCTTGTTTGAATATTTGCTGTATAATAGTAAACCCTTATAATTTGAGAGCTGTAGGATAGTAGGATTGTGTTATTCAAATGCCTGTTTACTTAGAAGAGGAGATCGATAAATAAATTGATAACTTTATTTTCCCCATAAGAAATGGATATTTTTAAGTAATTTAGATTGCTTATGAAAAAATGATGCAACAGGAAAATACCTTCAAGACCACAGTCAACATAAGAGGCACTGAGAACTGGTTATTAAAAGTCATTAATAAAAAAAGCACCTACTTTCTCAAGTTAAAGCACATTATTGCTGTACAGAGACCCTTTATTTCAACTTGATCTGTTAAATTTTAGAATTATCCACATAAACTTTATCCAAACTTCTGTGAGCCACCCCAAACACCCCAAACATTAATTTTAGAAAATATTTTTATGGAATTATTTAGTGATAATTTATCTCAATTGGAGTGGAGATGGGGGACTGTAAATTAGTTGTTTTAATATATTGGGTTTCCTGTGGTACTTCTGAGTTGTGTTTTATTATTTGTTAACATATACACTCTCAATTCTTTTTCTTAGATGCACCTTTTACTGTAAATACTTTCTTCATTTATTGTGATTAACTTTTCTCCATTGTAACTAAGAGATTGGCTCAGCTATATTGTTCCTTATGCTTTGGATATTAATTTCGCACGCAGCTGGAAATAAGTGCTTTTGGGAATATTTAGCTAGAAAGACATTAAATCTAAGACCACAGGTTTAAGACTTTGAAATATTAGGTCTAATATTAAGAATTTAGAAAAAGGAAATGAGGTCTGATTTTGTTCCCACCAAAGAAGTGTAATTGACTTATATTTTCAGGGCTAAATATTAAGGTGAAATGAAAAGATTAAGACCAGATTCAAACTGCCCACTCAGTAGGCTGGGCTTTGGAATAGCTGCTGCGTCAGCAGGGCTGTCCTAAACAACAGGGAGGCTGGGAGCAATAGACGAGCAGCACAAGCTCAAAAGCTGAGTATTGTGGATGCAGGAAGGTTGGACTTGCTGTTTAGGTGAAATAAAGCATGGTGACGAAAGTGGTGGCACCTTAGTGGGAGACACAACTCTATCACAAAAGCCAGACAAAGACCTGCTACTAGAGCCAGAAATGTCAAGCGGTGTTCCTTATGTTGATAAACTGACAGTGTTTTTTGGGAGATGATAAAATTGTTACTATTTTGATATTTGAAACCATCTCTGGTCATAGAGATGACTGCCTCTTTGCAGCAGCAGAGCCAAGAATTTCATTCAGCTTGGTGCAGCACTTAAGCTCTCATTGATAGCTGCAGGATCTAGGCACATCATCTCACCTCAGCTTTACTCAGGACAGTAAAGACTGTAAAAGAATGTATTGATGCATCCTAAATCTAAAGAAAAGTTTAGGAAGGAAAAAAGTGAGGAGTATGAGTTCATTGTATCTTCCATATGAGGCACAGACACGGCATTTCTTCAGATGCCTGAGGTACCTCATCTTGAAGATCTGAAGCTAGCTGGTTTCCTTCATGCCACTACCACTCATGCAACTCCAGAGGAAATCAGATGAACTTTTCTTGCAGGATCCCAGATGATCCCCAGCCCACATCTGTCCTCGGAGACACCTGCAAGGGGGAGTGGGAGGGTGTATGACTAATTCTCCTTTTCCACTGCTGGAAATGTTTTCTCTCAGCAGCTTGCACAAAAATGAAAACAAGTCCAATTAAAATGGACTATACCAATAAACAGAGAACACACAGCAACACTTGAGTGATTATGTAGGGCAAAAGAGTGTGCTAGCCAACTGACTGCAATATGCTGTACTAAATTTAGTTCTTATATCATACACACAGGTAGGTGGTATGTACTGCAGTCAGCTACCTTGGACTTGTTTGCTATCTTATTGATTGGGTGCTCAGGTCTGAGCTGTTGTAAATTCTTTTACTTCTCAGTGCATACTGTCAAATATGATGCCTGGAGAGCTCACAGCTTCAGTTAAGTTTAAAAAAAATAAATAAATAGTTTCTTTTCTCAGTGTTCATTTATGCAGTTCTTCTTTTCCACTGCCTACTGCTTTTGGAGCAGACTCATGAGCAGTGCAATATGCATTTAAATTGTTATTGCTGCAGTGTTGTAGGAGCTGTGTCTATCAGCTGAAGTGAATCACTAACACTACCTTATGATTTAAGTTACAGTTATTTTTCATAGAATTAAAAAATGTGCATGGCACAAATATATGACTGACCAGATTTACGGCCTCTCATTCATGCTGGGGAAAAAACCCACAAAACTATCATCATTCACGTATGCATTCAATACTTTGCATGACAAGCTTTCCAAATGTTATGTGTATAAAGCAATAATCACCCAGTGGCAAGATTAGTTTGGAATGTTTTCCCAGCATGTTCATAACAACAGTAACAAAACCAACACTGATAAATAACTGAATGGCAGAGAGAATTTTAAACTGTTCTGAGAGTGTCTCCAACATATTTTTTAATATATTTTACCATTTTTCAACTACTGCTGCTAGATTTTGAATATTTTAGTTATCCTTCTATGTTTTCAGAACACTTGGTGTGCACTCAATTTTTATTACTTAAAAATATTTTCAATTTATATTGAAAATATAATACAAGTTGCAGTGTTGGTACAACTTGTTGTGAGGCTGTTCTTTCCACTATTAGATATCCTTGATTTTGCTAAACTCTTGCTCTGTTGCTTCAAGCTAAGTAATCATACTTTTTAAGAAATACTTCCGATAAAACTATTCAGTTGTTTCTGAGAATAACATTACAAGAACTTGTTATTTGGTCAATTTTAAGTAAAATCAAGCAAAATTTGATAACTGTTGTGTTCCAGTACATAGTTCTAGAGGCTTTTCATCAAGGCTTTGTATTTTGTGAAGAAACAATATTTGTTTTCTATTTCTCTTGGTGTTCAGAAGCAGGAAATCGTAAGTAAATCATAAGCATTGGAAACATTTCTCTACTGAAAGATGTAGATTTTCATATATCTACACATTTATAATGCATAATGTAAAGTCTAAATTGACTGTAGCATCTGCAGCTGATAAGAAATAGGCAGTTCTGACAGCTGTAGACTGAAATGGGTCAGGAACATGTGCCAACAACCTGGCAATAATTGTGTAATGCAGGAAGGAGAAATAAAAATTTGCCATGGAAGTGGGAAGGGAGGGAAGATAGCTGGAACCGCAGAGGATGAGACAGTTTTGAGAAGAACCAGAGAACAGGCAGAAACGAGGTGTCTGTAAGGATGAGACTGACATTGGACCCTGCATCTCCTAGCACAGGTGTAACCACCTGTGCCACTGGCCAAGGCAGAGAAACTGCGGGCAAACTACCAGCTATGCATGTAATTACAAAGCATCTGAGAATGCATGCACCAAGACTTGCCAGCCAAATTTTATTCTGCCATTTCCCATCTTACACCTTCCTAACTAGCAGAAGACGTGATTTGACTAATATAATGTTAATTCATAATTCTAAAAAAAATTATATATATATATATATATATATAAGAAAAACAACATCTTATTGTCCATTGAAAAATAGTAAAGGACCTTTTTGATTAGTTTAAAACAGAATTGTCGGGGAAATGTTTAGGACTGTGCATCTTTGGCAATAGAAAAGACTTTATGAGTTTTATGAATAAAGCTGCATGAGATACCAAGTTAGATTCAGAAGTAATATAGAGGCAGACTACATAATAAGAAATATTTTTGTGAAATAAAACAGCTGGATCTACACTAAATAAAGAGAGGAATATGAAAGATGTGTAGCAGCATTATACACACTGAAGGCCTCGTTTTCCAAAGGATTGGATCTTCTATTTGTCTCTATTTTAGTAGAAGATCCTACCAGCACAGCAAGCAGCTTTTCATGGCTTACAGCTGTGCACTTTAATGCCACCTAATTATTTTCTTCTGCACAACTCACAAATTCATAGACTATCCACCTGGCAGAAGTAGGCAAAACATTCGTTTGCAAGAGTCCTGAAATTTCTCTAAATTACAAGTGCAGCAAATCAACACAAATCTGGCAGAGAACCTGCAGTGGTTCTAAAGCTGTCCTGTGTTCCACTTCAGACTGGACAAATGCTGCATCCAGGAAGACCCTCTGCTAATACTTTCCTCACCACTCAAGTTAAAATGAATTCTCATTGTCTGGCCATGGAGCAGACAATTAGCATAATCTCCCCTGCTTAGGCCAACAATTTTCTAAAAGCTCTGCATAATTTTGCCTTTTTTTTTTGCTTAGGCCATTATATGGGACAGCTTAACGAGAAAAGTAAGGATGCAGTAGGTTTCTGTGTAATAAATTTAAAAAAAACCCCAAAATATAGAAAAATTATAATAAAAAATAGCTGGAACAGAAGCTGCCACAAATGCGATCTACAAATATTACAATCTTAGTGGGCAAGGTGAAGCTTTAAAGGGAATGAGAGAATTGTAAAGCTGAAGCTCAGTGGTAAAACCAAGAAAGTAATGTACTGGGAAGCATGGTAAGGAGGTTATTTGCATAAGGAGGTCGCATATTAGCAACCCTAAAGCATCCAAACAAAAATTAATTTAGAATGATCAAATTCCCTGAGGCATCAATGAGAGATGTTTCTCCAGAAGGAACATCAGAGACCATCAAGGAGACCTTACGAAGACCCTGTTATGTCATCTTGGCTCTTGAACTATACCAGTAAATCAATTCTCCTCTGGCTTGTTTTGCAAATAATAAAATTAAAACTTCTTTTCAGCACATAATAAAATCTCCTTTATGACTGTATTAGAGGTGTAATTACTACATTTACAGTATTGTGCTTTGGTAGAGTCTATTTTCCTCAAAGAATTTTAGACAAAGTCAAATATTTGTTTTCTCTGGGATCTTGTCTGGCAATTGAAGGCAACATTTGTCTTCACATTTAAATGTGAAAATTAGGTCTAAAATCACATCTACACAGGAAGCATTATTTAGTTACTGAGTAGTGAGTGTTATTAATATGCCTTCACAAACCCTGAAGCATGCTGTGGCTCTTTTTCAATTCTGAAAGGACAGGAGGGATGTGACTGGAGAGGCAAATTAAAAGTGTGTAGTGTCTTGCTCAGTTATTATGAACTTTTTTTTTCCTCTGTGAATGGCAGACTTAATATTGTAGGGATGTTCTAAAGCAATTGCATTTACTTCTTATATTTTCCTATTGCCCTACTTCCTTTCTCACCTTTTTTACTATTTTCAGCCTTTTTCTCCTTTTCTCTACACATTACATCACAAATCTACAATCTACCTTCCACAGCTTCAATTTAATCACAGATCAGACAGAAGATTATTGACTTTTCTGCTGTATCACAATTCAAGATGTACACTCTAATACGTCTGGAAACCTTGTGTCAGGTGATGGTTCCTCTAGTAATTTTATGGAGCTTGTTCCCGTGGTCATTTCAATGCAGGGAAAAAGGAATTCTCTCTGATCTGCTGGTGTCTCTGCTTGAAGAAGATCTGTCAGCCAGCTTGTGTTTCACGTTTTGTAATTGCTTTGTGTAAGTCCCAGGCTCTGATTTTGAAAAGTTTCTCTGTAGGTGTAGAAAAGTGTGTAAAAATTTTCATGGAAGAGGAAAAAGGTCCCAAGAAAATATTGTGGAGGACAACCTCATTCTGTTCTGAATAGTTTCTTGAAGATGAGAGAAGTCATTATGGAATTTGTGGTTTGTTTGTTTTTTGTTCGTTTTTTTTTTTTTTTTTTTTTTATTGCTTGTTTTGGTTTTTTTTTTTTTTTTTTTTTTTTTTTCCCCTCTCCTTGGAGGCAATATAGTGCTTCAATCTGCAGCACCCAGTAGCATACCAAGAAAGAAGAGTAATTCTAAAGGCAGACATAGGCAATATTACTCCATGAAAAAGCTGTCTGAAGAACTACTCAGCTTTGCTTTTAGCTTTTCAAAGGCTAAGAAAGATTTGTTTCTGTCTTGAATGAGTGTTTTAAGATCTCTTCAAGAATCACCAGCAAAGTTATCACTGAAAACAGGTCTAATATAAAAGCAACAGCACAAGAAAGTTTATTGGCAAGGTTCACTCTCTTACAAGATGGTTAAGGCACACTGAGGAAAAGCAAACAAAAATCCAGAGACAATCCATCCAAACTGAAATAAAGGCCGAACAGCACTTAACTTCAACTAAACAGCGCCTTAACTTATCAGCATTTGATTTACTCAGTTCATAACTTATGTTTAACAATTTAGCAACAGATTTATGTAGCATTTACAATACCACAAGAGTTAATTACTTGCAGACCTAGGTTACTTATGAATCTGAAGTAATTAAGAATGTAGGAGAGCAGCATTCCTAGTACATTCACCATCGCATGTGCACATTTTCATGCACACAGGTATGAAGAGTCTGTATGAGGTACCTGTGAAAAGTTCCCCTCTCAGGTAGTGAAATACTCATTTCAGCTGTCTTTGCAACTTCTCAGAAGGCAAAGGGTCGAGCCTTGAGGAATGGGGCTGTCAGACCAGGATCTGTGGCTGTTTGGCGGCCTCTGAATCCAGCAAACCTGAGAGCTGCTGGCTTTGGGGGGTCCCACTCAGAGGGGCTTTGCTGGTCCTGCCACTGCCCTCCAGGAGAGCCCAAAGGGTCTCGCTTTGGACCCCTGTTAACAGGATTGCAAGAGACTGGGCTTTAGTCATAACAGCGTTTCATCCTGGACACACTTCAGGCCAGAAACTTCTTTTGAAATTTTGAGAACAAAACATCCTGCTTACGTTGTTATTCAGGCAAAAAATAGTTTCCAAGGCTATTCATTAAAAACAAAACAAAACAAACAAACAAACAAAAAAAAAAAAACCACCAACAACACCAAGAACAGGAGCTTATTAGACAGCACCAGTTCCTGGGAACAGACACCGTTTCTGATAAGCTCAAGAAGAGCTCAGCCCAGGTGCTGTTCATCAAGGCTGAGGCCTAATGAGCATCTCTGAGGTCACAGTGCAGCTTGGGGTGGGGAGGATGCACCACTAGAGTTTTGTTTCTTTATTTACTTTAAAATAAAAATTGAAACAATTTCACTACATTTGATGTTTGATAATATTAAGATGTATTTCTCTTGTTTATAAGAAAACATGAATATTTTGTATTATAAACTGAAATTCTCGTTTTGTATTGTAAACTGAAATTCTGCTTTTAATGTGACTGTATATCAAAATTCCTCAAATAATCAAATTTATAAGAGTGGGTTATGAGTTTTGGATTTTATCTTTTTATACTGGTTTTTAAATGAGCCAAACTTGATAATAAACTCTTGTTATTTACATGAATAAATAAATAAATAAATCTTGTTAAAGTATCAGGAAAACAAGTAACCCCATTCCAGACAGCTCTTTCATTTTGTTCTCCCTTCAGCATTCTGAAAACCTTCACTTCTTAAGGGGTGAGGAAGAAGTTTCAATCAGTCAATCAATCAGTCAAGTCCTACTCTAGGACTTGGCTAGGTATCACTGAGGGATAAATACATTTATTTGCCCCTAGTGTGATACAGATGCTCAGAAATCTGATTGACCCTGATTTTAATCAGGACAAATAAAAACTTGCCTGTATTTTTGAATGACTGGTGTCATTCAAAATAAAAAGGTGCTGAAATCAATGCACTAACTGCCAAAGCTAGAAGAGCAGAAATGTGGTAAACCATGTTCTTTAATGTGATTTCCCCAGCTGGATCAATAAGTTTGGATAAAACATTCTGCAGTAAGCCAGCGTTTCACAGTGTACTTTGTGGTACGTACCAGGTTCAGGCAAACAGGTTGATTTAATACAGCTTTGATTCCACCTAGGAATGTGGACTATGTTTAAGAAAATAATTTCAAATTCGCCTTTAAGATCCAAGTGTCACTGAGGTGAATGAAAGAATGTCAGTTCTAAAACTATAAATGATAACAGAAAACTTCAAAAGTCACTTTTTGGGGACTCCTCTGAGACAAAAAGGGTTTAGTTAGCCAGTCACCAAAACATCCTGCTTAGTTCCTAACACCAATACTGACTGTTCTTGTAAGATTCCCTTAGATAAAGAATCAGTGAAACTTGGGCACCTTTTAACCATTTTACACATTTACCACATGCAAAAATTAACTAATTATCATTTTAAGTAGCTTTAAGTATTGAAAATCTAACCTCAATTAACACCTAATTTCAGACAAAACACAAATTACAATCTAAAAATAAAATTATCATAATATCCCAATTTAAAAAAAATCAAAATTCATCTGTTCTTCCCTCACAACAATGTCTTACTGTGGTCTTGGCAGGCAGTAGAAATGTGCTTACACTTTATTAAGAAATACTTGTCATAAAGAGTTCAACAAATACTTTGTTCTAACTGCCCATTTTAGAGGGCATATTGGCACAAGTTTGTCTGGGCTAGACAGATAACTAAGGCTTGATGAAGTAATTATGAAAGCTTTTTTTCCACAGGTGAAGCACCTCAAAAGTCCATAAGTGTCTAGATTTTATGTAATCCAGTGTTACACTAATGATCCTGCTATAAACTCAGTCTGCAAAACTAATAAAGTGCAGGAGGCAGGCAATCCTCGCATGCTGATTAACCAGCAACTCCTCAAAAACTGCTTCTCAATTCTTTGGTAGTAAAATGGAAACAATTAAATGTGAGATGTGTAGATGATGAAACAATGAATTCAGCAAGGAGCCTGAGAAGCCCCTGCCTGCATCTCCTGGGTAATTACCTGCGCTGCAGCAAAGTATTGCAAGAGCTTCCTCTGCCAGAAGGGATGTATTTCATGTTGCTGAACCAAGAGTGTTTTCAGCTGGGACAAACTCACAGGAGAAGCATGTAGAAAGATGGAAATACTAAAAGAAGATCTGTTTATCTACTACTGCAAGTACAGTGTGAACAAAGAACCCCTAAAGGATTTTGCCTTTTGAAAAATGTACAAAAAATTATTTTTTTTAGACCAAATTCATGCAGTCTATATCAGCATAGCTCTCTCAAGTCTACAGGTATTTATTAGGGTCTATTAAAGTGTCAGCTCATTTAAAGGGACAGTGCTCTCTCTTTCTTTCAATTCCTTCCTCAAAAATAGCACGAACCTTTACCCAGACTTTAAGTCAGCTCTCTGGCTTACTGTGTTGCTGTACAGCATTTAAAAACAACAACAACAACAACAAACAACAACAAAACCCCACAGACCACAGGGCTAAGATATTACCCTGCTTGCTATGGGAAGCTTGATATGTCATTGGACATTGATTTACAGAGTCTGTAGGAGAACATTAGGACAGAGTTAGAAAGCATGTGAGAAGTACGTTTTACTTTGAGGACCGGTTTTATAAAGAGAGGCTGAGAATAGCAAGAAAGAAACTTCAGAAGGAAAACTGTCAGAAAAGTAGGCAAAGCAGTAGACACTGTGAGAGCATTACACAGTGCTGATGGGAAGCCAAAAAGCAGCACTTGAGGAGGGTTAGCAAACATGGTGCTGTATGAAGTGTCTAAGGGAGATGTTCAGAAGTGAGGTTTTATTTTGGCCCTTTTGTTCAAAATGGAATTCAACTTCTAAGAGAGCCTTGGGTGAGGTTTCTGAGATGTGCAGGTGTGAGAACTTAGTCTGCATATATAGGATGTAGACTTTTCCAATATTCCAGCATTGATTTTCAGTTGAAAATATTCAATATATTTTAGGAAAACTCTATTTTCTGGGGATCTGCTTTGAAACAGAAGTAAAACAGAACTAAATTAAAATCATAGCTCTCCATTGTTTTGGGAATGAAGGGTTATTTTCTGCCAAATGTCTCTGAAAAGCAAACCTTGATGTTTATTTTTTGTTCTCAAAACAAAGTGAGTTGCCACAATACATTATGTGGAGCTGTAAGTCATCTCCACAAGTCCAATTATTTATAACTATTCTTATTTTCTATTTCAAATACAAAGTCCTTGAATGGAAGACAATGATCTATTATATAAATATTTTGGTGAGTAGCACGAGTAGTAGGAGCCATTATATATGGGAGCCATTGTGACAAGGATAACATACCATAAATCCATTTTAAATGAATATAGATGAACAGCACGTATTCTTTTGTGTTGTGGGAACTTTGTTCAGCCAGCTCAGAAAACTGGTTGTAATTCAAAAATATTTAAGGTTTTTGTTTAAAAATTTATAACTGCCTTCATGTCAACCATTCCCAAGGCCCTTGACCTTAGGAGACTAGATACAGACATTCAAAAATAGCTAGCACAATTATTATTTGAGAAGAAGTGAGCGAAAAGCAAGGTGAGAGAAGTGATGTGCTGTTATTGAGGCCCATGAGTGACCTCATTGTTTCCTGACGTTGTCTTGACTACTAACAAAGAGCTTCTGCACATTCCCCACAGCCGGTTGCAGCACTGGGGAGCAGCTGTGGATGCATGGTAAGCAATGCCAGGACTGACTCACTCAATGTCACCCTGTCACCCTGGTTTTGGCCAGGACAGTGTCCATTTTCTCGCCATTGCCGTGAGGGCAGAAGAGCCTGGAGCCAGGTGTATGCATCCAGGTTTGTTATTCTGTACCGTGCACATCAGCACTAGGAGCTGTGGCTCTGGGGGAAGAAAAATGGTCATGACACAGAAGCACAGCCATTTTGTTCCTTTTTCCAAGGTAGCAAAGTGGTGAACAGAGATGTTGGGGTGGCGAGGAGGGGTCGGTGCAGTGCAGGCCATGTGGACAGAGCACTGCATCCCAAAGGGTTTGTCCATCATTGTCTCAGGGCCAAAAGCACTGTCAGCAGTGACATCCACCATTTTCTCCTTTGTCTCAGGAAGACACATGTCACTGGCCATGGTAACACTGGGTCTGTCAGACTTCCATGAGCATTTTTGACATATCACCACTCTCTTTCATACACTTGTTATTAGTATTGTTGCTGTTATTGCTTGTTGTCCGTGTTTTATTGCTGGTATTTTTTTTTCTGAACCCATAACCTCACCCTTTCTCCCTTGAAAGGTTGAGGGGAAAGGGAAGTGGTTGCTTGGAGCTTAATTTCCAGCTGGTTTTAAACCACAGCACACCCACTGAAGAAAACAATCAGTTGCTGCAGTGTATTTTGCTAGGGAATGGATGCTTTTGGTGGTAGAGGAAGGACCATAATTTCAGAGGAGTTGACATATGTCCCTGGGGCATCCCTAAGTAGGGATCCAGTCTAGGGGTTTAGGTTGGCTACAGCATAGGCCATAGAAACTTCCTCATGGATAGCTACCATCCTGCAGCAGAAAGGCTGGGCCATCCTCAGATGAAGGCTGGGGTTTACCTCTGTTCTATATCAATCTGGAAATTCCTGTCAAGAGCTGAAGAACAGGTCTGGATGCAGGCATACCCAGGAGCCAGGTCAAACCCGCTGTCACGCAAGAGGCAGAGGGTTCCTGGGAAGGGCATCCTGATTGCACAGGAGAGGGTAGTCAGCACCACAGATTCACACAGGACTTGGCCCATGTATCCCAGGGTGCCATTCAGTGTGGCAAAGAGGTGGTTTGTTTCAGGAGAATACCATAAACTGATTTGGTCTTGGAAGGTTGATTTTAAAAATAGTCCCCTAAGAACACCAGCATGGACAGCCTGTCTTAAACAAGGACTTCAGAAGCTTGGGAAAATTATGAAGCAGCCATCCAAACACATATGGCAAGCAACAGAGAGTCCAGTCCCTTTCTTTAGGTACAGATAAATATATATATGCTGGAAATAGAAGGCATGCAGAACAGTGGAGCTCATTGTCTGCTAAAAGAGTATATGAACAAACTTGAGATACTTCATGCAGCCAGATATTATCTGCCCCTCATTTCTGTGAGGGTACCTGCTTATTTTTAGTCCAGCCAATGTTCACCTGCAAGATTTTATAATAATTTCCACACTTAGTCTGAAATTGACAATTCAGCGTGATATGTGCCAAACCAAACTCTTGTGGATCATTTCTGCCTATATTCTCTCTCAAAGTCATCACTTATATTCAGAAATGAGAAAGACTGTTTATGCAGAACTCTTCTGTGCACTGTCCTGAAGATTTTAAAAGCTCTTTTTTAGAGCAAGCTGCATGTCACATTGCAAATGCTAGTATTGAAGAGTCAGCACGTCATGCCTTCTATTACCTCTCTGCTTATCCCCAAGACTTTTACTTCCATTAACAATATGATGCATTTGAAAATTGAGTGCACTCCCATCGAGTTCATTGCCAACTGAAGCCCTTGCAAACTACACTTAAGTGCTGCTGACAAGGTGTTTTGTCGCTGCCTCCTAGTTTTAGGCTGTCTTCTATAATGAGAAAATACTCCTTTGAAATCACCATAATGGTGTAATCTGGGGTCCTCAACTCTTCTGGTAGGAGGGGCAGCTTTAAAAGCTGTAGGCGGCTTGCATGCTGTAGCCTCTGCAGCTCTGCTAGTAAAAGGGTGTATGTACCTCTAACTTTGTCTCAGCTGTGCATGTGAACAGTGCTGGAATTAAACCACTGCTAATAAAAGTGAGACAAATGGATAAAAAAAAGGTATTTGGCATAGTCACATATATGCAGGACACGTAGAAAGAGAGAAGGATAACTCCCATCTTGATCTAAATGGAGTTCAGAAGACTGGACTGAATGCTGCTTGATGAGCTCTGCTCACATGTGCATTAGCAATGTAACACTGGAAAAGTGGTTCACAGCTGCCCACAGGGAAGGGACTGGTAAGCTGCACAGGCTGTGTTCAAGTCTCATTCCTGGAACTGCAGAAACATCATGTGGGGACATCCCTCCACATCCCACACACATCTGCCAAGCCTGTGACTTCCCATTACAGCTAAAAGGAAAATGTGTACAGAAGATAATACAAAGAAAAACAAGCAGTCATTCCAATTCCACTGTCACTTTTTCTTACAGTATTGAGGAATTTGTTCTTTAGTAGTCTTACTGAAAGCAAGCAGATAGTTTTATAGACAAAATGTGATACAGTGAAAAATTTCAGTCCTAAGCATTTGAGTAATTTGAGAAAAAATTAGTAGCTTTATTCCCCCTCTAATTTTAAACCTATGACTTCTTATTTCTGATTAAGACTTATTATACCCAAGAATGCTATGTTCATTTCCTCTTCTCATCCTCCACTGAAAAGAGGTAAAAATATTTTGGGCTGCAAATATAGATTTTAGGAAAGGGTGTAGATTAAAACCTACCAGCTAGGAAACTTGTAGTGAGAATGACTGAAAAAGACAAAAGAGTAAAAATCTCTTTGGAGTTTTCACATTTCTCGTAGTACCTTTTGCCTTTAAATTACCATTAATGCCTAATTTTGTTAGTTTTTAAAAATGCTTTTTAAATTTGCTTACAACTGGGTGACTTCTGCTGCCTGAGATGCTAAATAAATTGCAAATAAAGACTATTTGTTTTCAAACATCCTGTTTCTCTCTTTTGAGAGCTGCTTCATCTCCAGCTGCAGGTACTTCAAAGAGAGACAAGCATTTGAGAAATAGGCTGCAGCTGAAATCAGGGATACTTCTTGTAGTTTACATGCTGAAAAAAGCATGATTTGGGGTTACAAGCACTCCAAATGTATTTTTAGTGGAGGCTAATTAATTATTGCTTTAAAACAAACAGCCTACTTAAATCTGATGAGTCCCTGTTTTATGCATTTTAAGCTTCTGTAAAGTATTTTAGTCTATAACTACGACTAGTTAATTACCCTGTTATCTCTTTAACCAATGCCTTTCCCTTTTATCTTCTAAAAACAACACCCTGAATCTCTATTTGCTTTCATAGAAGTCATTAATGTCTGTCTCACCAAAAAAGGTTCAGGCTTTTATCACACTTCTTGCTGGAAAAAGAAATATTCTTATTCTCAGTATACTATTTCCTTATTTCTTCACTATAGGAAATGAAAGGCCTAAGTGTTGCCCTGTTTTTATCCCAGGCACAAATTTCTTTATTCTCTAGTGATATGGGCTACATTTCTACTCTAGGAGGAGTGATCACTTAAAATGAGATTGCATTCTCAAGTGATCCTGAACAAAGAGAAGAATTTTTTTTTTTATTCCTGTTAGAAGTAGGACAGTGTTGAAGTATGTCATGCAATTAGGATTCTTTTTATTTTTTAAGATCAATTTGTGCTGGCTATTCTAAAATCATTGCATAATATAAACAAAGAGAAATTTTCCCAGGAACAACTCTGAGATTTCAATTTTTATAATTAAGATAATTAAAATAATGACTATTGTTCCTAACATAGTATTCTTATGCATTAACAATGCTTTCTGCTTTTAAGGGAAATGTTATGACATGACTTGCTGTCATCTATGAATAGATAAAGTAGTTACATAAGCAATTTTAATAGTTGTTTAATATGTTGAAAGTATTTAATTGCAGTGCCATTATTTGCCATCAATGCATTTGGAATGCCTAATCTGAGTGTTTCTAGTGATCAACATTGGAAGTGAAAAACAACTGAGAGTTAAAAATGAACAAAGTGATGTTTATATCTGGAACAATTATTGTAATAGGTTTAAATTTTATTATTTAGTTTTTAATGTTTCTTTCTAGTCTGGACAATTACTGACTCTTAAAATCAGAGGTTTTATTCCCCCTCTGTGCTTTGGAAGGACAAGGTAAAAAAATAAAGGTCCAAAGAAATGTTTTGTTTGCAGGTGCAAGCTCTTAACTAAATACAAGTGAAGACAGTGGGAGACTAAGTAGAAATGACCACTCTGTAAATACTGCATGCTGACTTTCATATGCAGACCTTAAAGCTGTCATGGTTGAAGCCTGCAGGCAGAAAAGGAATAGAACTAGCATAGCAGCACTGCTGAAACAGCGTAATGTACAGTGCATGAAAAATTAAAAAGAGCTGATGAGATTTCCAGCCCCTAGTAGTAGAATCAGCTGCACTTAATCAATGGGGCAAAGCAGAGAATGAAGAATTTTGAATCCCACACTTTTCTAGGGATTCTTTGATTTTCTTCAGTGTTATCAGTTTCCATCAGAATTTATAAATTACCGGATTTTACTAAAAATTTGCATTTTTGTTTTTATTCTGTATTATTCCCAGCCTAGTGAAAGTAGGGCTGTGACAGACACTACTCTTTCCAGGCTTTGTTTGGAGTGTGGTTTGAGTTGCAGTGTGCACACCTGTGCTCTGCCCACTCATGTTCATTGGGAGCACATGTTCATTGGGCATCAGGTAACTGAGATCATTCATTTTGATCAGGATGGAACAGGGTTACCATGGCCCCAAGAATGACAAGTCAGTTGCAAAATCACAGAATGATACGATGGTTTGGGTTGGAAGGAATATTAAAGGTGATCCAGTTCCAACCCCCCTGCCATGGTCAGAGACAATTTCTAGCTAGACCAGGCTGCTCCAAGGCCCATCCAGCCTGGCCATGGCCACTTGCAGGGATAGGGAAGCCTGTCTGGACAACCTGTTCCAGTGCCTTACCACCACCACCACAGTAAATTATTTTCTCCTAATATCTAATGTAAACCTGCCATCTCTCCATTTAAAGATGTTACCCCTTGAGTCATCTATAGCCTTTACTGTCCTTGAACTCATTCCCATGACAGAGTAGAAATGGTATTAAGACGATCTCTCAGATGTCCAAGCAAATCTCCTCCCTCCACAGTTTTTCAGAATCTTGTACATTTGGGCTTTGTTGGTGTGGGGTTTTTTTTGTGGTTTCTTTTCCCTATGATTTATATCATTTACATTTTCTCATACCTGAAAGAAAGAAGAAAGAGATGCTTTAAACAAGTCTGACCTTCCTGGAATCTAACAAGTTTTTCTCTAGTTAGATATATTCTGTCCAGCCTTTCAAACACTTGAAACTCAGATAATCATAAAAAACCATGAACTCTGAAAGCTGAGTAATTGTACCTGACTACCTTTTACCCACTTAGTGGAAATGAGTATGGAGAAAGGTCTGTGCTAAAAGAGTGGTATTGTTCCTATTGATGAGGAATGTAATGCACCTGTAAACTTGCAGTTTACAGTCACTTAGGATATTTGGGAAAAGATTTTCAAAGAGCTGTGACATTTTCATCCCAGATAAAATCCACGTGGAGAAGGAAGACGACTCAGGAAAATTGCAGGACTCTTCCTAGAGTGCTCTGGCTTTGGCCTTGCAATCCAGTTAATTGCTGAGAGACTTGTTGACAAGAAACCAAAACCCCTGGACTTTGCTTCTGCTGGGCTGGGCAGCACATCCATTGGAAACCAGTCTGACATGGATTCCCCTTGCTTTTATGATATATGCTCTCATAAAGGGTATGGCGCACCCAATGGAGGTTCATGCTCTCTTAAGTAGGATTAACCACAACACTGATAAAATTTATTTATAGGTATACTTTCTTATTTGCATTTTACTCTTTGTCCATGGCAGCAGCATGTAGTGACTAAATCAGCACAGACAAATATTCAGGCAGACAGAGTTTGCTCCCATTTCTGACACATATTTTATTTTGGAGGAGAAGAGAGGAGTGGCTTTACAGATGATTTTTAAGAGGAATGAACATGCTTGCATCCTTCCAAACCCAAGATTTTGTCTCATTTTACCATCTCTGATATAAAATTCAATCCCAGAAATTAAAAGTGCATTAAAACATAACAATTTTAACTGTTGGTAAATTGATGCCACAGTTCCTTCAAAAATCTAAATTACCACTTTTCATACCTTGATATATGATGCTGTAGTGTTTTCAAGACGTTTTGTGTATTCAAAGAGGAATTATTTAAAAATATTGCTTCACCCTTTTTAAACCTAGCATATGATTTCCACCTAACTATTAAAAGATTCTCAGAGTTTTCCAAGAGACTGTAATTGCCAAAAGATACTTCTCCCAACTTTCCCCCCAGTACTGACACAGCTGTGTTAATGAAGCTACTGGAGTCACCATGTAATTAAACACTGCATATACATCTGGGATTTTTCCAGTTTCTTCAGCTGTGCTACATAAGATGCTGCTTTGGCTGAATTTATTAATTAGTCGAAGGGACTAAAATGGTCCTTTCTTTTTTTTTTGCTTTTCAAGTATATGTGACATTTTTGGAGACTTACCTTTTTATTTCTTTTTTAATTGTGTTAAACACAACAAAACAATGGGCAGTTACTGTCACTGCTTCCAGTAGGAAATAAAGATACCTGCATACTATGGCATCTTTTTCCTGCTGTCATGTATAAAGAGAGGTGCCATGTTCAGGATGATGTAAAGGCAATGCTAAGGATATTTTTTTCTGTATAATTACCATTAGATAAATATGGAAATTTTAAAAAAATTTAAAATATATATATATATATATCCTGTCATGACAATAAATCACAGAGCCTGAATAGTGTGTAATTCACTTTTCACACTATGCCAGATTGACTTCTAAACAAGTAATTTATTTTATTTCTTTCAGAACAGACTCAGCAATGCCCTTACAGGTCACTTTATACATGCAAAGAGCTCCTAGGTCAGCTGAAAGCTTAAAATACTTACTCTACAGTGCTAAATCCAAAATAAACTGTTCCTAGCTAAGTTGTTGCAGCTCAAATGGGGACCTCTGGTTTAGATTCTGGTAATGCTCTCTCTTTAATTAGTGTTCTGTTGGTAAAATTTCAGTTAAAGAACCTTTATCTCTGGGATGAAAGAGAGGAAAAGCCATCAAGACTGCCACATCTTTGCCTAAAATAAATACAGATGTGTCAAACACAAAGTATGTCTTGAACAAGTAGAAGAACATGCCATTCCCTTGGCCCTGTCCTCACTATGTCCCTTTCAGCTGAGGGAAATGCCTGTGATTTTAAGGAAGGCTGAAAGTACTCACTTTGATTATTCTGATCCCTGTAAAAATGCGGTTAGAGGGAGCTTGAAAGTAAAGAATTCTGCCACAAGATACTCTTTAGTTTATGAAAATGTGTTTTGCTGAATTACTGTTACTATGGAGATAGGGGTGGCCTGAAGAGAAATCTTCTCTTGAATTTTAAAAGTTGACATTTTACTGCTTTAGCAGCTCCTGGGTGCCTTAGGATATATAGTACTGTACAGTGTCTTCTTACAAAGGGCCTTTTGTGTTGTGCAGTCAAGGTAAGCATGAAAGAGCCTCTGCTTGCTTTTGGGCTCTGTGGCTCTGGAAGGCGGAGATTAGGTGTACAAAGCTCAAGGCAATTAGAGGTGGAAAGTCTGCCAGACTGCTTCCTCGAGGTTTTTAGATTTGGGGGGGAGGTTGAGTTTGACTTTAGATAACTCAAGTATTGAGGATCCAGTCTCTGGACACCACATTCTGTAAAACTCGTTTGGTAGGAATTCTTCCCAGGCCATTCAACCTAGTATTTTCCCCATCAGTTTCAGAATGCACACAGGTTGAAGCTCTTTTACTGTTAAACAAAAATAAAAATCTTATTTCTTCATATGTATACCCTTCAACTACTAGGAAGCACTTTTCTCATACTGAAATCCATCTATCAAAATCTTTCAAACAACTCCAGATAGAACTTTTAAAATCTTTCTTTTTATAGAAGAGAGTCCACTCTCATCCAATCATAAAAAGCCTGCAGAGGTACAGATGTTAACATTCCAGTTTCTGATGAAAAGGTATATTCACAAACAAGGATGAGGAACTCCAGTTACACACAGTGCACAACCATGAGTTTAAGACTGATAGAATTACAGTGTTATACATCAAAGTTTAATATAACTCATTCCCTCTTCTTACTTAATGCAGCTCATTGCTGAATCAGAATTGAAAGAGATTCAAGCATATGAGTTCTGTATATGATATTTTGAATTCAAAAATATTTCAATACAATGTTTATATTAGTTCTCATTTCGTCCTTTGCTGTCTCTCAGTCTCTATATCTTCCTTCCAGAAAGAATTACCCAATCTTCCCAGAGTGTTCTTGATATGCATTGCCTGATAAGCAGTACTTGCATTAAAAGACTCCTGAACATGAGTGATACAGAAGTCTGCCAGCTTTCTCTTCATGGGGGTAGCAGGTCTCATGGCAGATGTATCACATTCCTGTGTCTATCAGCTGCTGAGCTATCATTGATACCTGTAAATATTTCTGTTTGATTGGCAGTGATATGCCCACGTCTGGAGGTTTTCTCATGCAGTCTCAGAAGCAGCACCTGGTTATGTACAATTAATGCTGGTCTGAAACCCTGAGACATTGTGGCTGAACTGCCTTATTTCTATAAAGTGTGTAGGAATATATGATTTTAAATCTGTTTTCTTTTCACACCACTTCTATTCCTTTCCCATGTTCAAAATTATTTGAAAACTAAAACCAAAACTAGACTAAAAAACAAAACTAAAATGATGTTAATTATAGCCTGCACAGAGGAGTATGTTTCTTACACGCTTCCCAATTCACTGCCTCAGCCCACTTACTGACACTTTCCCCACGACAATCAAGCTTGTGCTTCAGCTTTTTAGCTTCCTGTCACAAAAAGTGTGTGTAAAGATGACTTGCAGATAGGACTCCCCCTGAGAGCAAGCAGTCTGCACAACCTCCTTGCTCTGCTGGTTTTAAAAAGGAAAAGGCACTTGCAAGCAAAGCCAGGTATCATTCCTTGGCTCCTAGGAAAGCACTGCTGCGTTAAGAACACCAAGACAATGGCACCTCTTTGAATAAGAACGCAAGGACAGATGCACTGGGTGAAACCTAACTCAGCATCCAACTGTGTCCAAAAATGGAGATGAGGGAAGACTGACACATGCAGCATTCCAAAATTGTTTCACAATTCCCCTGAAAAACTTGTTCTGACTCTGCAGCTGACCTTGCTTTGAGAAGCTGGCAGAAGCAAACTCCAGAAGGCTCTTTGAAACTAAATTATTTAATGACTCCAATCAATGGAGCTTTTTCTACCATTAAACTGACCACAGCATCTAACAATTTACAGCTCCTGCTATAGCTTTGGGAAGTACCACCTCTTGTACGTCATTGAAAGAATAAATCCCCATTCTATTACACACTGTTATACAGTACAATACTACAGTTTTATTTCAGTTTTGTGTACCAAACGCTAAAACTTTATTAGTTAAAACTAAATATAAAATTCAGCACCATTAAAAGGGTGATGATGCATAGAAGAAAAATGACACTTCTT
Organism: Pyrgilauda ruficollis; assembly: GCF_017590135.1. NCBI lineage: Eukaryota > Metazoa > Chordata > Aves > Passeriformes > Passeridae > Pyrgilauda > Pyrgilauda ruficollis. Next base: position 15,653,666 of record NW_024525489.1, read on the forward strand.
ATATGAGGTTTTGTTTTAAACAGTTAAATAGCTTTGTTAGATTTTTTTTTCCAATCACACTGCTACAAAGAAAGGTTAATAAGGAACAAGACAAAAAAATTGTATTTTACAGCTTGTTTTGTAATATAAAAGTCTGAATGAAATCTGTGTGAATCAAATCTCTGTTCTTGAGATTTGCCACATCTGCCTTTTTGGGCATGGGTTTGGCACAGTTGAGTAGAATGAAGCTCAAAAGTAAAATGTCTTTAACCTTCTCAAATACATATTTACTATCTCTGTCATAGAAATATGGAATCACAAACAACCGGTGACCAGAAAACAAAATTTGAAAATCCACTATTGCATTTTCCATTCCACAGCCATCTTTTGAGGTATCTTGAAATTAGTACAGTGAATTTCTCCAAAAAAAAAAAAAAAAAAAAAAAAAAAGCTAACTTTCTTGTTTCCTGAAATGATAAGTGAATAATAAAATGGTGCAGTTTCTGGAAGATTTTACCCAGGTAAAAGAGCCTGATAAAAAGCTGATGATGAAGAGGTTGTATCTGAAACCACTGGGAATCAGACCTCACCTGGCAAGAGTCAGACTTTGTTCAGGTGTTTCAGGTGGCTTTGCAGAGAGATCTTCAAAGGTACACTGCATTTAAACAGCTGAACAGGCTGTGCTTGTTAAAAGGGGAGAGGGGCAAGAGTGTAGAAGGGCAGAGCTAATGGTTGTGTCATCCATGGTGAACAGCTCTTCAACTGGTTGTGCACAGAAAGTGTCCCACCACCTTTGCTTGGCCATTTGGGATCAGTGCTCCTGCTCCCTTTAACTCTGCCAGGGAGCTGGCCATAGACTTAATGCTTCTGTAATATTGGAAATATCGCTTGAAGAGACAGTGGGAAAAATGCAGCAAATATCATCTTCTTCCTCTGTAGAAGATGCTGTAATTGAGAGTTTAAAACAAGCTCTCCTTCAAGACCTTCATCTCTCTCTATCAACAGAAGTGACTCATAAATAAATATTCTTATCTGCTTTGAATTGCTTAGTCAAGGTCCAGCCTTTGAACATCTTACTTAAATTCAGGTAAATTAACTCTCAAGGCAAATCAAACAGAACACTTTGTTGACAACAAAAAATTGTGTGAAAAACACTTCAGCAGTGAAAACAAAATATTGCAGGGTATGAGAGGAAGGGGGGAGTAAAATGGGCTTGACCCACTGGATTATTGATTATTACTTGTTTGTCTGGCTGAAATAAAAACTAAAAAATTAAGTAATTTTTTTGGAGATCTGGTCCTTAACGTTAAAAGAGATCTTACAATAACAGCTGCTTTTAAGCGGTTAAAAGGAATCATATTCTGAAGACTGTGAATTAAAAAGAGGATATGGGTTTGGAGTTTTTTGTTCGTTCATTTGGGGTTTTTCTTTAATACATTTAGCATATAACTCTGTGTTCTGTTCCCAGTTGCCTATCTTGGGAGCTCTGAATTCTTTTATTGGAAGATTTGAGGAGGTTCAATACAAATATAATTTTAACATCATCTTCCTTTAAATTCCCCTGGTACAACAAGAGTTTATTGTCTTTGAATAATTTTCTGGCACAATTATGAGGCACTTAAAAGAGAAAAAAAAGGACAATGTTTGCATGGTGAAGATCTCCAAGGTAGCAATATCAAAGTCATGTTCACCTCTTGATACATGAATAAAATCCAAGGTACTCCCACTTTTCATCAAAAGTCTCTCTATCACTCTTTTGCCAATCAGGTTTACTAGTATTATTTAGGGTTTTTATTTAATATTTCAGTGTTTTCAGGAAAACTCTGGATTTATAAAGAATTGGAATAATCACATTTTTTAATAAATTAATTGTCAAAAGTATTTTGCCTGGCCCTAGGTATTAGTAGCACAGCTTGATCAATTTCATGCTAATAAAACTCTATTTCAACTGATCATAAGCTACAGGCAGAATTTCTCTGTTAACTTCTACTCTATTTTGTCTTGTAAAAATTGAATGCTGAAACACTAATGACTTCTGGGAAACCTTTGTGCAGCAACTGGCAGTGCTAAAGAGAGAAAAAGCATGTAACAAATTTTGACCTCAGGACTGTCTTTTGAATTGTGTTTTCATTAACTTTAGGTAGTGGGAGGTTCTGGCATTGCTGAGAAGAAGAACCCTCTGTTACCATTGCATCAAATCGTGGTCAAAAAACTGTACAAAAGCAGACAGTCTTGTCTTTCTCTTGTTCACTTCTGTCTTTGTGAGCATTTTTTTTTACTCCTTGTTTTTTCCCTTAAGGTTAGAAGACAGCTTTTCTATTCCTTTGGTAAAATATGGTTTGGGAGCTGCTCTTTCATCTAAAATATCATTATATTTGACATTTCAGCAACAAGTGGAAGGTTTGTGACTACTTGTAAATACAGAGTCAAGGACTCAGGCATGAAATTTTTGCTCCAAACTGTGACTCAGTTATTTATTATTCACAACACTGTGCCTCAAATCTATGTGTCCCCCAGCTGGGATATCATACTCGTGTGCCATTGTTAAGTGACTTTGCAAATTCTTAGTCTTGTTCAAAGCCCAGAAAAATAAATGAGGAAACTTTCTGTTTATTTCCAACCCATAAAGTATCGAGAGAAAGCTGAAGCTTTGCTAAAGAGGTGAAACCCTCCTGCTTTTAAAATCAGTGGCAAAACTCTCTCAAATTGCTGTGGATCCAAAATTTGCTTCAGACCTTAAACACCTGCTTAGAGATGGTTGAATTTCATCACCTATACCTTGTGAGAATACCCGTTTGTACATTACTCACATTACTCACCTCTCCATTATCAGGATACCAGTGGTTTTGCATCAGAGAATGCAGCTTCATCGAAACAAAAACGTGTTAAACACTTGGAATTTTTTCCCTGAAAAGAGTTCTCCTGTTTTGAGAATGCTTTGGCTATCTTGATTTCAGATGACAAAAATGTTATTTCTTTTGAATTTAAGACTCACTTTGATATTTTAATAAATAACTTCACAATCTTAGTTTTAAATTTTAATCCTAATTTCCATTGTTAGTCTTATTTTAAATATCATCTGTATGACAATACCTTAGGACAGCAAGCACACTGGTGCTTTCCAATCACTTGTTTACTGTCCCTGGAAATATTAAAGTGGTTGGACAGAAATCCCATTTTCAGGCCAGCGCTTGTTTGTGCAAAAAAAGTTTTCAGTCAGATCCAAGGAGAAAACTCAAATATCACAGGACAGGAGGGAAAACCAGACTACATTTGCGTGTTTTGAGCTGCTGTTTTTGTAACACCTCAGTATATATGAGGTGTATATATATATATATATATATATATATATATATATATGTATATTATACCTCAGTATAATATGGGGAGTGTGTGATAAAGTGCCCTGAGAGCACAAAGAGGCCCCTCCCCAGCCCAGCCTGCCCCTGACCCACTGCCCCTTCTCCCAGCCCCCATCAGTCCATGCCCCAGAGAATGGAAAGAGATATCTGACAGCTCCCATTTGAAGGAGGGAAGGGAGCAATAGAGAGAAATCTTGAAGGCTGCACTAGAAACCAGCCAGATTTATATGAGGACAAGTAAATGAGGACACTAGGACACTGATGAATTCATGCTACCAACACCACTCAACCTATATAATTGTGACTTTGATAGGTAAACAATCAATACTGCAGTGTAGATGTTTATGGACCACAGTGTGCAAAGACATATCACCCAGCAGAGTATGATTTCCTGGCACTTCTTCTTAGACTTCAAGCAATTTTTATTTAAAAACCTACCTTATTTTAATGTTCTTGTAAAACTTGAGTATCCAAATACTGGAAAAGATTACTGCTCATTTTATTTCAAAGTGATTCCCAAGTCATACCTTCTGCCCATGCATTTTCATTACAACTTATGCCCCAATTTTTTTGTGAGACATAGAGGGAATAATTGTCTTATGAGAGAAAAAATAGTCATCCTGTTTTTTAATTGGTGGGGAGATGCTGTAAGAGTTGCCTTATTATGGTTAAAAGTTAATGACTAACATGGCAGAAATGACATTAATTAAGGGCATTGTGCATGAAACTGAGAGAACACACCAATTCAGAAATTATGGAACATATTCCAGGCTTTGTTTTTCAAAAAGGACAGAAAATTATGTTTGATTGTAAATATTCAGCATTTCTAGCACAATTATATGAAGCTCAGAGTTCATTTGTTCACCAAGTCAGAATAAAAATGTGACACAACAGAGAACAATGCCTCTCAAACTCTGGCAGCAGAGATTTTAGTTCACTTTAAAGCTTAACTGTCATCTCACTGTTATTTGCTGCAAAATGTCAAAGAATCACCACACAGGAAACATGACATCAAACACCAGAGAGCAAAGTTTTCACAGTGCAAGATGCACAGGCAAGAGAATCTGAAATATCAAATACATATGTCTGAATTACAGTAAACCTTGGATAGCTTGCATTGCATGCAAAATATTTGAAAGTGAGGAACATATTTTAAACAGCTATACCTAAAATAATCTGCATCCTCCCACTTTAAACTTCCCAAAAATTTTGTCTGTCAAGCTAAAAGTCTATTGTCCAAAGAGAACAAGAAAGTTACCTGCAAAGACGAATGCCCTAACATGTTGACTTTTAAGATTACTCTTAGGGGAAAATCTATTCCCCCCTTCATTTAAAAAGCAAACAAATAAACAAAACCAAGGAAACACTGATCCACTTTGTGCACATCCTTAGCAAACTGTGGTAAAAACTTAAGGTTTGGCAGGAAGATAGAATTTAGGAAATGAGAGATGCTTTATAGATTCTTAGGGAAAATTAGGTTTAGTTTTACAGGGTGTTGAGCATTTTAAAAGTGGAGTTTATTAATATTTTTATAGCAACATTTTTGCAACATTCCAAGAATGTAAACAGAGCATTTTGCAATGCACAAGGAAATTGAGCCTAGAATTTTGATTCAAGCTACAGTCTAATAGAAGTTGCTTTTTACATAATGCAGGCTTTTTAGGATAGAGGTTTTCAATTGCATTATTTCATGTCTAGTTATTTTACCAGATACTACAATACTGTATAGCAATTTGTATTTATTGATTGTGCCTTTTGATGCAGTTCAAATTTATAGTAAATTATCATGGTGTGATGCAGAGAACAATTATGCATGACCCTTGGAATCTGGATATGGAAAAGTAGAGTAAACTCTTTCTACTGACTTTGCCTGTCAATGGAATATTTTTCCCTAGCAAATATTCGAAAGTGTTTTCTTCAAGTTTTTTTTTTCCTTTTTTTATACCATTTATGAAGTAGTTTAAAAAATCTGAGCTCACTTCTAGCCCCCAAATTATTATTCATCTGAAGGTCTCCCCAGTTTGATGCACCACTTTTGAAGCTGGTTTGCCCAGTTTGGTGTCCACGAGACAGTAGTCATACTTAAACCAAAATCACAGTCTTCAGTTTTGGAAGAAACACTATCCAGCACATTTTTACTCTTGGTATGAGATCTCAGCTTTAATGAGTTCAATTAAAAAGCACACATTGATTTGGAGGGAATATGGAATTCACCTCTTTTGCGCAACTATCAGCTGAGTTAAGAAAATGTTCTGTTGTGATGGCTGAACTTCTTTATCCAAAGTGCAGCTCTCTGCCTTCAGTACACCCAGGAAAAAGGCACTGACCACTGTACTTTTACCATTGGATATTCACTTCATTACAGTACCTTTAATATTTTTTACAAAATAACAATTATTCCAAGAGATTTAAAAACAAAGATTACAGAGTAAAAAGGATTTTATTAAAAACTCTCTTATATATTACTAAGTGTTTTCTTCATTTTTGCCCTGGCATTTGGCCATGCTTATTCCCCTGTTACAAATTATTGTCTCTGTCTATTCTCTGATCACAGGTGTACCTGGACCCCAGGATTGCAAAAGTTGATGCAGGAAATTTGTTCCCAGAATTTTAGTGGAACTTCTGTTTTGTGTAAGTACTCACGTGTATATAAAATTTTGTTGTTGTTTTTTTCGAGAACTGAAGTGTGTACCTCTAATGTTTTCAAGACAAATTTCAATAATTAAACTGATTCATTTCTTGGTCCTTGAAAGTTAATACTCAAATTTTTCTGCAATAATCTTTATCAGCCATTCTAAAATTGTGGGATTTTTTTATTGCCTGAAAATTATTTTATTCAGTTATTTAGATTGTTTTTTTTCTTTTTTTGAAATCTACCAAAATGTGGTGAAGGTCACGTGGTAAGTGACCTGTATGTTTGTGACTGAGCTGCATGTCACATGGAGGAAAGGCATGAGAAGGGCAATGTAATAGTGAATTCAAGAAATCCCACAAGGAGAGGCAGAAAAACTGATTGATGCAAGCTGTTGCTTCTTGAATTCTGAAATGGTCCATCTGTGTAGCCCGAAGCATTGGAATGAGGTAAAGGGATATTTGGAAAGTTCACATAACTTATTTAAAACTAAAAATAGCAGGTAATGGTAGAAATTAACCATTTCTTTTCACAGACACACCAAGCGACTCGTTTACGGAAATAAATGTGCAGCTTTGAAGAGAAAATAGGAAATTGATGCTAATCTCCAATTCAGTAATGTCAGAGTTCAGGTATGCACAGAGTTACTAACCAACTGATTTTCTGAAATGAAGCAATGGATGAATTTCAGAGGTATTTATTTTCAAATTGAGTTGTCAGTTCACTGCCAATTCATAGAACCAACTCTGCTGTGATATCAACTCATCACAAAATAAGCTGACAGACTGTACCATATTTTTATAGTGAATCATTTAAACCATGAGTCATTAAGAGCTTTACACAGGTGCTGAAAATACTGAAAACCTGCTGTCATGCTAGACAAGACTGCCACATGCTTCCCACAAGTGATGGGTTCTTCTTTGCAAAACAGATCAGTTTTTAATCCTATTAGGAAGAAAGAAAGATCAAGGAAGGAAAACAAAAAATAAAAGGGCTCTGTTCTTCATCCCTCCTTTTCCCCCTTTTCTCCCCCCCAATTTTTAATTATATTGTCTTCCCCATTCAAAATGGAAAGCTGAGAAAAAAATATTTTGTTGTTATGTTGCATTTTTTCCTGCTTTTGTTCCATAGACAGACAGGTCCAGTCCATGTTGTTCCAAATGATGCAAGTCTTGATACAATGAATAAGTTACAGTTCTCATTCTGGATTACCCCTAGAATGTTGTTCTGTTGACGTATGTATTTGTAGATTATTTGTTTTATCCACTAAAATAATCCAAGGAATTTGGGTGTTAGTACAAAAAGCAGGAGCAAATTATAGGCTAGCATTGCAGCTTCAGCAAAACATGCAGCAAGCCTGTCATGAGGCAGTCCGCAGATTGCTTTATTCCCTGCCTTAAATAAGACTAGACAAACAGATTGCAAATGAAAATTAAAATACCCACCTGTACTGATCTGAAAAAGTTGAGGGCTGGGCCTGGTTAGCATGCACTGCATTAAGTGTCTGGTGATGTTCTGGGAATGAGGGATTCCATGTCAACATATCTGTAAAATGAGTTAATGAGCCAGGGGTCAGGATGTAGCCACTTCACACATGATTAGGTGGTCTGTCCTTGTAAAGGAGTGCTCACCCCATCCCTGGGGACTGTTCTGCCTGTCCGTTCCCCTGAGGTGTGAAGGTCAAAAGAGGAAATGCTTTAGGCCCCTCTTATACCATGGTAAGACTTTGTGATAAGACTGGCAGCCTTCACCCTTAGGCACTTAGCTCTCGGGTGCTTTGGCATCTGGCAAAACGCTCCTACAGTACCCATGCAGTGCAGAAGAGTTATTTGCTGCAGCAGGTCCCTCAGTACAACTGTGACAGAGAGGGACAGTAGCAAAGGTGAAGAATCACACCACTCCCCTCAAGAATGACCCTACTTGGCATTCACAGCCCCAAATCTCTGTTGGAGCCAGGTGCCTATGCCAAAATACAAAGTAAGCTGTGGGATTCCCCTCTCTCCTTCTGCGCAGCCTGTCAGCAGAGCACTCACGGAGCTCTTGCAGGACATGCAGGTTCATTTCCAGCTCTCTCATCACAGTGTGTGGGGAGCCTTAAGACTGCCTCAGGGTATCAGGAGTAAGTAGGGCATGCTTCCAGCCCCTCTTGTTAAAGTTGTTCCAGTTTACTTGATATAGTGAATTATTCATTCAGACAGCAGAAAGGAAATGCAAAGAGAGGGAGTGAACACCTCTCTTTGCAAGGAAGCTGAGTAATATTAACCAATACTAACAAAATTGACCAGAATGAAGGAAAGATTTGAGGCTCAGACACTGTCAATTGATATTTTTCATCTCAAATGAATACGACAAGAGGTGGAACTGGACCTTAAATGTTTGAGAGAATGGTGTTCTGTGACTGGTGGCGATAGGGAATTCACCAAGTGTTTTGTGTTGATTCTCTCCATGAGATATCTTCCAAGAATGTGTCCTGACTTGGACTACAACAGACAAAGGCAGGTAAATAACCCACTACACTGCTGATCCAAACATAGTAGTCACATGGAGGAGCTATGGAGCCACTCTGCATTAGTAAGGATAAGAAACTTCCAAGAATTCCCAGAACTAGATGAACTTTGCAGAAAAAAAAGCCCAAGAGGTGCCTGAGGTGTTTTGAAGCTATACAGCAGCTGAGTTTCTGAGATCTGAATGTTGGACTTGAAAGTCTAAAGGCTTTAATGATCTAAAATGTTAATTAGCACATCTGTATATCTGAATAGAAATGCCCTCTTTATTCCCTAGGTTCCTTACAGATCTAATTCAGAATAATCATAGATTTAGAAAAGTGCCCTTTGTTTCCTACTGAAAGTAGTGTGTCAACTCTGCTCAAATCCAGTTTCTCCCAATGGAAATTGTGCATCAAGGACTCTCCTCCTGATACAGAGTCCTCTTTGAGCTTCCAAAATACCATACTAATTGTTTATATGCTAGAGACTCTTTTGGTGTTTGGCTTTGCTGTTGTGTGTTCAGATTGCCCATTTAGAAGTGGCCTGATGGGATTTGGCAGAGTAATTTACCTAAGGTTTTTTTTACACATAGATTGACTTCATAGCTTTAGTTAATTTGGATAATTTTCTTTGAATTTAAAGCTAATTTACGTTAAAACTCTTTAAAGCTCTGAGCAGACACACTTTAATTCAAAATATGTATTACAGAATTCAGATCAGCTTTCCCTTAGAGTTCTTGTGTACAAAACTGGAAGAAAATTTTATTATTGGGAGGTAACTGGGTCCATTTCTTTTTAGACTCATTGGAGAACAAAGAGATCAAAAGTGGATCATCATTTCAAAAGGGAAATGCTTTACTTTTTCTTAGGTAATTTTCCCCCTTTTTAATTAGTGCTAGAGGGTCATCCAGCAAAGGCCATAATTGTCTAGTTCTAACAATAAATGTGTACATAAATTGTTGAATATGATTTTGTATGAACCCAGGATTCTTCATGCATCAGACAACTGATAGACATATTGTTATTCAGTGAGGAGCTTGCAGTGAGGAGCGCTTCACTGAAAGGAGAAAGATATCTGCTACAGTCAGATATCTGCAAATTTTTTAATTTATAGATAAAAACTTATATGTAATATATATAATGACTCATTAAGGTGTTATGTCAGATTGTTATTAGGAATATTAATTATTTTTCCAAATCACCATTTTATCACAAATTTTTCTATTAGCCAGTTTGGAAAAAATATTTTTTCAAAGAGCCAGTAGGCGTTCACTATTTTGATGGACAATCAAAATAGCAGATACATTTGGATTATTGCAGAGTTAAAGTCTTCTGATCTGATCATGACTGGACTGATCTGCAAGATTTTTTTCACCTAATAAGACATTGTCCCTACTGTCAATAGCCTGTGACCAAAGCAGAGGAAGAATGAGGACTTTACATCACAGCAGAAAAGAATTTAGGTGATTTACTCAGTCTCTCAAACACAGCTAATTGTCAGGGAAAGGAACTAAATTCAAATCTAAATCTCCTGAGCTGATGGCAGGGATCATGGCCAACAACCTGATCTTGGAAATGGTTTGTATTTGAAAATGGCTTATAGACTAATCATTATCATTGTAAAGATCAGTTAAATAGGTTTCTGTGTATAATTAGTGTTACACTTGCCAAGAACATCTTCTGCTATCACTGATAACATTTCGAAGGTCTTCATTTAAATTCCAGCCATATGTTTTAACTTGGTAATGAATTCCACAGTGAAGAAATATTGATTTGGGATTGCTTTAATTTGCATTGTTGCCCTCTTTAACTTGTGTAATATGAGCATTCTCATCCAGATATGTTTAGATATTTGCTTGGCTTTTTAATGCCTCCTTATGCTACATAATCTGAATCCTGATATAGTGCTAAACATCATTCTTGAAAGTCTCTAGAGTTGTTCCCTAGTAGCAATTAGAAGATTTCTTCGGCAGTAAAAAGTGAGCAATTTTCCCCAAAGACAGGCACATCTGTGTTCAAAACATGTGTTTTTATATTATGCCTGGCCTTCTCCTAGCAGTGTAAGCAGTCCAAGTGACCTCATTATCTAGCAGATTTCACTTGATGTCAGTAGGAACTGATCAAAGAGAATTAGGAAGGACATAATTGGAAGGCAGGAGGAAGATTTGCCCTTTGCAGGAGAGAGCAGCAGAATGGCCTGAAGCTCTGCTTAAGAACGGACAGTGAGCCTGGTGGTAGATCATGGGCTGTAATTAGAAGGAAGACATCATGAGTGACGTTGTTGTGGGTTTCTCCTAAAGACAACCTGATCAGTAAGAAATAGATGAAGCCTTTTACAGACAACTGAAGGCTTCATGTTCTTGGGCCTTCATCTTCATGGGGAACTGTAGCTGCTTTATTAATTGCCACTAGGTTTCTGAGTCATTGGTAACAGCATCTTAACAGAGGTGATCACGAAGTCAGAGAGGGCAGGTCCTCTGCCTCTAAACAAGGAAAAATCATGTGCTGATACGAAGGCTTGGGGGCCACTGTGGCCACTGTGGCCACATGGCCACCATGTGATGGTGGAAATCAGGATCCTGATGGTTAAAGTAAAAGGCAAATAGCAAAACAACACTATCAGGATAAGCAGACCTAGTCCACTCAGGGACCTGCTTGGAAGATTCCTGTGGGAGACAGTTCTGGAAGGAAAGGGGTACAGCTGAGATGATTGTTTACCTAGGATCCCCTCCTTTAAGCTCAAGGATGGTCCATTCTGATGAGCAAAAATCAAACGCCTGAATGAATGAGGAAGGAGCTCCAGGCTAAACTGCCACATGAAAGAAAGCACACAAAGGTGTTCTGCAAGATCAGGCCATCTAAGGGAAATATAATAGGCATTGTCTCAGTGTGCAGGGATGGGGTTTGGAAAGGTTTAGTCTGTACTGGTAAGATCTGCCATCAGGAATTACAGGTCCAGGAAACCAATGGAAAAGTTTGGAGCAAGAAAGACTTACTTTTGGTGGAGGAGGATCATATTAGAGAACGCTTAAAACAAATTGTATAGACCATGGAACCTGGAGTAATACATACAGAGTTGGTGGATGTCAAGACAAGGCTATTCATGAGTATCTTTGAAAGAACCTAGCAGTCAGGAGATGTTTCCTAGGGCTGGGAGGAATCAAATATCACTAATATCTTCAAAAAGAGAAAGAAGGAGGAACCAGGGAATTACAGGCTAGCCAGCCTCATCCAGGTCTATGGAAGGTGAAAGAAAAAAGATTCAGAAAAATATTTCCACAGACATTCAGGACAAGAATGGTTGGGCGTGATTAGAATGGATTTACAAGGGGTAAATCAAGCCTGACCAACCTGACAGTCTGCTATGATGAGATGACTGAGGAAGAGGGGATGGGTTAGTCTAGTAGCAGTCACCTTTGCATCTTCACCTGTTTTCTGTGAATACCAAAGAGCTGCATTTACATCATTGTAGGTATGGTCAATGTAGGGTCAGCATTAATTTTTGTAACCCCAACCTAGGACAGTGGGAAAACTCTTTGATGAGTGCCATTGAAATGCAATTACCACTGAGATCTGAGATGCCTTATCCCTCAGATTTATCCTTCAGATGGCTAGTTCACTTGTATTATACCAGACTAGTAAGAAGGTAGAAGAAAACTGAGAAAGTATAAACCAAGAAACCAGGTACTAGTGCTGGGTTTAAGAAACACTGTATATCTCATTTATAAGATACTGTATGAACCAGGAGATCTTTCAGAAACATGAGAAGCTTGGGTGTGTCAAAAGAGTAAGCACACATTTTTTCTGCCTGAGGCTTAATTGGGGGACCAGTCAGCAATCCACTGAGAAAGGACAGAAAAAGTGTGCTTTATTAAAAAGGCCACCCAGAAAAATTCTTGACCTCTTGGAAATGTCTGACTTAATTTCAAATGAAATTGAGGATATAGAGGAGAAGAAATGTGTGCTGACATTATTATCTTGAACAGACTTCTGCAGTTCCTATCCTTGCTCCATTAGACTGAAGGGTTTTTAGAATTCACACAAAAATGATCTATCTGTTGGCTTCAAGTACCAGTAGTTTCTGAGCAATGAGTTACAAACCCAGAAAGCTGGAGGGAACATTTAACATGAGAAGAAATTTCTAGTTGTGGACCTTAGACCAATAGTAGTCTAAGTTGGAGGGAGCATATAGAGGTAGTGCCCTTGAGGTTTTCTAAAAAAAAAGAAAAGAACACTTCTCTGTGAACACACCAAAGAAAGTTGCAGAATTTGTACACTGTACAAAGGGTGTCTCTAACACAGTCAATGTGATGAATTCTTCCATTTATAATGAAAAAGGAATTGGTTGATTTAGTTAATGAAAGCACATTTCGCTTGAACTCATACTCCAGAAGATTCTTATTCTGAGAAATGAAGAATTGCATTGTAATCTAGCCATCCTTTACTTTCACACTGTTGGGAAATATTGTGGAACTCAATCAAAATGTGTTTCTTGGTGGTGTACAGTTAATGAAAGCACATTTCGCTTGAACTCATACTCCAGAAGATTCTTATTCTGAGAAATGAAGAATTGCATTGTAATCTAGCCATCCTTTACTTTCACACTTTGGGAAATATTGTGGAAATCAATCAAAATGTGTTTCTTGGTGGTGGTTTGATTAAGTAATTTGATCTCCGTCTCCTACCTGAGAAGTTTTTAAAAGATCCTTAATTTAAAGTCTGCATTATTCATGTATTTTTCATGTTTTGATGCAGTGCTTTCCCATATTCTGTTGCATTTTTACTTCCATTGCTTTACATTTAGTTTTTGGCTTTTATTTTTTCTTTCCCTTGCCTCCTGTAAAGCATAGTTTCAGGCAGGAATATTTGTTCCTTCAGTACCTTTAGCAGAGTTAATAGATCACAGTAATATATTTGTGTCTTGAGAACTGTGTCAGCACAATGGTACATGGACATGTAGTGTTTAAGATGTGGTCATATGATCTATCCCTCTGGGTATGCACCAGGACCGACGACCCTGGATCTCATCGAAGGTTCAACTGTCTGGGTTTTTGGTTTTTTTTCTCATGAAAAGACTGTATTTAGATGGTCTGTCAGAGTTTTTACTTCTATTCCTGAAGCACTTTTTAAAACTATCTAGTTTCACAAACATGTTACATTTTTCAGACCAAAAAAAAAAAAAAAAAAGTAATATGGTTCTGCAGTCATTTTTTTCTGACCAGTCTTGACCATTTTTTCAGTGTCATTACTAAGAGGCTTTGGAAAACATGCAAAAAGACAGAAATGAGGTAACAGCTTTCATTTTTAATATATCTTTATTTTTTGCTTTCATTGGAAAACCCAGCATTAAATACTAAAATGTTTCATTAGTTATTTGAGGTAAAGTGGAACACTAAACACATTAAACTTTTAAATTTGTTTTTTGTCCCTTCCCCAGTTTCTCCCAGATTACCTGCTACTTATTTTATGAACAACGATAACTGAATAATGACAGCAGTTTCCTCACACTGCATAGTCAAAAATGTCCCCCGTAGCTGAGGCTGTTGGTGTTATGGGACTTCTGTTGGGATGCTCTGTATCCAGGAAGGCATGGAGCATGCTCTGATGGTGATAGAACAACCCTGTTGTAAGACAGGCTTTGCCTCAGCATTTGAGTGTGCTTACAGGACACCTCACAGTGGATCTGCCCCATCTTACTTGCCTACACCTGCTCTGCACAGAGTGGTCTCTGTCTTTGAAGAGTGCTTTGAGATATTAGAAGTCAAATAAAACTAATAATTTATGATGAACCCTTTCCCCCACTTTCCTGAGACTTGGAAAAATAATAAACCAGTACAGAGATGACTCTTCTATACCTGTGGATAGCTTCTGCCCGGACAATTGCAAGTGTGGCTCAGTAAGCATCTTATCTAGGAACTCGTTTACAAAACTCATGAAGCGAAAAATTCAGACACAGAGCCTAAAAAGCAGTAGATGTGCCTCGTTCTGTCACCAGATGAGGAAGAGCAGCAGTCAAGTGCTGGCTCCCAGGTGCCCCAGCCTCACAGTCCCTTGCAGCGGCAGAAGAAAAAGAACACACAGTTTCACAGATCCCAGAGTTACTCTTCATTAAGGTCAAAGGAGTTTATCTTTCTGTCTCCAGACAAGTCTGCTGCAAGAAATTTTATTTACTCCTACTTCACAGACCTGGTGAGAATTGAGGCTGTGTCAATTAGTCTATTGAACTGGATCCTTCAGCACTTTATTGTGACTTTGCTGAAATGACCCTTCTCAGCAAGGGCTGCAGAACTGAGCCCTCTTATTGATGGAAAAACTTATTTTTCATGGGCATTTAAAAATGTGCTTAAATGTTGTCTGGGAATGATTTATAGCACTGACTGGACCAAGTACATTTCAATACTAATGCATAAATCTTCCAACAAATAAGCTATCTACAGAGTTATAGGCAGAAAAGGGTGTCTTCCTTCTCTGAAATGAAAAAATGTTTGGAACAATGCCAATAGTTAAATCTTGCTCACACTTTGATTTCATGTGAAGAAATGTTATTGTTTTTATTTTCCTTGACTTTGAAACTGCTCATGTGTGCTTTAAAAAGACTAAAAGTTGTTTACAAGATTCTGGGAATTAAAATGTACTCCAAATTAGGGCAGCGGTGAAGAGTCATTTTATTACAATAACATGAAACAAAGCATATTATGATAAAGAAAACAATGTTATACTTGCAATCACTGACTCACTCTGTTCTGCTTTAAAGCTTCTGCTTATTGCTGCACTTTCTTTTTTTCTCTGCCTGCTTTTTTTGTCACTGCCATTTCAGAAAAGAAAAATCCTGCACATCCTCAGTGGCTGCTGGTACTTTTAATATATTTACCTGTAATTTATTTATTATGAATGCTAAAATATGTATAGAGAAATTTTAAATTTGTTCAAATATCCCACTCTTAGGATGACACACATCTTTTGTTGATAGGTACAAAAAGTACCTATATTTAATATAACTTTTCTAACTCCTTTTCCATAATTTTATACTGACCCAGATATATTATAATGCATATTCGTATACTGAACATTGACCCTTTATGTGCTCCACAGCATGACTTTCAAGCCAGTCAGTTATGCAAATCTAGTTATCTTCACAGTTGGAGTTATACATCTGAAATTATTTGTTATATTTAATAACTTTAGCCCAAATATCTACCTCTTTATCCAGGTTATGTTTTTATGAGGCAATTAGTTTGGTAAATAAAATAAATAAATAACCAATTAATTTTTTTAAAAGTCTATCCATTTATACTATGAAACATTTGTTAGGTAATCATCATATAGCTAATTCTAAAGATTAAATGGTTGGTAATGAATTCATCTGCAAACTTGAATTATAATCCTACATATTAGCAGTGTCTTAATAGGCACAGCAGCCAAAGAAAAAAAGTGTGGAAATAATTGTCTGTCAACATGATTTATTTTTCTGTCTCTATCAAGAAACATGTGGCACTGTCTCATTAAGTGACTAAACAGGGGACCATGAGCTTCTTTATATATTCATCATTATCACCTGGGCTCATCTGATTATCACCTCCAATCATCTGATCTCAACATGCAATGTGCAGTGCAGAGAATTTCAGAAGGGCAGAAACCATACTTATGTAAATACTAGAAACTGATGTTCCTTTACCTCTAGATCCAGCCAGAAAGCATGAAGTATAGTTATTATTCTAGAGTATATAAAGCAAGTATGAAGTACTTGCAAGTGGGCATTATCACAATTTAATAAAAACTTTTTTATTTCTTTAGTTCTTCATTCCTTTGTAAATCTCTTCAAAAATATCTACAGCTGAATTCCAAATATATCTATATACATATAGATAGATATATAGATAGCTACAGATATGGACATAGATATAGACATATATTTAGCAATAATGTTAAGCAATATAAAAGCCATAAATGTTATTAGATAAACATATATTACACTCAGAATCACAGAATATTCCAATCTGAAAGGAACTCACAAGGATCACAAGTCCAGGTTTAAGTAGCGCACATAGACATTAAACACACAACTTTGGTGTTATCACCACCATGCTCGCAAAGTCTTACTATTTAAACAAGTACATTTAAGTGTATTTGTAAATCTGAAGCAAATATCTTTTTGTTAGGATAAATAACAAATGCAAACTCCATGTGCGTAAGATCTTTCTACATATATCTTTGCAATTGGATTTGTCTTCAGGAGATTGATATTTGCCCAGAGTCTACTCACTCTTATTGCTGATTATTGAATTCATGTAATTAGTAAACATGTATGACTCTTTTGTAAACACCACTCTGACAGCATCCCTGGACTCTGTCCTGCTTCCTTTGAGCTACACTCTGCAGCCTGCACTGCAGTGGGGTCCCATGTATTGCATCAGGGTCAGTTTGGTTGCTGAGTCTTCAAAAATACTGATCTTCATAAAAGCAGCACAGACCTGTTTGCCAACTAATCAAATTTCTTTCCTGTTTGACCATATGTTTTATAAATGAATGGGCAGCAGTAGCTGTGTCTCCAGTTTCCCAGTGTGACAATAGCAGTCCATTCCTACATGTTAATGTAGACAAGTAGAGGATAAATTAACCCAAATCTGCTACCATCTTAATAATCTAGCAAATTTTTTAGAGGCTATCCATTTTTGTTTGTAAAGTACGACTTTATTTTGATGATGAACTCACAATGCGATAGTCATCTTCTCCACATGAGAACTGTTGTAGAATCCAGTTGTAGAAAAAATACATTACATACATTAAAATACATTTAATACATTTTCCCCTCAATATCTTATCTTGTAGGTAGACATCCTTTTTTTCCCCTTTCTTTATTTCTTTTGTTTTTCCTTTGGCCTCTGGGGACTCCAAGTATGTGCATTTCAATCTTTGACTATTTGACTTGGGGTGGCAGAATCTTTCACCAAGGCTATGGAGTGATGAGACTTTTCCAACCTAGATCTGTCTTTCTCACTGAGATGGATAGAATGTAGTTGCATTGGTCTTTTGACATACAATCATAGAATCATAGAATCACTGAGTGGATCAGAAGTAACCTTTAAAGATCATCTAGTCCACCATCCCCTGCAAAGATATCTTTTACTGTCCAAACATTTGCAGCCTCCCTTTCGAGAACACAGGAGGTTGCAAATTTAAATATAAGATATATTTAAATATAGAAAATATAAATATATTTTTCTGAGGTACTATTGTGGTCCCTGTACCTTTCCAATCATTCTCAGTGTTTAATACTCAAGCACCCTCAGCAGATACCCATATAGTGCCATAAGCCCAAGATTTACCCACTTTTATTTTGCCTTTGGGTTGTCAAGAGGTTTTTGTTTTGGTTTGGTTTGGGTTTTTTTTTTTGCAGAGCTAACACCATTGTTCCAGGTACCACCTTGGCTTGAGCACCCATGTCCAACTTAAAATTAAAAAGTGTCCCATTTGTTTTCAGGCTTACAGTTCATTCATCTTCTGCTGCTACCTTGGCCATTACTGCAATGAGGAACAGCTCTGAGCTAATGGCTGTGTCGTCATCCTCTTTGTCCTTGGTATCTATTCATATTCTGCTGGTGTTTGCAACCCCTGGAAACATGATAAAATCCACTACACTTCCATCTTCTTCCAAAAACTATCAATTACAGTGATGGGTGTTTGCTACAGGATGTACATGTTCATGTGCTGCCTTTTGAGGCTGCCAAATTTCTGTTACTGGCTCTTCCACCAAAATATTTTAACTTCCATGCAGGATCATCATCCATACTCCATAAGAATCACTCTGGATAGTGATTTGCCTTTTTTCAGTGTCTTTGAGTTGTTTTGTAAGAAATGAAAAATCCTTATTTTCCACAAACGCTTTTTGTGGTTTGACCACAGTAATAGACATGATCTGACCTTTTATTTCAAGGACCTCTAGCACTGTAAGAAAAAAACCCTGATTTTCCACCTCAGATCCATCAATACCTCTTCAAATCTTCATCATTGGTTGACTCTTTGAACATGTGTCATTCTTATTTAAAGAATTTATGAAGCACATTGGAGTTCAGTGTTTCAGTTGGCTTCTTTCACTGCTATAAGGCACTTAAAATATTAAGTTTGTCATAATTAAAGCTACTTCCTGGCTGTTGCTTCTTTTTGCCTAACACATGTTGCTTGCAAATAATGGTGTGTTCCAGCTGTATTTCACCTCTGGTAAGATTACAAACCACTCCCTTCTCCGCATATTTTGTTTTATTCCCAGTGTCACATACTGGCTCAACAATCACTCCTAGCCAGTAACTACAACAACAGGCTACTACCTGATGAGAGAGACCAATATATTAGTTTTGAAATATGTTTAAATTAAAAGCAGGAAGACATGAAATTAAAGGGGAAGGTAAAAGGAAAGTTGTATCTGAAATTATAGAAAATAATGGAAAAATAAAAGAGAAAGCATCAATGTTGCACTGTAAAACACTGTCACATACTCATATCTTGTTTACTGATTGCAGTTATGTAAGACAGTAAAACTAGAAAGGTAGAGTAAACAATTATAATAATATTGCTAACTATGGGACAGCTTTTTCCACAAGAAACAAATTATTGACAAAGATAGTCATTGCAATTTATACATGGTAGGGTGATAGGAAAGGAAAAAGGAATAATTTAGAATTATTCTAAGCACGGAGGTTACACAACAAATTTTTTAGGCAGCAAATATAAAACCAACAAAAGAAAATGCCTTTTCAAGTAAGATAAATTGTCAAGAATTGAGTGCCACTGGGAACTCAGAAGATTTGACAAATTCACAGAAAATAGGTTGGTTAACAGCTGTCTATTAAACATGATCATCTGGATGCAACCTTTGGCTAGTAGTGGTCTTCATTCACAGTTAGAAAAGTGCATCAGGGGAACTTTCTCTAGGCTCTCATTATTGTGTCACCAAACTAATTGTTTTCTAAAGATCAGTGCTGCTCATGATCATGGAGGTACTTGGTCTGAGGTTATATCAAGGCAGACTAAAGAGCTGAGCACATTTCTTCTTCACAGACCTGCAGTCCAGCATTGTATAACTCTGGGTGAGATATGTGGGGTATCATCACAGGATTTTTTAATTACAAAAAACCTATTCACCACACAAAGAAATTACTGGCTGAAGCACTGCAGCTGACTATGAATACAGTTTTATTAATCTAAGGCAAAAATACGGATGAAAAATTAAAAACCAAAGATATTTTAAATAGAAAATCTCTTTGCCAGTACTCCCATGGGTGAACATACTTTTTTAAATAAGGTTACAGCATTTAAGTATGCCACGTTTGGATTGATTGTTACTAGCATCCTCTATCTGAATGAAAGATTCTGATGTTATGTTTTGATTTATGATATAAACACTATTTCAAATTCAAAAAGTAATCCATACTGAAAGTAGCATATAATCAAAATTTAATTGGGATAAATATATTCAGGATTAGCTATTATGACAGTTTTGTTTTAATGCATACTTATTTTATAAATTGAATGGTTGTTTAATTTTCACATTGTTATTATCTTATGTTTTTCACAATAATAGGCTCATTTACCATAAACAGGCTTTTTTCTTTCTTTCTAAATTTTGAAAAAAAAAATAAAGTGAGTTTTTATTACCTACTCAGATTTACATATTTCAGAAATGACAGGGAAGATGTGGGTATAAGGATATTAGATAGGGCATTACATAAGCTTACCTTTGTAATTATCTAGTCAATGCCAGCTGCTGGTTTTGTTTATTTTGATTATGATATGGACAACTAACTATGTTCCCAGTGAGTTGCAATCTAGCTGAGTGTTAAGTCACTGGATAAGCCTATAATCACTTTGGGGCTCCTATACATACAGGAGCATCTCCATGTAGGCTTCAAGCCTGGCTGACCTCATATCCTGTTTGTACATACCTTGATTTATACAGCAGTTTGTTAAATTAATTTGCTAAAAAAAGCCTTTGATTGGTTCTCTTATTTTTAAGCTGACTTTTTGAGGAAATATGAAAATAACAAAGACTTTTCTTGGGTCTTCTGCATCAGGGTAATTGCAGACAAAAGCAGACTTTGTGCTGTTAACTTCTTTAAGCATTTGTACCAGACAGTACTGCTGTCAACACTTCTCTGAGCAGTGCCAGGGATACAAATCTTATTATGGGAGCAATAAGCAACTGATTTTCAGTGTAATCTGCTGGAAATAATATTTTTTTACTTTAGGCAAATATGCTGTTTGCTATGTTTTGAAAACATCCCAGATAACACTGAAAAGGATTTATACAACCTCACTTTGCTACTAAATTGAAAATACAGTAATCATTTCTATACATCCTGCATCAAGCAAAAGTTTTCATTTTGAACAGTAGGTCTTATAGAAGTTTCCATCTCATTTCAATGTTTTTACTACATCAAGTTCCCTTTTGGAACTGAAAATCTCTAGACCTTAATTTCAAATGGACTTCAACACACAGCTGGATTTAGTTTAACATCAGCTCTTAAATGTTTAAATTACACTTACTTCTTCTGAGCTCTGACTCTCAAGCTTATGGAGATGTCCAGTAGCACCTTATTTCCAAAGCCCTTAATTCAGCAAACACAGCTCCCACTGGACTCCTTTTCATGTTTCCTTTCCTCAGCATTATGGGTCACCTTGCTTTTTTCACGCTCAGACACATGTCAGACACAACACCCTATCAGGCAGTTCTTTATATCCAGTTATGTGGTTGTTGTGACTCATTTGGCTAACTTTTTAACATGAATAGGACATGGGCATAAACTGGCAATAAGTCTTTCAAAAGGGGCTTTGAAAGTAAATAGAAATCCCTTCACAACTACATGAAAATTTTTTGGCCAAAAAGAGAACTACTCTGTGCTAAGTAAAGGGTGTGGTTGTTTACAAGTGGTATTCTAACACAGAGTTAGTAAACTTCCCTTAAGGGCATCAGAAAATATAATTCTTGCTCTTTGAGCATATTGGATTCATTAAAGTAGCTTCTATTTTTAAGCCCTTAAGTATGAAAACATCTACCATGAAGTAGCTTCAGTTTGAATGATTCTGAGAAGCAAAGAAAGTGCTGGACTTGTGGAAAGAATGAAAGAAATGCTAGGAGTGGGTAAAAAGCATGCTAATATGTCCCAGTTCCAACCCCCATGAATGTCCCAGTTCCAACCCCCATGAAAAGCAAAGATCTCTCTAACTTATTTTATTTTTTTGCTCAGAGGTGGAGGAAAGGAAAATTGGAAAACAAATGAAAAAAAATAATTCTAAAAGACAGGATACTTCAGACCATTGGGATACTCCGGAAACGCTTCTAGTTATAGTAGCATATTGTATAACTAAGAAAAGGCAGTGGCCTTTTTACTGGGTGGTCAGTTCTCACCCCATCAATCCTGATGAGTTATACTTACTGTAATCACATTCCTCTCTGTATTTCTTTTTTCCAAATCAGTTGGAAAGCAAGTGTGCTTCTCTGAGTAAACAGAAATGGTAAAAGCTAGAGAAAAACCTGTGAAGAAAGAGTAAGGGGGGACAGTGCTGCACTAGAATTCTGCATCTTACCCTAGAAATGAGCACCTCTAAATTGCCCCTTAGCTGCTACTCAGCTGCTACTGTGCTGCTACTCAGCACAGGGTACATGGAATATCTCAGAAAATTGGGTCTAGGAACAAGCTGCCACAAGGTCTAAACAAAAACACTGGCTGTTACCATGAAAATGCCCTGGCATTCTAGAAAATCTCACCCTATCCTATGTCACATTCCTTGGATTCAAAGATGTTGTACCAGGCTGAAAACTTGGCAAACAACCTAAACTGTGCATGACATATTTTTATTTCATATGATTAGTTAGGTAGCTGCAAAATCACATTAGGTCCTACAGAATCCCTTTTGCTCCATTTGTATCATGCTGCTTTTTAATTCGCGTACAACTACACAAAAATGTTTTCTTGTATAGCATATATTTTAAAAGGTAGAGTCCTTATTGATTCACATCCTCTGACTGTCTGAATAAAGAATATCCCTGGAGCAAAATAAGATGCAGCACAACATGGTACAGAAGATAGCTATTACAGACACTCGCCCTTAACTTAATTAGCAGACTGGCATGGTTGCTTCTCTTCTATCATTCCAAAGATAAAGGCTCAGGTCATGAAGAGGATGACTGGATATGCAAAATGGAAACTGTGATCTGCAGAATCAGTGTTGAAAAGATGTGGCCCTTGCCAAGGGCAAAAGAGAAATGAATATTCAACTCTCCAAAATTAATAGAAAAGAGGAAAAGAGAATAGACATAAAACGTAAATCCTGCTCAGTGATCACAGTGATGTTACAATTCCTGCAGCAGTAAACTTGAGAGGCAACAGGAAGTAATGTTCAGAAAGAACTTCAAAAGTCTAAAGAAATACAAAAGCTTTAACAAAACAAACAGTCAGTAAAAGGAGGAAGTCCCACAAAATACAGATGACCTGAGGATAATAAAGCTAACAGTTACTGTAAAATATCCTGAAAGTCAGTGAAACCCAATGGTTCTTGATAATAAAAAGGGCAACAGTGAGTGTTAGGTCAGGGAAATCAGCAACCAAAAGTGCTGCAGGATGCCAGACTGAAATCCAAATCAATAACACCACAGAGTAATATGTAATTATAGATAAATCATTATATGTAAAGTGCTCTGCATATAAGAGTATACTTTGGTATTAACAGGAAATAAAGTGTTTTGAGATAGCAAGAGAACATGGAGTTTTCTTTAGGCAAGAAAAGACACATAAGCCACGTAAAGACCCTTCCATCTGACTGAAATGCCTAACTCACCCACTACTACTCTTCCCTGACATGTAGAAAGTTTCTGAATTACTCTCTATATGTTTCATCCTATATGTTTCAGGGTCTGGGCACCTGCTGGGCATGTGTTGTCTGCCAGGGAATCAGAGGTGGTTGCTATTGTCCTCATGAACCTTTAAAGCATCAACATGTCTCAGTGGAAAAATAAATGTGCTCATGCTAAGTTAGGATAGAACAAATCTCAAAGCCAACTGGCACAAAAACCCTCTGATGGCAGTTAGGAAGCCAGGCAAGCTGAGATACGATCAGCCCTTTTTGAAAATTCGGTCTGGAACTCCTAATGGTTACAATGTCAAAGAAAAATATTTTCAAACCCAGATAATGTCTCTTCTATCTCGTGATCACGGATGACAAATAAATTTGGACAATGAAAATGGTTACATGGCAGAGTCTGAAGTCTTGTGGAGGGAATAAAGCTCAGAAGTTTGAAAAAGCAACAGGGTTCTTTGTTTTAGGAGAGAATGAGTAGTAACAGCACCAAGCTCTTGAAGGCCTTTCTAGAACCCAAGTTACTGTACTCAGTTGATAATTTTAATATTTGTACTAAGGGTTGCTGTTTGTCCAAGGAACCATGGTTATTCTGCCTTTTCTCTTATAACATAATGAAAAAAATTTACACAGAAATTGTTGCATCAAATCTAAAAATCAGGCTGTATAATATAGTGCTACCTGGATAGCACTTGATTTTCGGCAGATCCTGATTTTAAGGCATTAAACCATGGAGAGCAGCTTTCTCTTGCTTAATTATAACATAAGCCATAAGCAATTTGAGAAGGCAGATAAAGGACAAGGGCAAGGGCAAGGGCAGAGAGAGGGAAAGACTATGGGATCAAGTGATAAAATCCAGCTGTTAAGAGAACAAGAGTGTGGATAGTCTAAAGGGTCATCATCTCAAAGTTGTTTTCCTTGCTAAATAAATATCAGCTGCAGATCAAAACCTGGCAAATGCATGTGGAACAAAGAGGTAGCCAGGGAAGCAAGAAGATGCTGGATGCTACAGCAAGAATTAGCTAGACGCAACAGGATTAAATTAAACTGATAAATGAAGGAACATTGTGAAGCTGCAGAAACTGTTTAAATCTGTTGCTTTGGGCACTTAAAATAAGATTGCATGATGTCTAGCAGTCCCTACAGAGTGGGGTATGAACATGGACTAGGTGAATTAGTAATTTTTTTTTCTGTGGAATTCTGCCACAGTCTCAGTTTGACAGTGTTCATCCAGCATTTCACTTTGGAAATCTGTGAAATACCATATATTCTTTGCCCAGAGCAGCTGACAACTAACAAACAAAGAATTTCTGTCAAATGACAACCATATTAAGCCCAACCCTTTTATACAGCATCGAAAAAACTGGTTATGGGAACCACTGTATTTCAGTAACATGCTAGGAAGATTTTTCTAAAGAAAATTTTCACTAAATATTCCCTGTCCTTTCAACATGTCTTCTGCATATGCAATGAAGATATCCCTTATAAAGACCAACAATTTTCACAGCAATAAAAACCTGTGAGGCTGCAAGATAGGCTGCTAGAGGTATGATTTCTCACCTACTGCTTGACATCCATTTCATACACTCAACAAAAACTCAAGAGGTTGTGGAGAAATTTATGTCGACAGAAATGCCACCTTGAGTTCACTTCAAAGGCACACTGTATATATTGTATTGTCCCCCTTAAATAAAAACAAACCATTATGCTGTCATAACAGCAATCTGGTTTTCAGTAAGGAACTTGACCAAAAAGCTCATGGTGGACTTGCTTAGCTGTCACATGAATAGCTTGCCTTAAAAAAAATAGCATGAATCCTTGGCCCATATTCCAAACACTTGATGAAAAGACTCCTGTTGACTTCACTGGGCTTTACATTATACCCACTGCCATCAAGATGAAAAATTGCAGGCACTTAAAGTAAAGTTCTGGATGGATTGAAAAACTAGATTTATTATCCCTCTAAGGGCATATCTGGAGGAAATTAGTATGCAATATATCGCTATACACAAGCAACTTCACATTCAAATTCAGGATCTGAAATGCTGGTAAAAATGTAATTTATTAAGGGGGTTTTTAACTCTCATTAGCTCTGTTTACTTCTGAAATCAACTATTTTCTAAAGTAAACCTGAACCTTATATTTCTATAAAAAAACTGAATGGGCTGTTTTTCACAAATAAGATTCCAAGCAGACGCAGAATAAACAAAAACCTGCAGTAGATAACCTGTGAAAGCAGGAACCCTTAATAGCATGTGGTCATCAGCAAGATATTTTTTCATATCAGCCTTCTGGTGGGCATAAATTTTGGCTGAATTGCAAAATGTTGTCAGAAGAGAATTTAACTGCCAGGAAATTATTCATAGTACTGCCAAGTACAATATATGCAATGGTTTGTCAAATTAAATAGACAAATTGCAGAGAGAGAGAAGTCTGAACCCAGGACATCCCATACCATCACATTCAACATGGGCAGTTGTGGGGAACTGAATGTGAAACCATAAAATGCTGCCAATCTGCAGAACAGGGAATCATTCATGCTGAAAATAGGCCACCTTACAAAAATGAAAGTATATTATAAATGTGACTTTTTCTTTTTTTTTTTTTCTTTTTTTTTTTTTTAGCATAAAGAAGATACTGCCCATAAAAAGATGAGGGAAGTGAGAACTAATTTCTGCCAAATCTGTCACAGAAGAGGGTTGGATGAATGAGTCTATTTGCATGCTTCAAAACACCAAAGGGAGCAGCCACCAAAATGTTAAAAGTAGTTTCCACAGTCAATTATGCAAGCACATGCCAGACTGCTGAACAGACAACAGTTAACTGTGTAGAGAAATCTTCAAAATCACATATTTACCAAAATAACTGCTCACTTGCCAAGTCTGCACAATGAGTTGTTTCAGTTGCTTTGTGGCATAGAGCAGCATCCTTTTTTGATCTGTAACAAAATATATTTCCAGGGTCTGGTCTGTGTTTTCCACAGGTCCAGGTCCATAGAGGTGATTAGATCAGCCCTCTGACCCTGAAGACATAGGGTTTGACAACATCTGGAACAGCTTTTGGGAAGGAGAGGAGTTTGTTTTCCTGTTTGTTCTGCTGCAAATAAAAGTCACAGGTGTAATCCTGGGGCAACTGAGGTGAAGCCAAAAGGAGGTGGTGTTTGAAGGTGTTACTACAGCTCTAATGTTTTTACCCAGCACATGGGACAGACTGGCTGTGCAGGGAAACAGGCTACTTCAACACTCTGCTTGCTTCCAGGCCCCTTGGGAGCAGGACTGTTTGAATTTTCTGTTTGTTGACAGAGCAACAAGAAATTGCATTAGGCTGAACTGCATCATTTGAGGCCTCTTTAGTTCTTGCTTGTGAGGTTTCTTTTATATTCTTTTTTTCTGACCTATTGATCAATCTCAGAATTAAAATTTGCTGTTTATTTTTCAACTTTTCCAGCTCTTCTTTCCTCTCTCCCATCTCTTTTTTTTTTCTTTTCTTTTTTTTTATTCTGAAATTATGGCTTGATTCATCACAAATCATTTCAGTATTCTCCAAGTCACATTTCTGATGAACTGATTATTCAAAAACATTGCTCAATTCAACCCAATGGGATTAATTTGTCACCAGGCTTCCCAGAAAGGACACGGACATGGCTTCATACTCACTTGGAGAAGCTTGGAGAAGTCAGAATATGACACTTTTCTCCCAATGCTGAGAGGCTGATGTGTTTTTAAGACTACAGCTGGGAAAAATTTTATTCTCCATGGAAACACACACCAGGAATAGTACCTTGAAAGGTTTGTTAAACAGTTATAAACATCATATTTTTGAAAAATAATTATAGATCGCTGCACATATTTTTCAGTGAGTCATGAGAATAATGACCATTAACCACTTAAACTAATGATTTCTGCAGCTGTCATGCAAAGTCATAGTACATAAATATGCAAAGTAAGCATTAAATTTTATGTATTTTTTGCAAAAAAAAAAAAGTAACAAAACAAACATTTTTTTTTTGCACTTTGATTTGTGCTCTTGTGGTCTGAATCAAAGGACATTCATTCTTTCTGTGACTTGGTCTATTTGATAACATGGAAGATTCTTTCCTCTGAAATGTAGAACTGTTCTTATTTCACTGCTAAGGAATGAATACAATTAAATGTTCCTTCACACACCACAGACCTGTGTTAACTCTGGTCATTTCTCAGAACATAGAGTTTCCTAATCCTGTCTGTTTGTTTCTCCTGTGAATCTGCCATTTTACATTCCTTCAAATCAAACTTTCTAGCCCAAATATTTTGGTCATCATACTGTAGGACTTTACCTTTTGAAACCTTCATGGCATCTCCCAGTATAAAACAAATGCAGACAAAAGAAGAAATGGACATTGAAAGCCAAGTCTTCACACCTCACACCTGTATTTCTTACTATAAGAGGCAGTGCCCTTCAAATAATGTGTTCCATTACTATCACTGCTAAGCAAAGAAATTTAGAGTTGACCAGATGGTTTTCAATCCCTATGTTTGCAAAAACTAATATTTATACATGATATTACAGGTGAGTCTCATTGAGACAACAACTGTAAATTATAAAGGCACTCAGCTGGAGAAGACTTCTCCATTCTTAGCACATGTTTATAATTGCAACATGGTCCAGCTTTTCAAAACCTCTGAGTGAGTCACAAGAACAGTTCCATGTGCAGTGCATGTCACATTGTGCCAGAGCTAACATTCTGCCACTTGAAGTCATTTGCATCCACACAACACTGAGCATTTTGAAATCAGCCCCCCCTCATCCAGTCAAGCCTTCAAAGCTCTCTTGCTATGTCATTGTGCTGTTCCCATCTTGAATTTATATCTGGAATTTTTCATATTACATATCCTGGGAGTCTGACCTGAAGACAAAGCAATTCAGAGGCCAAGCAGTGCATATCTCATGTCTTAGCACATCTGCTCTACTGGCCCTTCAGGGGCAGCAGGTAAAACCCCGGGTGAGAAACTTTCTAGTGTTCAATGCAAACAAGTTTTCGGTGATGCAGCAACTTCAGACCATAGGAAGTAAGGACATATGAGGTGAAAAGGAAGAGGTTGTTAACAGAACCCAGGTTCTCAGAGCAGGTCTTTGCTGATACTGGTTCTACTTTCGTGAAATCAAGGATGGAAGTGTGCAGATAGCTGGACTGGGAGCCCAGTTGTCAAGGAATACATTGAGTGCAGGAGTTCGGTGTGCAAGCTGAAGGTTGAGCTCTGGTTGGGGGGGAGGGGGGCAGTAACCCCAGCCCAAGCCCAAAAAAAGAGGGCTCTGCCAACCACTTGCAGAGCAAAGGGCTCAGGTACCCGTGGCAGGTGACCGGACACTGAGAGACACAGCAGGAGCTGATGACTCCCAGATCTTTCCATGCTTAGACTGTAAGAGTATAAAAGTGCAGGTGTTCTTCTGTCAAGGGTCCCTCCTCAGAGGCACCAGATCTGCTGTTATGTTGCTATTTAGATATTTAGTTATTGCATTATGATTGAATTATTGTCAGGGTCTGGACATCTGAGGCTCTGCTATGAGAAACCTGGGGTCAAGCCTGTAAGGAAACCTGGTCTGGCTGTGTGAGTGTGGAGTGTGTAGCTGTGAAAGAGATTCAGTCCCAGCTCAGCTGGTGCAAGAGTGACTGCCATAGGGGCTCCTGGATGGTTGGACAGGGAAGTTTCCCTAACACAGTGAAGAGTTTACTCTGAGATACTACACTTAATGGTAGGAATAAAATAAGGAATGTATTCCACACAGACCACCTATAAACAATGTGCACAACTTTCCAGGTAAGATTTGTGATTAACATGCATTAAGGAGTGGGTACAATGTTATGAAACTTTTATCATGCTTCATGTGGGGATTTTAGTGTACTCTGTTGGGAGATTTTTCAATTCTGCATGTTTGGAGATTAAAATAAAGCATCTGAATGTTCAGTGAATGCAGGCATTTTAATGAATTGTTTAATGAATTAGTGAAGGCAGCCATTTTAATGAATCACTCAAGACTGGAACCCATGAATGCAAAGATACTTTTCAATGAATTTTTAATAAATAACAATGAGGACGCCAAATTAAATTCTGTGAACAGTAGAAAAGAGAAGGATTAAACACACAACTGTGACCAGTAAGAAGTATTATTAAACAGAGATTATAATTTGCCAGTTAAAACCTTAAACTCATATAAAACAGAAGAGGTTTATATAGGCTGTTTTACAGTGTTCTGTCACGTTATCCACCATGCTTTCCAGAGAGTCTCTTTACACTTTAATTATCTTCCTTAGCTGTGTCTATGCCAACTCTATCATGGTTTTGTCTTTCTTTCTTTTTTTTTTCATCTCTCTTTTCTTCATTCCCGTATAACCTCTTTATTGCTCCCATAGGGTGCATATAGCATTTTGTTCTCAAGGCAATGCTACTGAAAGGAGTTGATCACTGCAGGGACACTCCAGTAGATAGTCCTTGCTTTAGACACTGAAATTCATTAGGTGTGTCCTCTATCAATGAAAATATTGGACATTGTTCCAGCTGAGAAATTATGTAGTGATCTCATTTGCCAGAATGGTGCTTTCAGATCTTGGAACAGGGTGAAGGAGAATAATGGGCTCTATGGGTAGTGCCAAGTCAACTGCTTTGCGATGCAAACCATGCATCAAGCATCTTTGGGCACTTTTTTTCCTGAAATGAAGACACTCATGGATCAACATAGTGGATGCTGCAAAATAGGTAGAATTCTGCAGTAATTGAAACTTCTTTCTCTGCTAGAAACATTTGTGTTGTGTGACATGATTGGTTTACCATTGGTTAAAAGATCAAGACACTTTTTTCCACCTTTCTGTAACTACTGCAACAGTGAAAAGTGTGCTTCCTTTAAATTTAATACTTAATCCTCACAGTATCATCATTTTGGCTGAGGATAATTTGGGGGTTTTGTGGGTAGAGGAAGGACATAGAAGAAAAAAGGCAAAGTGTGGGGAGCAGTAATCAGGAGGAGAGCAGTGGACATTGGTATGGGGTATGGATGTAGCAATGCAAAGAAAAGAACTGGGAAGCTTTAGTACATGTCCTGGATATATGCCAGATAACATGAAAGGAATATGCAGATAAAAGGGTTTGCTTCGTCTCAGTTTGAGGCATAGAGAGCACATTAATGTCTCACATACACTAAGCACTTTCCTACCACCACTTTCCTGCATGAAGCCTGTGCTTTAAGAAGCAAAGGAGAAAAAGTCAAGAAGATAAAAAAGAAGCAAAGATGCAAAACCTAAAATGGCAGACACCTGATAGCACAGCACCAAGGTGTTAATGTCTCTCTACCTACACTAGTTCTTGTAGAGGAGTGTTCTCCCAAGCAGGGTTTGCCTCACAAATCAGGCAAGACCTGCTGGTAGATTTGTTAGATCCCCTAATGCTGCAGTCCTACAGTCAGATCCTGGATTTTGGTTACAAATTTTGTCTGTTCTACTTGGTTTCAAATTTTGTCTGTAGTGGATGTCAGCCACAGAGGTGTACATGGAGAGAACCAAATGCAACGCCTCAGCAAGACGATCTTAGAAAAGTGTGCAGTCCATCTACTTACAGTAGATATCTATGTAGTGAAGTCCCCCATAAAACACATTGTTTTCCTCCACACATCTCTATTAGCCGGCAGTGCCCTGGCAGCCAGGAGGGAAAACCCTGTCCTGGGGGCATCAGGGACAGCATCACCAGCTGGGCAAGGGAGGGGATTGTCCTGCTCTGCTCTGAGCTGGGGCGGCCTCACCTCAAGTGCTGGGGCCAGTTTTGCGTGCCACAATATAAGACATAAAGCTCTTAGAGAGAGTACAAAGGGAGGGCCAATGAGGATGGTGAAGTGCTTTGAGGGGAAGCCATATGAGGAGAGGCTGAGATCACTTGCTTTGTTCAGCCTGGAGAAGAGGAGACTGACGGGAGACCTCATTGCAGTCAACAACTTCCTCAAAATGGGAAGAGGAGGGACAGATGCTGATCTCCCCTCTCTGATGACGAGTGAGAAAACCCAAGGGAATGTCATGAAGCTGTCTCAGGGGAGGTTTGAGTTGAATATTAAGAAAATGTTCTTCCCCAGAGGGTAGCTGGGCACTGGAACAGGCTCCCCAAAGAAGTGGCCACAGCACAAAACCTGACAGAGCTCAAGAAGTATTTGGAAAAAGTCCTCAGGCATGTGGGGTAATTCTTAGAGTAGTCTTGTTCAGGAGTCGGACTTTGATGATTCTTGTGGGTCTGTTCTAACTCAGGGTATTCTGTGATTCTGTGATGAGTGCCTTTATTGTAGCATGGTGTTTACCTCAGTTTTCTTCAGACAGCTACCTACACAGCTAAGCACTGGCATGATTGCTAGTGAGAGCTGAAGTCCACAACCTAAGGAAGAATCTGAGCTGTGAGAACTGATTCAGGTACATGAAGTCATTCAAAATACACTGTGGCTATAAATGAGTATTGAATAATATGTTTTAGTCTAGCCAGCATGACCTGACAGTGGTAGGGGACTGCAGCAGAGGACTTAGCACATGCTTAGCCACCCTTAACAAATTAATTTCACTGTTGTGGAAAATATCACCTTTTACTGAAAGCCACTTCCATCCTGGGTTTATTATTTTACATGAAAACAGTTGTGTCAGGAACACTAAGTATGCTAACATAGAAGAGGACTAGCTAAGTAGAAAAATAAAAAAATCAAGTGTATTAGATCCTTCAGCTGATATGAGCTGACAGCTAACTGAAAGATTCCAGTCTGCCTTTGTTGTTCCCACATGTCAAATATACCTGTTCTTTCATTTTCGGAAAATTGTGGCCATGACTTTTTGTATTGTCTTTCCATCATGGCTGCAAGGAGTCAGAGAAAATTAGCTCTGGTGCTACATTCATAGTCTCAAATGTTACACGTGTTTTTCAAATAATTTTTCTCTGGTCTCTTATTATAGGTATGTTGTAACACTCCATTTGGAAATCACAAATTTTCAATTCCTTATTTACCTGTTACAGGTTTTGTCGCATTGTTAGGAAAGTCATCTTATTAAAAACCTGGAATCCATATACTTTTTACTTAGTACTTCTTCAAACCTAAAAGCCAGAGAACCTAAAAGCAAACAAGGCTCTGTTTTTAAGTGCTTAATTACCATACACTTATTTGCCTGCCTTCACAGCAATTGAGAAGCTGTAAAGAGATTCTTCTATAAATTTGAAGCTAAGTTTAATTACCACAATGTTTCAAAGAAGTGGCACATAGACAACACATAGTCAACAGATGAAAAACAAAAATTGGGGAAAAAACCCAAAACACTGCCACCCTCTAAATACATAGAATTTTCTAATAGCTATTGAAATAAAGGACCAAATATTATCTGTTTTAAATGAAAACAAAATAGAGTATGATCTTTCTAACAGTGGTAAAAGGCACTGGGTCAAACTCTGTTACTCAACATCTAATGGCATTTCCATGTTGATGTTACACCTAGCTGAATTTTTTATTTGTGCTGCAAAGTCACAGGGTTTTAGACATACAATTAAAATCCCTTCCAGCAGGCTGAAGAGCTGCTACCCTGGCTCACATTCCGGTTTCTGTTTCAGCTGTTACCTGACTGGCCTCCATCCCATAATTTACTCTTTCTTCACATCATTGCTGCTTTGCTGTAACCACCCCAAGAAGAAGTGAGAGGTAAGCTCTGACTATTTTTATGTTTACCTCTCCTTCAAGTACTAAGGATTGGCTTTGGAAGACAACATGAGGTACTGTTGATATTTATTTGATTTGGAGAACTACAGAAATCTCTGAGACTGGAAGCATCTCCCCATAAAACCAGCAGGATAAAAAATCCTGATTAGTTGTATCTTCCACACAGGCCATTCACTTGGTGGGTCCCTTCCAACTCAGAATATTCTGTGATTCTGTGACTCATCTCTCCTCAGTAAAGCACTGAATTTTAATGAAACACACTTGTTCTACAAAATGAGGTTAATTGTAGGAGAAATTAAACCCTTTCTGGAGAGAGGAAGAGAGAGGTCATGAAGCTGAAGGAAAAAATATGCATATTCCTAGAAAAGCACATATTAATCACAGCATCACTAACAAGGAATTCATGCCACTAACTGCAGAGCAGCTGTTCACACTGGCAAATACCAGATTCCTTCAGAGAAAGTGTGGATCAGGAAGCACTTGCTGTGTCAGTGTCCTTCCAACGTGTCAGTGTGTCACTGAGATCACAGCACCTGTCCAGTCTCACTATTAGCAATGCTAATAGTGAGACTGGATGCTAAGGTTTCTTCAGTCTGGGAGCCAAACTTCCTTTCTCTCACATCACACAGAAAGTCAAGCCACACATTTTTTAGTGAGATTTAAGGTTCCACATGGTTAATCGCTTTCTGTTATAGGAGGGAGGTGCTAGTGAAGCTGCTATTTGAGGTCTCAGTGCCATGGAATCCATTGCTGGGAGCACAAGTGGCTCCACACTTAAACTTGATAGGCCAAATTGCATTAGAATAGTCACACATATTTGCTAACTTAAGCAGTTCCATCTCCCCTCTATATGTTTCCTCTTTCATATCTTTCCATTATTTATCTTACAAACTTCATCATAGGTCTAATAAAGGATTTTCCAGTGAAGTTGAGGGTTTTTCCTACGTGACATTGTCTTTTCCTGTAAGGATTTTTTTTTTTTTTTTGTGAGTTTGTGCTAGTTTTGATAAAACTTTAACAAAAAATTATTTAGATTGTGGGTTTTTTATCTCCAGGAAGATGGTTCTAGTCAAAATGAGCGAGGGAGTTGAGCAATTTTGAAGACATGCCAACAGTGAGGATACAGATTCTGGCTGTAGAACAATATGATTCAATCCATCCTTTGATTAAGACTAAAGATTTGATCTCAGCTCTTCCATATCATAAAATAATGTATAATAATATAATTATTCCAAATAATGTGTGACCCTTACAGAAGAATAATAACACTTAGTACTGTGCTATTCAGCTCATCTTTCTGGATTTTATTTCCCCCCAGAAAAAAGTAAAGAGTGAGAAGTAAAGAAATCCCAGGGCTGCTGAAGTCCAGTGGTCATAAATTTTTAAGGGTGCTGAAGACCACGGCATTTATCTTCCCTAGCTCTAGAAACAAATCAAAAATACCTACATCTTAGATAGCTGACTAGAAATGTTTTATAGTCACATGCAAGGAACGAGTATTTCAAGGTTTCAGTATATCACTATAATGATAATAATACCATGAATTACACTGACTGTAGAAACTCTATTTCACCTGGCATCCTTTTCTTTTTCTATTGCATATTATGCTGATTTTTCTCTTCTTATTTCCTCTCTCTTCCACCTGAAGTTCTTTTTCCCTTTAAATCTATTTTCCAATTAGCTTTTTGCATTACTGGGTAGCAATCTTTAGGTATTTCTTCAAGTTCTGTGAGTTCATTTTGTTGAAATCCAACTTGCAATGCAATTCGATTTCCAGCTTTTTGAAGAATGCCTCTGCTGCTTCTGGCTCTTCACATTTCCTTGTGATGTTTCCTGCTCTAATAATTAATCTGAGAGGCAACAGAGTGCTGTGGTAACTCATGGTGCTTTTTTCTCCTCCTGTGGAAAGAGGGATGCCATATAAGGCAGTTTTTCTTCTCTGTCCCTCCTTTGGTTACAGATATAAAATTTCTTACACTTCATCCTCTCTGCATCATTGGTTGTTCATTGATTTGACTTCTCTACTGGTTTTAGGAAATAAAGCATTTTTCTGAGATATTCAAAACCTTGCAGCTAGGGAGCTAGAATTACTGTGGATTTTGGCATTGGGTATCCATGGGCTTTTCCAGTTTATTTCTTTCAATAATCATCTAAATTTAGTATGGTTTATAACTTTTCTAGAGAAAAAAAGACCAACAGAGATTTCAAGTTATCTTCCTTTCTTCTCCTGATGGAAATTCAAAGGTTAATTCTCAGAGTTATATGGATTATTAATTTTATTTTTTATGATGTTGTTTCTATGGGATGTTTTAGTTAACTATTGTTTTTTCTTCACCTGATAAAATTTTAAATTTGGTTAACATTACTCCTGAGTTAAGGCCAGTCTGAATGGTCTTTTTATGAATCACAGAAATACACAGAGAGATTAGAAATCATTCATAAATCTTTAAGAACGTTAGCCCTGACTTCTCCTTCTTTCACCCATGTGTCTGTGATAAACATTTCACCAAGATTTTTCACCATATCTAAGTGGCCTGTAATTTCTGAGACAGGGATAGAAGATTTGTTTCAAAAGCCTTTGTTGGATTGTACTTCCAAGGGTTTCACCAGTCACAAAAAAGTGTTGGGCTACATAAAATCTGCAATGATTTCCACAAAGATTTCTTATGGATGAGTAAGTATTGCCATTTGTGGGCTTTCCCTCTGACAAGTCATCCTTTTATTTGATATCTATCT
This sequence comes from Pyrgilauda ruficollis, assembly GCF_017590135.1. Classification (NCBI taxonomy): domain Eukaryota; kingdom Metazoa; phylum Chordata; class Aves; order Passeriformes; family Passeridae; genus Pyrgilauda; species Pyrgilauda ruficollis. Next base: position 15,689,412 of record NW_024525489.1, read on the forward strand.
AGGTGTTGTATAGAGATAGCATAAATAATCTTTTCTTAATCATATTCTCTGAGCTGTTTATGCCTTCTTAGGCTTTCAGTATGTGCACTAATAATGTATGTGCTGTGCCTCTTTTTTAGGCTGTAAACCTCCTTCCTTGCTTCCTGCAGAAGTTTCTCCTTTTCTTTTTTTTTTTTTTTTTTTGGTCTACACATTTGCCCATATCCTTGTCACTTTTCCCTCTACTAGTTTACTAGTTTCACTTTTTTGATGTGGAAAAACAGAACTGCACATAATATTCAAGCACAAAGAGATATAATACTCACTAGCCCCTTTTCAGGTGCTTCTGGCTGCCTATTTTTTTCCCCCTACAAAATCATAAAATCATAGAATTATTTAAGTTAGAGAAGACCCTTAAGATCATCAAGTCAAACTGCTAACCCAGCCCTGCCAAATCCAGCACTAAACCATGCCCCTAAGCACCACAATCCCAGAATGGAAATGGAAAAGATTTGTAAACCGAGCTGGGAAATTTTGCAGTTATTTCCAAGGCAATTAGATCAATATGCAAAACATGGCAGAAGAATCACAATCCACCAGATAGCTTTTCAGGAGGACCGGGTGCTGTCCCAGAGAGTATGGCCAAGGAAGGAATGGTCTACGTTTAGTAAATGGGGATTTTGTCACAATCTGAGCACAAGATCCAAAATGACCTTGCACACTAAAAAGAAATAGCTCATCAAAGGCTATTATCCCTTTGCACAGTAAAAAGGATCTCTTGGGAAATATTAATCTGAAACATTTATACCTATCTGTTCTTTATAAACACAACTATTACTTCAGAAGTGAAAGCAGCACTTCTGAAGTGGATTTGTCCTGCATTTTTCCCCCTTAAGGCCACCAAAACAGCTACCAGGGCTCTTATGCTTTTTTAGGCCAGCTATTTGCAGCTCTGTCCACGTTGTTGCAGAGCAGTAAGAGCATATGTTCCCTATGGACACACACACACTGCCCTAAGCTGCTCAAGAATGGGTGAGGAAGAGAGGGATCAGTAGGGACTGTGGCTCAGCAGAGGAACCATGTGACACTAAGATTACACAAATGTCCTGAAAGACCAAGGGCCAGCTGCAGCCTCAGCAGCCCTACGTTCTCAGGCAAAGCCAAAGTCTGAGTTTGGCCCACAAACCAGCCAAAGGCAGAACAACAGCCACCACTGTGTCCTGTGGATAGAGTAGCTCTTACCAGTGCTACTATGAATTTCTTTGTCTTTTCCTTCTCTTTCTTCCTTAAACACTCAGCAAAAATTAAAGCTTTAGAAATTTAAGTCTAAATTATATTAGGTTTCAAAATTTAAATCCTCCACATGCAAAAAATTATTCCTGCATCACCAATATAACTTTTCAAGACAAAATTGCATTTCCATTGTGTTTGCTCTTCCACTGTGATAAATACATAGACGTTTCTGTTGTGGCATGAAGGTCAACTATGTACAAGGTTCATATTCTGGTTGAGTTGAAACAATTTTCAGGAGTTAACAATTTTCTTTTTCTATTACCTGACATTTTAAACTCACAGGACCCAACCTGGTTTGTCATGGGACTGCCTAACATCTCTGCTCTAGAATGTCATTAACCATCCTAGAGTGAAATCAGGCCCCAAATTTAAGTATGCCTGTGAGCATATGGATGGATTATCAGGTATCTTATTGAAGGAGAAAAATTTTCCTAATTCTGTTAATGCTTTTGATGCTATAACAGGCTATTGCTGTTCACTGGAAGATTAAACTGAATCCAAACTAAAATATGTAGTTGATGCTGGGGCACAGCTACATGGTTGCTTACCCAATTTGTGGCTACAGAACAGAGTGTATTAAAACTCCCTTGACTTTAAAGAAGAAATTCCATATACTGTTGGAAATGGAAAAATGTAGCTTTGGTGGAATAGTAACTGACAAAGATGGATGAGCCATTAATCCCATGAAAGGGAAGACAGCATGGTTGGTTTGGGTCTTTTGAGTGTAATATAGATGGGAAGTTTCCACATACACCTGCATGTGTGTGATTCATACATAAATTTTTATATGCTCTTAAATTATTGTCAAAAAAAAAAAAAAAAAAAGAAAATGAACATATGGACAGTAAAATACATGTTGTAGTTCAGCAACAATTTTGGAAGACATATAATCCTGGAACAACAATATGAGGCAGCCCTGTGAAAATCTCTGGCCTCAAGGTCAATGCAGTCAAAAACAGTCAAAGGAGTTGGGTCTGTATCATCAGTCCCATCTGGCATGGGAGTGATGCAGCTGTTTTGTGAGAGAGAGGCCACAATACTTTCCACAGTGAGGCTGGGAGGTGAAGGGGATATTAAATCATCAAGGGACAGCCTCAGTTCTGGTGCCTTGGACATACACTTTTGTGGAGTAAAACTTTATCAGTTTTGAAGGCAACAGTAGTGCTGCCCAGAGGCCAACCCTGCACAGCTTCTGCTGTGCCTTTCATGGGCTGTGGCTGGAGGGGAAGATGCTGTCTTCATCAGCATCTGTGCTAAGGGTGTTTTGTCTGACTGGATTAAAAGCATTTAGCCTTCACCTTACACCACTGCCATCCTTTCATCCACCACAGAGGAATGGGTGGAGAAATTGGTCTTTCAGCAGCATGGGAAAAGTAGTACAGTGGGGCTTAGCAATGGACATGTACGAGAACCTGGAGAACAAGATCTAAAGTTGTCTTATTTGTCTTTCCAGCAGGATTTGATAGAAGAGACTCAATTTTTTGAGGATTTTTAACACTGTAATTTAAAGCCAAATCCTAATGTCCTCAAAGTTGAGCTGTCATTTCAGCTACATCAGATTTATGCTGGCATAAAACTCTCTTGGTTTCAGGGAAGCTAATCTCAGTTTATTTAATGTGCTGTAAATCAAAGACTATATGGAAAAAAACCAGCTCAAAGACAGGTTAATGGGAACGTGACCCAAGTAGGGGCCAAGAACAGTGACCATTAGTGTGTAATGAAAAAAAAAGGACATTCATATTCAAGAATACTTGCCAAAAGCCTACACCTTTTACACTCAGTCTTTAATCTCACCAGAATGCCTTGATTTATATTTCTGTCCGTTTCCATACTGTTGTTAATATTTCCATGTCTCTCTGTATTTGAAATTACTAGATAATCTCTCCTTTTTCTTCCCCCCTCCATCCTGCCTGTCCTAGAGATAGATATCCTACATGAGATCACAGTTACAGTATTCTTACTCTAATGTGGTCCAATCCTGAAAGGTTATTTGCAAGGCCTTTTCTGTGGTTATTTTTCTTTGGAGGATGTTACAGGAGTAATGTGTTGATGTTGGAGAAAAAATGACACATCCAAGTAGACAAGGGTGATCTTTAATGCAACATGGAAAGAATTACAGATGGAAGATCACAGCCATAAAGTTTTAAAGATGAAGCTGCAGTTGAATAACCTGACTGAATGAATCACTGAAAAGTTTTTATGCCTGTTTAAATTTTGATAAAGAGGAATAGTTTCAAAGGACTTGACAGTGGAGATTTTGAACTCACAAAATAAAAGCCCTCAAAATCCTTTCCCTTGGAATGAAGTGTGATTTTTGCTGAAATGTGACATTTTCCTCTCACAAGGAGAATTTTCACAAATTAGAGAAATTACAAAAGCTACAATTATTCTTAGCTACAATTGAAAGTTAAGCAAAAAAAAAAATATAGATTTGGTAAGGAAACAAGATTTTTTTTTTCTACAGTCTAGTGAAAAAGTGTTGTATCATTAATATTTTGTTAGCGGAGAAGTGAGTTGTGGTTATGGCTCAATAAACCTCAGCACAAATTATGCCAAAAATATCACATGGAGGAAAATCCTCCATTCCCCCTATACTCCCACCTTCTATTGAGACCTGTAATGACAAGGTTCTTATTGACCAATATTATAGAGATACCTACTTGCCTTGCTCTGCTAAAGAGTTTGTCAATGCTTCCATTATAAACCTCTCCTTTTAAGGGCTCACATGACTGTAAAATTTTGCACTGAATTGAAACTTGGCACAAGATCATAGTAAAAAACATGTTTTTTCCCGTAATTAGTTTTTCTTCAAATTTGATCATTGGAAAAAAACAGAAACTACAAAAATTAAAATAAAAGCTATTTCAAAACATGAGATTTCATATGTTTTTATTTGCTTTTATACCCATTGATGAAAAAAAAAAGAAAAAAGAAAGAAAGAAAAAAAAAAAGAAAAACTAACAAATAGGTTAACATTCCAGATGTAGTTCAGCACTTAGAGAGCAAAGATATTCAACATTAAAGCTGGAATCACAGTGCTCTCTTAGCAGTGGGTGATCTGTCATTCCATATGGACTGACTACAAAGGTGTGAGTTAAGTATGGAGTTACAGTCTTAATTCTGAATTTCCTTACCTTGGTGAGTTTAAGACAGCTGCTTAATTCTCTTTGAATGTAGTGGCTTATATACTTTTACTTCAAATGTAGTTTTTGGACATCATGCCCAGAACTGTTTTGAAAGTCTTTCCCCAAAGGTAGGAAAATGAAAGCATGTTGTCATTTCCCACTGCTCCCTCAAAGGAGGGGTTTTGTTTGCTGTTCTGGATTACTGTTCTGATTTTTTTCCCCCCCTCACTCCCCTGTTAAATGTACAAGGTGGGGTTTTTTTCCCTGCTAGTGAAGGCATGAGGTATTGGTATCACTTTCAGAAACCCAAGGAGAGATTTAAAAAATTATATGATACTGTACGTATTTTTTCTTGCATGAACATTTTAAAGATTTGGTAAAGAGTAGTTTAGCAGCTGTGGGGAAGGGAAGGGAAGGGAGAGAAAAAGAAAAAGAAAGATGGATGAGAAGAAATTAAGCTGAAGTGAGACAGGAAGGCAGAATGGGAGGAAGCAGGTGGAGGGAGGAAGAGAATGCAAGATTTTAAGAAAAAAAGAAAAGAAAGAGCAAGATGTAAATAAAGAAAGAAAAGAAGGAAATATTTTTTCCCCTGTTTGAATTCTGAGAATAATTTTATAAGTGCTTTCAAATTAAACCACACTTTGCTGAATCAATAGCTTTTGTGTGAATGGTAAAACCATCATTAAAGGCCATGAGTATCATGTGTCTTGTTGGAAAATATTTTTGTGGTCTTAATTAAACCCTCCTAATATTTTTGAAAGACATGTCAATCAATTTTTATTTTACCTGCAAAAAAGCTCACTGTAGTATTTTCCGTTTCATTGTTGACTGGTTCCTTAGAGTAAATTTAAAACTCTCCTGAAGTGTACACATTAATAAAGAATATTTATGGTCATAGGTAGTCCAAAAGTAAAGTATCTACCTTCTTCACATAAGAACAATCATAAGGACAATTAACTCAGAGACTAATCCAAATTGTATTAAATTCACTCAGGAAACTGATTTAAAGTCTACAAGAACAGTAGCAGAAGATGTAGCCTCCAGCTACCAAGGGTAGAAATATATGCTAAAATCTTAGCAACCAAATAAAATAAATAATATCAGCTTTTAGCATGTTTGAAGCTATCTGTCCTTAACCCTTCCCTACCCACCATACAGATCTTTGTATAATCAAGGCATGAGTGATTTTTTTTTTGTTTGGGTTACACTGACACAGTCATATTGGCTTGTAGTGTGTCTTTTTGGGAGAGGTAGCACCTCCTCCTCTTGGTGTATCTGCTCAATCATGAAAATTTCTACTGTAGGTCATTTTTTTCATACTTTTTTTCAACTGCATTTTTTAATCCTTTTTCTGGGCTAAAATGTCCCCCCCACTTTAGAGTCCAGAGGGTAACTATTGGAACATTTGAGCTAAATCCCTTCAACCACTTTTACATCATTGACAAAGTCTGCTGAAGCCAATGGAAAGATGCCCACTGACTTCAATAATTTTTGGATCACACACTTCCTGTTTTAACTCAGACATTTTTCACTGTCATGGGCTATAAATTATCCAGGAGGATATTTTGCTAGCACAAAATTTGAAATCACTACATTCAGGAACTTTTCCCAATAGCTACACTTCAGGATCTACCCTTTTGTTCTCTTTAACACCAATGTCATTTATACATCTACGTATGTCTTAAACATCTCATACATTTAAGAACCAAGACAGGCATCCTAAGGATATGTTTCTTTCAGAGAGGTCCCACCTTTGCTGTGCTGTCTGCAAAAAAGGACATAATCTTGCAATCAGTGATTCATATATAATATGACTATAAAAAATTTTGGTCAACTGACAGGCCATGCAGAATATCCTCATATTAATGGGAATCCCAATGCTGCAATAGTTGCAGAAAAGGGAGAAGTTAGGGCTACAAAGGGAAAAGAACTTGGGACACCTGTGTGTGACTCTTCAGCCAGGAGCACAGCAAAGACCATGGAGGAAAAGTATGTATTGGTTGCGACTAAAATAGACAGATGTAAACAAAGATGTAAACAAAAGATGACAAAATTTAGAGAACTAGCCTGAGATAACATGCACCACCACAGGTAAAAGTTGGCAAAATCTTTTCAGCAATTTAATTCACTGAAAAAAAAAAAAAAAAAGGTGTGTTAGCCCAGTAAATGAATTTTAATTGGATTCTTTGAATAGTTCTTTAAAACTGTGCTTTAAAAATACACAGATATACACACATATGTATATAGAAGACTAGGTAAAATCAGAGAGGAGGAGCAGAAAGAAACAGAGAATTTACTTTCTGATCCACACTTTGCCTTAACAGAATAAATACAAACTTGTACCACCAGACAGTAGATTTTTCTTTCGTATCTTCCCCTCTTAGGATAATTCAATGAATTTGGCAGTATACTGCTATGAGAATCATAGTGTGGTCCAAGGGTTCACACAGCCCAAGGAGAGCTGTAGCCCGTAATCCAGAAAAATATTTTATTATTTAAAGCTAGAGGGAAGTCTATCACTATAGAACACTTTCTAACACTGTCAGAGAGGGTTTTTTCCATCTGCAAAGTCCATCAGAAAAAAGTCTGATCCCCTGGCTTTGGATGGGTAAAGTGCCTCAGACCTCATGTCACCTTGCATCTGTTTTTTAACCATGCACAAGAGACAATTTCAGCTTTTTCAAACTGAGCTGAAAACATAAGATAAAATATTTTATTTTTCACATGTTAAAAAAAAAAAATAAAAAAAGAGACTCTCACTTGAACTTTGCACATTTTTAAATATTACTTCTTGTCAGTCTAATTACTATTTATCCCTGTTCTAAAGAGAGGTTATGGCAAGAGCTTTCCACAGACATGAAGGCTCCACAGATCAACTATTCAAATACTAAAGAGGTGCCTGTTAAAAATGCAGTGCTGCATTAAAAAAAAAGTTGCATTGTCTGAAAACCTGGGCTCACACTCAGAGAGTCATAAAGAACAGCGTAGGTCATCTTCTCCAACCTCGCTGTTCACAGAAGGATGATTTATTGGGGTTTATCTCAGATTTTCACCTTGCAACACGGAAGTTTCCAGTCATGTCCAGAACTGCATTGGACTAATTGGGAGGAAAGCTGCAATTAAAACCAGATTTATTTAGATCACAAAGAAGAAGCACTGAATGGACAAGGTAAGTGTAAAACGTCCTTCAGTAATTTGTGCAGTTATTTCATTCAAACTATGATTGATAACACGTGGCTGTTGTGGAAGAAGAAAAGGCCACTCATTTCCCATATTGAGTTGACTGACTTATGCTTTCTTAGATATAAAAATAGGTTTGCTGAAAATACTTAATTAGGAGGAGCTGTTGACTCTCTCTAAGGCAGAGAGCTCCTGCAGAGAGACCTCAACAAATTAGAGAGATGGGCAATCATGAAATTTGTGAAATGTAACAAGGACAAGAGCTGGATTCTGTACCTGGAAAGGACAACCCAGGATACACAGACAGGTGGGGAATGAGATGCTGGACAGCAGTGCCATGGAAAAGCCCCCAAGGGTTCTGATTGACAGAGAGCTGAACAAACCTCAGCAGTGCCCTGGCAGCCAGGAGGGCCAGCCCTGTCCTGGGGGCATCAGGCACAGCATCACCAGCCAGGCAAGGGAGGGGATTGTCCTGCTCTGCTCTGCTCTGGGGCAGCCTCACCTCGAGTGCTGGGGGCAGCTTTGGGTGCCAAGTAGGAAAGATATGAAGTGATTAGAGAGTCTCCAAAGGGAAACGAGGATGATGAAATTCCTTGAGGAGCAGCCGTATGAGGAATGGCTGAGGTCACTTGTTCTGTTCAGCCTGGAGGAGACTGAGGGGAGACCTCACTGCAGTTACAGCTTCCTTGCAAGAGAAGAGAAGAGAAGGAGCAGGCACTGATCTCTTCTCTCTGGTGACTGTGGCAGGACTTCTACTCCCCTCACTCCTCTCTAGCACAGAGAGTTGGTGCATAAAGAGATAACCGAGGGGCTAAAAGGCCCAGCAAGGGGTCATCTCTGGCACCAAAAGGGCTCAGGCTTCAGCTATGAACCAACATCTTAGTCTAAAGAGCAGATGTGGGAAGATATGAAGGAAATATTCTCAACTAAGAGACACTGTCTTACAAACTATAAAAGCATACACAGTTATTACAAAGGCAGAAGCCTCTACATGCACACCCTGAAGGTGTGAGGAACTTCTCCCTGGTGTTTGGTAACTTTCCTGAGAACTGGGGAAAAGGATTTCGATGTGTGCTACACTGACAATTGGATGGTAAAATACATAAAAGCTTACACTATTTCTTCACTAGCTGTAACTGAAAAGAATACCTTATCCTGTGCTAACCTACTAGTAGTTCTTCTCTTTTTTTTGTCCTTTCCTGTGTAGTATATAGTCTGTGTTAAGTCTTATGTCTGTTAGTTTTGTGTCTATTAAATAAACAATTCACTCTATGATAGACTGAGTCAGCCATTATTAAAGAACTTGGGAAAGAGAGTGGGTACTGAGGTGCTGGCCACCTCAATAAAGTTACTGCTTGCTGCCACAGGCCTGGGCAAAAGGCAAGGACTTCTCTAAACCCCCACATCCATTTGTTACAGTGACCAGTGACAGGACCTGAGAGAATGGCCTGCAGTTGTGTCAGGGAGGTTTTAGGGTGGATATAAGGACAAGCTTCTTCACCCCGAGGGTGTTTGGACACTGGAACAGCTCCCCAGGGCAGTGGTCACAGCAGCAGCCTGACAGAGCTCAAGAAGTGCTTGGACAGTGCTTCAGGTACATGGTGTGACTCTTGAGCTGCCCTGTGCAGGGCCAAGAGATGGATTTTTATGATCCTTATGGGTCCCCTCCAGCTCAGGATAGTCTATGTCTGTGCTGGGAGTATTCAGATGCTTTCTGCTACCGGCTAATGTAGGTCTGAGAGTGCTTTTGCCATACCAGCTGGAGTTAGCCATTGCAGAAAAGGTTCTTAAGGGCAAGCTGCAAAATATTTGTATCTCCTGAGCCAACCCATATCTAATTTGCTTAGAAATTTCTTGATTCACCTGCTGAATAGAAGAAAAGAAGGAAAAACCACAAAAATTTATAGGAAGCATTTTGTTTTCTTTTTGTGCTTCTTTTCACACCAGAGAGAAAATATGAGATAAATTCTTTTAGAAACTCTGTCTCACAATCAGATTTTATTTCAAGAGTTGAGACCCCAATAGGAAAATATTTGTAACAAATAGACAAGATAAAGCAGTGAAAGACCCTGAAAGCAAAGGAATAAAAAGTGACACTGTATATTTACTTAGCAGGTGTTAGACAGAGATAAGAGTAGAAGGAATAAAACTGAAATTAAATAGTTCCTGTATCTGTGATTGCAAATGGTCAAGAAATTAGGCAATTTGTAAATAATTTTCAGTCTTGTCATATGTGAAATACCACATGGAGGTAATTTCACTGGCAGGGAGACCAAAATATTAGCCTCACAGTTGTGGAGGCCTGGCTTTATTTCAGACATTAGAGTGTTTCTGCCAGATGTTGAACCTGTCTGAGATCTCTGAAGGGCAGAAGAGTGAACCTGTCCCTTCCTGGTCTACCTGCACTACAGCCAGAGTAACTTCACTGGTGCTGCAGTGACTTAGAGCAGCTGAGAACCTGGCCTTCTCTGGGAATGATTCGTCCTAATTGAATGCTTTTCTGAAAATACCGGTTAAGACTAAGACAGAAAAAGAGTCACAGGAAAAGAAGGAAGTCTCCTTCCTATATGAGGAAGGAAAACCACAGTACCAAGATTGCATCTTTACTAAAAAAAAAAAAAAAAAAAAAAAAAAAAAGATGTGTTTTGCACAGCTTGAGAGCTTAAGTGTTTCTGTCAATTGCCCCAGGGATAACTACAAGGGCTCACTGTGCTGCTGCCTGCTAGAATGCATTACAATAGTTAAAAGATGGAGAAGCATCTGAGTTTGAACCTGCACTTCATTAGCTGGTCTGGAAGTAAGGGTGGGAAAGAGAAAGCTGCTCCTGAACAAGCAGGGTGAAGTGCCTGAAGCCTTTGGTAAGTATCCAATTTTTGCTCTAATTTTTGAAACATTTTCCCCCATAGCTGATTAAAATTAAACAGCTCATTTAAAAAATTCAAACATTCATGTGGTTCCTTACTATGAAGCACTGAATGCAGCTCTGTGCTAGGGAGATCCTACTAGTTTTGTTCCTTCAGGTCAGCTTCAGTTGACACTGATTGTGTTGAACAATCAATTATCTAAGAAAAGATTTAGTTTAGTTGCTATCACTCCAATAATGCAGTTATCCCTTATTTTATGTCTTGTAGAAATTATGCAGCTGGAAGATGAATATAGTTTATTTAGAACATAGCTGTAACCTATGTGTTTATTATAAACACATAGGTTACAGCTAAAATTAATTTCATTTAAAATATCATGGCTCATGGCTCACCTGATCCAAAACCTACTTCAAATAGTACCCTTTTCATGGACTCTGTTGAAAACTGGGGAACTCCATCAAATTTAATATTATTTTAACATTTAAGAACAATTGCCTTGTAGGAGACTCCTAGGCAATCAAGCTCTTTGCAGCTTTCCTGAAGAAATAAGTTCCTTTCCAACTAAAGAACTGATGTATTTGCTGCTCACTAAAAGCCCAGGTTTGCTGCTTATGAGGCTTCAGGCCCATCTTAATGAAATGCTAATGCAATTAATGTGATATTCACAGATTTCTTTTTTTCTTTGCTCAACTGAGACTCTGTAGATTAGGTAAAAACTTGTAAATTAAACTCTTTATTAAATAACTTACTTTTACATCTACTTTGGTAGGTAGCCAAATAGAGTATTCTCTCTCAGAAATAATTTAAACACTTTTCACAAAGCCCTTACAATGGAACTTCTGTTTGATCACATTCAGCCTTGCTGCAGTTGTAGCTTTAAGCATACATGACTCAGACAAAAAAGAAATTCTAAGTAATTTATGTCTCTCTCCCTGCTCAGTGTGTGCTAATCACATTGCCACCCACTTTTTTTGGTAAATGATTTACAGCCCTAGTGAATATAATCACCTGCAGTATCTGAGTCACACAGAATGTTTTTGAACCCTAAACCTCTGCAGGCATGGAAAGAACTGAGCACCTCCTGCTCCTCATGAGGTCTGGCAGACTCATAGTTTTGCACATATTTGTGCTCTAATTACGTCTCACAGCAGGTGTTTTCTAAATCATTCTTCTAAGGTGAGGCAAACTATTTATACAGGAAAATATTAACCTGAAGGCATGTTCATATTTTCAGAGAACAGGCGGTCCCTCCCACGTGACCCTCAGTAGCTTTAACAAAACACAGACTTTATTGAACTTATCCTTTATGAAAAAATGAAGAAGCAAACTCATGATCCTGATGTTAAATCCTCTTGGACCAACCTAACCAGAAATGGAAGATCTAGGATTGTATTTTGTATTTTAGCTTACAGGTCTACTGTGCCATAATATCATCAGAAACAGGGACTTGTGACTCCCACCTGCCCACCCCAGCTCTCAATACTCCTAGCTGTCAGATGTAAAGTTCTTTGATTTTAGTGTTTCCTTGTTCTGGGAGCACTTCTTTTGGGGCATGTGAAGAGAACAACAAAACTAGAGCATCTTCTGAAAAGGTCAATCCAGCAGCATGCTTGCAGGATTCTACAAGTTTTATCTTCTGCACCCACCTCTGCAGGGAAGGGATTTTGCTTTTTTTTTTTTTTTTTCTTTCTATTTGTTGGAGCAAAAGTCTCTTTACAGAAAAAAATGCTAGTATTCCTCACCCAAACATGAAAGGATTCAGCAGTGTGGGGGGTTTTCACTACAAAGAGGTGGCAGCCTGTTCAGTACAATGTCATAAGTCACTGTTGTAAAGTCCTTTAAATAGTTTAGTCCTTGGTATTTCAACCTGAAGCTTCCAAGGATAATTTCAACTTATAGATATTCCTTTTCCTTTTCCTTGACAGGAAAAGTCTAAAGACAAAACTCTGACATTCTTCTTAAATTATAGTTAAGATTTTAATATTAATTTTTACGACATTACATGTGCTAGAAGTTTTATGACTCTTTAAGGTCTGAAGCAGATTCTTTGCAGAAAGTACAACCATAATACAAGGGCAAGATTGTAAATTAAGCTTTTCCCTCAGGTATCCAACAGTTGTAGTCCCACTTAAGGGTGATTTTCACAGCACATGGTCAATGTCAACGTACAGCAAATGTGCACCATTTTTTAAGATTGCTGTTTTAACATTACTATGAGCAGTGAAGTGCTTATGGTCATAAGGCAGCAAAAGATGAACTCTGGAGCAGCTAAGTTGAATTCTATAAATTTAGTTACTTATTTTTAGAAGATTATATTGAAGGAGAGAAAGGAAGGAATAAGGTGGTAAACAAGTGATGGCACATGGGAACTAGGACAATAATGTAAATCTCACCTTCCAGGCAGATCAAGGATTAGTTGAAACCATCAACAATGTCCTTTCCTTTCTGTCATTTCCCTTCCCTGAGAAGCCCTCAATATCAGGGAGAAAAGATCTGTGGAGTCCCAGTGCCTTCCCAAACCTTGCACTCCTCTGCTTTGGTTCTTGGTGAAACCTCCATATAGGGTGAAAGTGGAAGCTATTTTTCAATTGTTTTGTTGCATTGATATGCTGTGTTTCTACCACCCATACTTTTCATCTACACCCCTACTAGTTATGACATATTCTCCTAAATCAGTTTCTTTGTTTTTTTCCAAAGCTTTTTGCCTATTTTCATTTTTCAAACTGTAATTTTGATCAGTAGTGCGGGTTTTGTATGCTTCCACAGAGTTGTAAACAATTACATGCAGTAACACTGAGCTCAGTTTGTGTTATGATGACAGCACAACCAGTGCAGAGAGTGTGGTCAGAATAAAAACATCTTTGTGCTCCTCCAGTTTTAAAACAGCTCCAGAATGCTCCCTTCCAAGCACTCAGGGCTCATGGAAACAGGAATGCCCAGGCTATGGACCAGACTGTGAGCTAGGATGGGACCACGTAATATCCTGAGATGACTGATTGTTAACATGACATGATTCCTTTGATACATGAGAGATTTCCAAATGGCCCCTTAAAAAACTTTTTTATTGCTTCTTTGCTTTTGGGCAATATGGCCCAGACATTGCCTCCCAAAGGTGTAAAAATTGTGTTCATCAGGGGACACAGCAAGAACCAAATACCTGCTACTAGGTTAGACTTGAGCCTCACAGCTGAGAAGCTCATTTGGAGACCAGATGTGGCAAAAAAAAAAACAGGTGTAAAAATTGTGTTCATCAGGGGACACAGCAAGAACCAAATACCTGCTACTAGGTTAGACTTGAGCCTCACAGCTGAGAAGCTCATTTGGAGACCAGATGTGGCAAAAAAAAAAACCAAAACAAAACCAAAAAAACCAAAAACAAAGCAAAACAAAACAAAACAAAACAAAAAAACCAAAACAAAACAAAACAACAACAAAAACAAAAACAACAAAACAACCACAAAGAGAAGTTTTCAGTAAGTGAATTACACTTTTAATATGCTGTTCTGCTGGTGGCTCTGTGGATGAAATAATTTTGTACCATATAGAATTGCTGCCTACCATCATGCCCAGAAGCATGGGTAAAGTTCATTAAAAAAGATGTTAAAAGACTGATGTTAAGAATGCCATATCAAGCAGTTAAAAGGTAAGAAATGCCAGCAATAAGACTGTCTCACCAACAGCTTTCTTGAGCATTATATTATAGCCTTTAAATTTATGATAAAAACTGCCCCACAGCCCCCTTTTTTTTTTCATTTGATCAGTACCTCTTTTTCTTGTCTTGTTCTGACTCTTTTTGAATTATTTTAAACACTTCCTGCTTTAATTGTTGCAGTCCTTAAATTATATATTTCTTGGCTTTTAGTTTTTGTTTCAATATGAAAAGGGAAGATGTTCCCACAATTTCTCAGCATTTCTAAGTGAATATTATATTTAATACTGACATTCTGATCACCTTTTTACATGATACCTGAATATTCAGCCTGGTTAAGTGAGCTGAAAAAACAGCTGACTACCTCTTCCAATCACATTAAAGAGTTGATCATAATTCATATGCACAAATAAGAAGAATTAAAATTTCATTCATTTTCATTTCATACTTTATGAGTTCTTGGCTTTTCAACATAATAGAATGTTTTCAGCTTAAAAAGAAACCCAAAAGCCACCCCCCAAAAAAGCAAGCACCACCAGATCGTATTATGGGCCTTTTTCATTGCATGTCTTCTACTGGATGAGCACCTTGCCAAATTGTTATTTCTTTCTTCAGATGCCAGGTACACTCGGGAACAGCTCCCACTTTCCCCTTACGCACTTATTTCCATATTCTTAATTCATAAGGCTGCCTGCCCTGGTACCACCTGTTGGTTCACCGCTAGTGCAACAATCATTCTTTTGAAGGAGACAGAATCCTACCAAACTAGACACTTTTAAAATCTGACTACAACAAAACAGAGTATCCAACGGTCTACCATGTGCCATTTTATCCCTTGTTGTAACTGTTGCTGTGGCACAGCAGCTAATATAAAAATTCTATAAACTGCAATGTTATGATGTATTACCAGTTACGCGGTAAACTTTCGATTTGTTTATGCTTTGTTTTTATGGTTTATTGCATTACCCATACCACTTATTTCCTATGGTGCATAACTTCTAAGTATCCTATCTGAATCTGAAAAAAAAATGTGCTCAATTTAAAGCACTTCCTGGTTTTGAGAAGAAATTTATTCATAAAACTCTCTTTGTAATCAATTCCGCGAAAAAAAGCTGTCACATTTTTATAGGTATTTTATGGAGACAGATGTGTAGTAAAGTTATTAGCAGGTTGTCTTACATCATATTCTTCTAGACGATGTTATAAATTGAAAAATATGATAATGAGGGAAATGCAATAAGGATTAGTAAATGTACTGATGGCTGCATAATTCTCAGGGAAACAGCTTTCACCTACTTTCATAGAAAATGTCCTCATGATGTCCTCACCTGCTTTCCAGCATAGCAAATCGACTGTGCTGGAACTTGAAACATTGAAATGCAAATGCCTCAAGCACAACTAGTTCAGTGATTTCCAAACTATTTATCACTGTTGAATTCTGTGCAAGAGGAATTTGTTGCCTCCAGGCCTTCAACTGACCAAACAGTGAATAAAATAAAAAAGAAAATCTGCTGAATATGCATTTCTGCACAAGTTTCTTCTTGTGTGTTAATTCTTTGAATAGTGTTCTCTTAAAAGCCTTGTAGAACACCAACCATTTGCTGTATCTCCTTCCATTTTTCTTTGCTTTACACGTTTAGTAACATTTTTCTCCATTCTTTTACCAGAAAAACCATTTTATGTTGGCAACAACAATGTCCACTCACTTTCTATCTTTATTTAATGTTCCAGCTTGAAATTTCTTTTGCATGATTATAAGTCAGGCTTTTTAGAGTCAGCCCCCCAAACTTTCTTATTTCTGATTAAAATCTTCTCTTGTAAATGTCCTGTTTTACTTCCCCTTAAGTTTGTTATTATTTCTGTAACAACAATGCCTGTAGTTCCTAGACAAGACTGGGAACAAACACATCATACTGCTTTCTCTCTAAGCACCTAACAAGAGGCAGGATCTTTTCAAAGTGTTCTAATTGTACTAATAAGAAAGGCAGAAATGGTAAAAACCCCAGTATTATCAACAACTTTGCTTTATAGTTTAAGAATGGAAGACATGGAAGAGGTCTGGGTATCTAGGTGCTAAATTATGTATTTAAACACCTTTAAAATCAGTCTGTGGAGGAGCTGCAAAATGAAAGGACAACAGTTGAGAATCACTTCATAGCTTTAGTGACAAAGTGTTTAAAACATGAGAACCAGATCCACTCTCTCTTTTTCATGCATGGTATGGATGGCAGGAGGATCCTTTCTCTTTTCTCTTGCTGTCTGTGGCTGATGTTCGAGGCAGACAGCTCAGCTTCCCTCTCTCCGTTCTGCCTGCTGTGCACTGGGTGGAAGAGAGACAGGTTGCACGATTCACCACCTCCTCGCCAGACCCTGCTTAGGAACACAGGCACAAGGCAGCAATATTTTTTACCACAGCTTTTGTCACAATTGCAGCTGAAATCTGAAGTACTGTTTTGTTGACACCCACTGTATGGCATATACAGCTCCTTGTGCTGCCAGTTACCTTCTTGTGCTCACCCATGTATTTAATTTCTTTCTTCACATGTTCCAAGGTCACGTAGTCCCTTGGGAAAGACCTTGGGAAGCATACTGTAATTAGCTCCACTGTTTACAGGACAGTTGCATTGTCAGATCCAGTCGTTGTTGGTTAAAAATGCTCACAAACATCACTATTTATTCATTCTTTCCAGTCTCTCAGTTACTATTGTTTGTTTTTCTTGCCTCATGTTTGAGTTCTGTTCTGGCTTTCAGTTAGGAGTATATATTCTTTGCGTGTGCAGTAATACAAATATTTACAGTGAACTATCATTGATATGATTCAGAAAGTATGCCTTATAAATTCTCAGAGGGAAGGGTTTCAATAATTTAGCATATTCTGCACAATTTTTGAATTCATCAAAAATGAGAGAGTAACCCAGTACATTTTATATGGATATTAAGGCAGAGTAAATCTGATCCATTCATTACCAAGTCCATGCAAGTGTGTTTTGAATACAGACTGAAAATATCTTTGAGTTTTGCAGTTAAAGATCTCTACAAGTTAATTGGTCTCCAGTTAAAGCCATATTGTCATATTTGTAGCTCCACAGATGACTCCAGGATCCCCAGTCAGTTGTACATCTTCAGATGATTCCCATTCTGACTAGTTTGGAGTGAACCAACTGGCTTTCCAAGAAGACAAACACAAAAGCTTTTAGTCCAGCTTGATTCCTACAGGAAATACTGACACGACTGGCTCTGAGTAATTTATATTTCAGTCTAAATGGGTATGAACCTGCCAAAATATTTCCAGCTATACCCTCTGTGGCTGTGCTTATCTATAAAATGGCTATAAAAATTCTTTTTTTCTGCACAGCATTTCCCATCTTGATTTTGAAAACCATTTCATGCTGTATCCGTAAATTAATTAGTGTGACAAGACTCTTGTCTTGAGGGCATGGAAATAATTATGTTCACTGGAATTGTTGGAAAACATAACAGTTTATAAATTTTTGTATAACTTTAGTCAAAGGGTTTTGTTTGCCTTTGCCCAGGAAAAAGAATTTTAAGTTTCTTTCCAGAATATTGTTCCACTAGCTGAGGCCTGATGGGCTTAGCATTTCAACAGACTGGGAATGGCCCAAAAGAAAAAGGGCATCAGCGGCCATCTATGAACATCTACCCCAGACACTGCCTCTGGCAGAGTTGGAGACATCTCCTCCAGAAAAGAATGAAAAGAACATCAAGAAATTAAGATCTAATTAACATCAGAAGCAAAGAAATCCAGATCCAATAGGAGACCAAATACTAAGAATTATGCAACTTGGGACCAATGAACAATGACCTAATTAGTTTCTATGAGTTTTAACTGTATAAAAGATCTGAAAAATCTAGTAAAGACTATGTGTCATGGAATGATTCTCTCTGCACACCCGGGTTGTGTGTGGATATGATTTATGTGGTACATCCTGGCCAAAAAATAAAGTAATGCCTTAACTCTCTAACATTAAAAATGTTGGAGGGTTTTAGTTTTTCCTGCAGTTTCAGTGGCAGAATCATCTTGCAATGATACTAAAACTGGGGGGAGTGGGACAGGTGGAATAATAAATATATTTGGTTATAGGTAAGCAGTGTACAGAAACTGGTATTATGAATGATAAGCATCGCCAGCAAAAAAATTAACTTGCAAACACACACAAAAAAGTACATCAAAACAAAACCAAAAAAACCAAAAACAAAGCAAAACAAAACAAAACAAAACAAAAAAACCAAAACAAAACAAAACAACAACAAAAACAAAAACAACAAAACAACCACAAAGAGAAGTTTTCAGTAAGTGAATTACACTTTTAATATGCTGTTCTGCTGGTGGCTCTGTGGATGAAATAATTTTGTACCATATAGAATTGCTGCCTACCATCATGCCCAGAAGCATGGGTAAAGTTCATTAAAAAAGATGTTAAAAGACTGATGTTAAGAATGCCATATCAAGCAGTTAAAAGGTAAGAAATGCCAGCAATAAGACTGTCTCACCAACAGCTTTCTTGAGCATTATATTATAGCCTTTAAATTTATGATAAAAACTGCCCCACAGCCCCCTTTTTTTTTTCATTTGATCAGTACCTCTTTTTCTTGTCTTGTTCTGACTCTTTTTGAATTATTTTAAACACTTCCTGCTTTAATTGTTGCAGTCCTTAAATTATATATTTCTTGGCTTTTAGTTTTTGTTTCAATATGAAAAGGGAAGATGTTCCCACAATTTCTCAGCATTTCTAAGTGAATATTATATTTAATACTGACATTCTGATCACCTTTTTACATGATACCTGAATATTCAGCCTGGTTAAGTGAGCTGAAAAAACAGCTGACTACCTCTTCCAATCACATTAAAGAGTTGATCATAATTCATATGCACAAATAAGAAGAATTAAAATTTCATTCATTTTCATTTCATACTTTATGAGTTCTTGGCTTTTCAACATAATAGAATGTTTTCAGCTTAAAAAGAAACCCAAAAGCCACCCCCCAAAAAAGCAAGCACCACCAGATCGTATTATGGGCCTTTTTCATTGCATGTCTTCTACTGGATGAGCACCTTGCCAAATTGTTATTTCTTTCTTCAGATGCCAGGTACACTCGGGAACAGCTCCCACTTTCCCCTTACGCACTTATTTCCATATTCTTAATTCATAAGGCTGCCTGCCCTGGTACCACCTGTTGGTTCACCACTAGTGCAACAATCATTCTTTTGAAGGAGACAGAATCCTACCAAACTAGACACTTTTAAAATCTGACTACAACAAAACAGAGTATCCAACGGTCTACCATGTGCCATTTTATCCCTTGTTGTAACTGTTGCTGTGGCACAGCAGCTAATATAAAAATTCTATAAACTGCAATGTTATGATGTATTACCAGTTACGCGGTAAACTTTCGATTTGTTTATGCTTTGTTTTTATGGTTTATTGCATTACCCATACCACTTATTTCCTATGGTGCATAACTTCTAAGTATCCTATCTGAATCTGAAAAAAAAATGTGCTCAATTTAAAGCACTTCCTGGTTTTGAGAAGAAATTTATTCATAAAACTCTCTTTGTAATCAATTCCGCGAAAAAAAGCTGTCACATTTTTATAGGTATTTTATGGAGACAGATGTGTAGCAAAGTTATTAGCAGGTTGTCTTACATCATATTCTTCTAGACGATGTTATAAATTGAAAAATATGATAATGAGGGAAATGCAATAAGGATTAGTAAATGTACTGATGGCTGCATAATTCTCAGGGAAACAGCTTTCACCTACTTTCATAGAAAATGTCCTCATGATGTCCTCACCTGCTTTCCAGCATAGCAAATCGACTGTGCTGGAACTTGAAACATTGAAATGCAAATGCCTCAAGCACAACTAGTTCAGTGATTTCCAAACTATTTATCACTGTTGAATTCTGTGCAAGAGGAATTTGTTGCCTCCAGGCCTTCAACTGACCAAACAGTGAATAAAATAAAAAAGAAAATCTGCTGAATATGCATTTCTGCACAAGTTTCTTCTTGTGTGTTAATTCTTTGAATAGTGTTCTCTTAAAAGCCTTGTAGAACACCAACCATTTGCTGTATCTCCTTCCATTTTTCTTTGCTTTACACATTTAGTAACATTTTTCTCCATTCTTTTACCAGAAAAACCATTTTATGTTGGCAACAACAATGTCCACTCACTTTCTATCTTTATTTAATGTTCCAGCTTGAAATTTCTTTTGCATGATTATAAGTCAGGCTTTTTAGAGTCAGCCCCCCAAACTTTCTTATTTCTGATTAAAATCTTCTCTTGTAAATGTCCTGTTTTACTTCCCCTTAAGTTTGTTATTATTTCTGTAACAACAATGCCTGTAGTTCCTAGACAAGACTGGGAACAAACACATCATACTGCTTTCTCTCTAAGCACCTAACAAGAGGCAGGATCTTTTCAAAGTGTTCTAATTGTACTAATAAGAAAGGCAGAAATGGTAAAAACCCCAGTATTATCAACAACTTTGCTTTATAGTTTAAGAATGGAAGACATGGAAGAGGTCTGGGTATCTAGGTGCTAAATTATGTATTTAAACACCTTTAAAATCAGTCTGTGGAGGAGCTGCAAAATGAAAGGACAACAGTTGAGAATCACTTCATAGCTTTAGTGACAAAGTGTTTAAAACATGAGAACCAGATCCACTCTCTCTTTTTCATGCATGGTATGGATGGCAGGAGGATCCTTTCTCTTTTCTCTTGCTGTCTGTGGCTGATGTTCGAGGCAGACAGCTCAGCTTCCCTCTCTCCGTTCTGCCTGCTGTGCACTGGGTGGAAGAGAGACAGGTTGCACGATTCACCACCTCCTCGCCAGACCCTGCTTAGGAACACAGGCACAAGGCAGCAATATTTTTTACCACAGCTTTTGTCACAATTGCAGCTGAAATCTGAAGTACTGTTTTGTTGACACCCACTGTATGGCATATACAGCTCCTTGTGCTGCCAGTTACCTTCTTGTGCTCACCCATGTATTTAATTTCTTTCTTCACATGTTCCAAGGTCACGTAGTCCCTTGGGAAAGACCTTGGGAAGCATACTGTAATTAGCTCCACTGTTTACAGGACAGTTGCATTGTCAGATCCAGTCGTTGTTGGTTAAAAATGCTCACAAACATCACTATTTATTCATTCTTTCCAGTCTCTCAGTTACTATTGTTTGTTTTTCTTGCCTCATGTTTGAGTTCTGTTCTGGCTTTCAGTTAGGAGTATATATTCTTTGCGTGTGCAGTAATACAAATATTTACAGTGAACTATCATTGATATGATTCAGAAAGTATGCCTTATAAATTCTCAGAGGGAAGGGTTTCAATAATTTAGCATATTCTGCACAATTTTTGAATTCATCAAAAATGAGAGAGTAACCCAGTACATTTTATATGGATATTAAGGCAGAGTAAATCTGATCCATTCATTACCAAGTCCATGCAAGTGTGTTTTGAATACAGACTGAAAATATCTTTGAGTTTTGCAGTTAAAGATCTCTACAAGTTAATTGGTCTCCAGTTAAAGCCATATTGTCATATTTGTAGCTCCACAGATGACTCCAGGATCCCCAGTCAGTTGTACATCTTCAGATGATTCCCATTCTGACTAGTTTGGAGTGAACCAACTGGCTTTCCAAGAAGACAAACACAAAAGCTTTTAGTCCAGCTTGATTCCTACAGGAAATACTGACACGACTGGCTCTGAGTAATTTATATTTCAGTCTAAATGGGTATGAACCTGCCAAAATATTTCCAGCTATACCCTCTGTGGCTGTGCTCATCTATAAAATGGCTATAAAAATTCTTTTTTTCTGCACAGCATTTCCCATCTTGATTTTGAAAACCATTTCATGCTGTATCCGTAAATTAATTAGTGTGACAAGACTCTTGTCTTGAGGGCATGGAAATAATTATGTTCACTGGAATTGTTGGAAAACATAACAGTTTATAAATTTTTGTATAACTTTAGTCAAAGGGTTTTGTTTGCCTTTGCCCAGGAAAAAGAATTTTAAGTTTCTTTCCAGAATATTGTTCCACTAGCTGAGGCCTGATGGGCTTAGCATTTCAACAGACTGGGAATGGCCCAAAAGAAAAAGGGCATCAGCGGCCATCTATGAACATCTACCCCAGACACTGCCTCTGGCAGAGTTGGAGACATCTCCTCCAGAAAAGAATGAAAAGAACATCAAGAAATTAAGATCTAATTAACATCAGAAGCAAAGAAATCCAGATCCAATAGGAGACCAAATACTAAGAATTATGCAACTTGGGACCAATGAACAATGACCTAATTAGTTTCTATGAGTTTTAACTGTATAAAAGATCTGAAAAATCTAGTAAAGACTATGTGTCATGGAATGATTCTCTCTGCACACCCGGGTTGTGTGTGGATATGATTTATGTGGTACATCCTGGCCAAAAAATAAAGTAATGCCTTAACTCTCTAACATTAAAAATGTTGGAGGGTTTTAGTTTTTCCTGCAGTTTCAGTGGCAGAATCATCTTGCAATGATACTAAAACTGGGGGGAGTGGGACAGGTGGAATAATAAATATATTTGGTTATAGGTAAGCAGTGTACAGAAACTGGTATTATGAATGATAAGCATCGCCAGCAAAAAAATTAACTTGCAAACACACACAAAAAAGTACATTATATATTTTAAAAATGCTTGTACAATGGAGAGGTGAATTCCCAAGTGCTCAACTGACATGACCTTGCTGTACAGAAAGTAGGGAATTTGTATAGAAAACAAGAGAGAAAAAATCTAACTCAAGGAAATAGTCAAGACAGCTGTTCTCCACAGGAAACAGGGGAGTTTAACTCTTCAGCTCTGTGGCTATGCAGGAACACCATGCATGTACCCCAGCTGGGAATAAACAGGTTTCCCTGCAGAAAGTTGTTTCTCCAAGTAGTCATTTCTCCTCCAAGAACAGCTGTGCTGCTGAATCCAAACTCCGGTTTCTGCCTAACTGGGTACACTGAGACAAAAATCATGAGAGGGTAGTAATGCATGTTTTTCTTGAAGGGCTCTCCAGAAAAGTTGATTTTAATCATGAACATTGCTTCACAATTGCAAAGTTTTCAAATTAGTTCCATAGTAGATGGAAATATTTATGCGTAGCTAGAAATTCATCAGCCTTCTCAGGCATCACTTGAATTTCTGGCCTTTGGTTTAGTATGGTTGGGCTTTGGTCTCTGCTGGTTGGTTGAAAATACACAGGTTGTATTTAGGCTTCCCAAAATTAATATATAGAAAACAACCTGTGGACAACACCTTTTTGTTTTTTACGTACAAACTGTGGTTCACGTTTCTGACTCCATGATTTCTGACAGATATTGAACCTAACTCCTCAATGTAAAAAGTTTTCAATCCTTATTTCCTTAATATGTCCTTAATTCTTTTATATGAATTCCCCACTAGTTTACACTGAGCCAATCCAGCTTCCAGTGAAGATAGTGGTGTAACCAGTCACTTCAAACATGCCAGGTTTCTGACCTACAGAATCACTTACAACAGGAAGCTGGTTCTCATTGCAGCGGTGCAGAGACATAGTGACTCCTGAGTTAATGTAATCTCTTTTGCAGCAGAAGGGGAGTAGGGGTGGGTATGGTATCATGCTCAGCTCTTTCCTCAGCTGTGGAGGAATTGAACAACTGTGAAGGAATATTTTCAACAGAGCAGCCCAACAGCTGGGGCAGGGAGATGTTGTGTGGGTGTTAGTCTCCCAGGACACCTTAGATTCATCAGGACTCTGACATTCTCCCTACAAGGAATGAGTGCATCCCCTGGGGCAGACCCCTGTCATACAACCCTGCCATGGCCACACTTCCGTAGGGAACCAGAAAGGTCTTATCTGTCTAATATGGTCCAGTCTTGCAAATGGCTTTAGTTTGAATCTATGTTTTTACAGTGAAAAATAGTTTGCCAGGAACCTCACATCTTCTCCTAACAAGTCTCAGTAGCAAAAAGTGATTCCAGAGTAATGATCACATGTTCAATAGACACAAAGAGTGTCTAGTGATTTTTTTCTAATGTAGGAAAAAGTACATTCTTGAGAAAAAATAAGCTATTGGTCTCTTTCACTCTCTTGACCACCTTTCAAAACAGTGTAATTTGAGAGTTCCCTGCTATATGTGTGTGTGTACAGCATGGCTGAAAAGGTAGGGCACTGAATGGCACTTTGCTGTTTTAAAATTCGCTGTTCAATCTGTGGCAAACTGGTATTTCTTTGGTGAATTGTGTAGAGTAAGCAGACTGTTCATGACAGCTCTATGAATAATAATGGTAAATTCATCATGATGCTTTTGCTCCTGCTGGATTTTATTATGCAAGGCTGTTCTACAGTAACTATTATTCAGCTTCAACTTACAGAGAAGCTTAAAGGTTGCAAGTTCAGTAGAGAAAAACCATTTTCTCATTTTTCTAATTTATTTCTGCATTTAAAACAACTCTCAGTTTAACATCTCATACACACCTAATAGTTTATCCTCTTCCCATGTGAAGGATGAAGACTTAGGAGAAACATAGGCAGAGTGCTAAAAAGTCATCCCTTGGACTGTTTTTCCTCTCCTCTTCATTCTCTCTTTCTCCACTTTATCCAGCCACTTCCTGTTAACCCAGTGATCTTCCAACCTGAACATCTGTATAAATGTTCCCACTTGCCATTTTCTCTGTGGAGTCTCATTTACTTGTCTCCTCATTCTTTCTAGAAGCTTGTGGCAGCCCAGAAGGGCCAATAAAATGCACAGGAGGAGGACATAAAGACCTAGAACACACAAGAAGGGAAAGTTAGAATTTGAAATCATGAGTTCTCATGCAGGAGCTGCTGCTTTGTAGCATTACCACTTTCCAGAGTGATGACAGGCAAAGGAGAGGTTCAGTTCATACCCATCTCCTTTGGTGGTTGGTAACTCCCACAGGCTACCAGGGCTGAAGGGTTAAGGTCAAGGTCTTTCAGAATCAGCCCATCCTTTGGGTGCACTGCAAGTACCTCTGGATGGCCCGCATGCTTCAGGGCTCTGAAAATAGATGTGGGAGCTTTCTGTGCAAGAAGCTGGATATTAATGTCCTTCCCCAGACAAAACTTTTCAGTGTGGTGATTTTCTGCCTTTTCTGAATTTGTTAAGGGTAATCAGCCTTGAAAGTTATGATGCTGTCATGAACAATTTTTGTTCATTTGTCACGAAAGAGCTGTAGTGGTTGTGTTAGCAAAACTTAGAGAAGTCCATGTAGACTATATATGAGGTATAGACTGGTTTACTGATTCAAAGAAAAATGTGTTCAATACACTATGCCATAACAGAGAGTAGCCTACTGCTATTTCTTTTGGAAAATCATTACCTGGGAAGCCATTCTGCTTTTGTCCAGTGTGCAAAAGGCAGCAGATGGGGTGCCAGCTAATTGCCATTGCTGTTTTCTTCTGTTTCTCTTTATTCTTGCCTACTTTTTCCTTCTCTGAATTGATTGCAGCTACTAGCCTGGAGCACAGGAAAATGCCCATCACGAGTCTCAGCTTGTAAGCTGACCATGGAGGGAAGCCATGTCCCTGGGATCCCAGCAACTGCTCTTATGTCCTGGAGCCCTGAAAATGCTCCTGCACTGTGCTTATCTCCTGCAAGAGAGTTTGAGAGGGTTCTGTCAATGCCATACCATTCCAAATTTCATAAGAGGTTCTATCTAATTTTCTGTCTACATATGCTAGAAAAGTAGAAGGCAAGAAGTAAAATTGAGAATTATGACAAAAGAAGATTAAAAACTACTTCTTGCTTTTTCCCTATTGTTATCTAGAGATCTGCATATATCTGTGGATTCATTTCTTTTTTTTTTTTTTTTTTAGTTTTTATTTCTTATACTAGATTTTATTTTTAAGAGACTGGGGCTGTACTAACATATAATACAAAGGCATAAGTTCAAAGGCATAACTTTAATATATGCAATATCATTGTTTAATTTTTTTTAATGTTCCATTTTTTTAATGTCTTGTACAGTTATGAGATTGTTATTTCCTCTCAGTTTTCCTCTTTTGAACTAAATTTTTTGCTCTTCTGCTTGTTAATTGCTGATTTTTCTTAACACAAACACAAAACAATAAATCATTTCTGGCTTGAACAAAGCACTCCTGAGATATACTGGGTCTTTCAGTGTATGTCTCTGAAGTCTTTAATACAAATATGTCTCCAACTTGGGAAAATCTATGAAAATGCATTTTAGGATCTGTGAGCAATTTCACCCATCCATTTCTTTTTCTTCTGTCTCTAGTGTATCCATACAGATTTCTTGAAGAGGTTAAACTGTAACAAAACTTAAAGCAAATTACAACCACAAAAAAATAACCGACCAAATAAACAAACCCAAACTCGTGCCATTCAAATAAAAAGTAGTTTCCCTTAGAGCAGGGCTGTATGGTATCAGTTAACCTAGGTGGCATATTTCAATACCCATGTGTCACTGCTGGTTTTTGGTACATTCTGCTATAGCTGTCACATTTTTCCTGGCAGCATCTCTCAGCTGCTGTACTTTGGGGAAATAGGTTGCAGCAATGAAAACATGATGCGTCTGGCGCTGCGGCATGCCAAGGGAAATGAGATCATAGTGCAGCTGATTAATTTCTCCATGGGAATTCAGTTGGCACCTTTTGGAAACAAAAATTCATAAAGTGTGGGTAACCACAGGCAAAAACAGTGTGTGAGTGTCGACAAGAGGGAAAGTCACCATGAACTGAATTCTCTTACAAAAAGGCACTAAAGATATTGATCCTAAGGTCTGCTCTTTTAAATATCCAGTGATTTATTTGCACCCAGTTGTTTGAAGGAAGACTCTTCACTTTGCCTTCCACTGCTGCAAATGCAAGCCAAAATTGTCTGAGAAACATTTGTCTTGAAAATCTTTTTAGGTACTTCAAAGTAAAATTAGGGTGGTTGTTGAGGTCTGCATCTAGGCTAAAACCTGACCAGCAGAGCTCAGAGACATCCTCATTTTGTATGATTATCAGCTATATAAAGTTTTCTGGCCCAAAATACTCACAGTGAATTCCTCAGCAGAAGATTCTTTTTGAGACTTTCTTCCTCCATAATAATTCTTCACCTGATGAGAGCAGAGGGTATTTAGGAAGTTTCTTTGTAGAAGTGAATACAATAACTGGCATTCTGTGATGCAAGACCAGCCTGTGAGAGATACTAGTGGGACATCCAGCCCAACACGGGGCAAAGGACACAGAAAAAATGGAATCTCATGTTAAAAAGGATGACAAAAACCAGAAATTTACCTTAACTGATTTGAGCTGCCAAGACTGTGTCACTATCACTATGGTCATTGATCAACTGGTCCATCAGCTGTCAGGGAACAACCCTGAGCAACCCTGAAGAGAAATGATAAGAGACTATCAGAGACATGCTTTTGAGAAGTATTAGATACTTGAAGAACATCATCCAGAGAAGAAAATGTTGCTGCATCAGTGGCCAAGGTATGGGTCTTGGAGTAAAATGCAGGATAGGGCCTTTAAAAGATGGAAAGGGAAAAGATGATATTTTCAGCTTTGCCTAAACATTTGTGGCTGTATGGGAAAGACCTAATTCCCATCAGGTCTTGCAGCAAGTTTGCCATGATTATCTAAACACATGGGAATGTGCAAGAGAATGACAAAACTGATCCTGAGTTTGAGAGCAGAAGGAGAATGGTGAAGTTGTCAACAGCAATGAGCAGAGGAGGAAGAGTGGCAGGTTCAAACTGAGGACTTACCTGTGATTTTTTTTTGCTTCAACTGACAGGGAATCATCCTGAATACACTAAACTGTCAATTCAACTGGTGGAATGGAACAGAAACAGACAGGACAGAGAGGTTAAAATGTTCAGCCTGGGAATTACAGCAGAAAACAAGAGTAAAAGGTATACAATGAGAAAACAGAGTCTGTAGTGGCTTTGAGAGAGTCCCATGAAGAAGGGAGAAGGAGCTGCTGTAAAAGATGCTGAAAGAGCAATAAAGAAGGTTGATGGAAAGCCACAAGAGGGGTACTGCCACAAAAGCCAGGCCAGGAAAAAAGTGATCAAGGGTATCAGATTAGACAGGAAGGTCAAAGAGGACACAGAGATTCCCCGTGTTAGCCAGAAAGAGGTCATTTGAGACCTTGGTGAATTAGTTTGAATGGGGAGGGCTGGAGCCAGATTGCAATGAGTCAGAGGAAAGGAAATCAATGCAGTGGTTGTAAACAGGCTTTTCAAGTCACTCAGAAGTGAAAGGGAGAAGGGTGTGCTGGGAGAGTAAGAAAAGCTGACCTGTTTGCACTGGAACTTTACAAACAATGTACTGCTTATTTCTTTCCCTTTCTCAATGTATGAATTACCTTTTTTTTTTTTGTTTGTTTTGTTTTGTTTTGTTTTCTGATCAATTTTGTTGTTATTTTTATTTTGGAGATCAGAAAAGTTTCCAGACTCCCTGATTCTAGCAATCGCCCATTAATATATCTCAGGCACCTACCCAAGGAAATGCATATAAATAGCAGTCTGTATGATTTTATGTCTCTTAAATTTATTATTCAATCTTGATTTAAGCATAGAGCTTCATTTGTTTTCATGATTACTACTTGTATGATGTCTGGAGTTCATTGGTGCCAAGCTAAAATTAAATTTGGTTTTAAATCCCTGGAACTCCTACAGAAACATGAAGTGAGCGATTGTACTACAGAATACACTGTAGAGAAGCCTGATTTACCATACTGTTTCTCAAAAAACATGTTTAGTCTTTTCAAGGCATTTGCTTGTCCCACCAGCCACAGATTTTGCCAACCTGGCAACATTTAAAAGATTTGAAAACATCTGATAGAAATGCAACAGCTCAGGATTTAGTCATATAATTTTCACTGAAATGAAAAGGTAGTTCACAATGGGAAACATTTGGCAATTACATGGGAATACGGACTTGTGATTTCTGGCACTGCTTTTGGGGTCAATAAGTACCTGTGCCTGGAAGAAAAACAGAGTAGCAGGGCTGAGAATTTCCACAACCGGCTGGAAGCAATTCCTGCTGTCTGATTTTAAGACCATGGTTTTCACGTGCTACCCTTTGCTCGTGGTGTCTCGATTTTGACAGAGCAAACACCCAAAAAGAGAAAAGTCGCTTTGAAATTCAGTGGGATCATAAAAATATGACTGAAGTAATAGATGTGCTGGATAGCAGGCAGCCATGCAGTCATGTCACTGGTGACCCACAGTGCCTTTCCATGTGACCTGTAAAAGACTTTAATCATGGGTGTTCCCTACAGAGATTGCTGATGGATAAGGAGAGCAGCTGCAGAGACCTTTCTAGATATGTGTCCTCTCTGTGGGCATCAGCCTGGGACCCCCAAATCTCCCCATGCCAGAGGCATGCTGCCCCCTAGCTCAGATGCATTTTGTTTCACAGCTTATCATCTTTTGTTCCACCTGTAAAGTAAATGTCCACAAACAAAAGTAAGAGAGCACCTAATGAAGATTACAGCACATCTTTAAAAAGAAAATCACCTTCCTCTCCTCCAGAGCAACAAAGCAGTTTATCTGACTTGATTATTTTTTCCTTGATATTTAAATCAATAATTTCATCCTTGTTAAATGAATATCATCTACAGCAGACTTAATTCCAAGTTTCGAATAAATAATCTTAGAGATTTAGCTCGTTTTTCAAATAGTGAATTACTCTCACTTCAGATTTTGCAAATGTGTTTTTGATTTGCAGACGTGGCTGGAATATTGTGCACAAATACATCTCCAGCTATGCTGTGCTCTGAAGGTGTCCCCAAAGACTATTAATGTGATTGGTTGCTTAGTTCTTATAGAAACCACACCCATGATTTGATGAATCTTACAATTTAAAAAGCAAGAAACTATTACCTTTAATAAGCTGTGAATAATCTTGATTGCACACATATGCATGGGCGGGCACACACACACATACACACACATTTACCTAATTTACATTTGAATACATGTATTTGGACTGAAGATATCTGCTAAATTTCTTGCGGGGAAAGCCTACAGAAAGAGCCAGAGCTTAAACCTCTGAACCAGAACAATGATTCTGGGCTACATTCCCCACATGACTGGGGAATTACAACCCTGTAATGTTAGGGTGGGCAAGGCAAATATGGGAGTGCTTCAGCCCAAGAGCACAGCTCACTGCCTCTGCCAGTGCCCAGCTGGGTGCCACCTCCCCACTCCACGTGACTGGCAAACAAGAGCCAACCTGCCTGGCAGTGTTTCCATCATCCTGCAGAAAGACAAATGTGTTGCAGAAGTCACTATTACCTCTTCCAAGTTCCCTTTGGTCACACATGGGGCTGCACAGGGGTGAACAGGCTGTTATAACCACGTAGAGGAATTGCTACTCAGCATCTGCTTGGGTTGGAGCTGTTTGGTGTCACACTGCTTTCCTTGAGGTCCTGTGGTATGGTTACATCAGATATAGACATTTGTATGCTGTAGAAATTTCTTCTAGGAAGGATTCATCATATAGAATATTCCCCTTACCTTCTTTGTCTTTAATATATCCTCAGGAATAAAACTTACCAGTAGTGAGCACATTACACGTAAACACACGAGATTCCAAGGATTACTTATGAAGTATCTGACAGTCACACCTTGTGCTCAGTATTTCTCTCTGGCATATGTTATGTGCAAAAAGCAGAATTTCTGTCTCAGGTAAGTTTTGTTTAGGTAGGGTTTTTTTCCATATTATCCAGGTCATGCAAAATTTTACAAATTCACAAAGAGCCATAAAAACATTTATCTTGCAAAAGAGCTTTATGACCATTGAGTCCAACTGATACTACAGGTATTGAAAGAAGCCTAATTATTCCTAATTAATCCTCTGTCATCTGAAAAAAAAATTCATAATTTTTCCAAGCATTCTTATGTAGTTCCTACCAGATAGGCACTATATATTGACCAAATATTCTCCAGGGAGCAAACCCAGAGCTATGTAAGATTTTCACATTACTGTACACATCACAAGGTCAGTGGAAATATTGCAAACAATATCTGTTTGTATTTTTGTAATATGCCTTGGATTTTTGACAGTACTGTCTAATGCACTCTCAACTTCTGAACTACATTGAGCAGAACAAAGGCCTTTCCACATTTCAGTGCTAAGAAGCTGGAAAGTGTTGCCTTTCAATGAAGTCACCTTTTCTTTCAAAGTGAAGAAATATACAAAAAAGGGGCACAGTTGAAATTACTCCGTGCTTTGAAAGGATGAGAAGGAACCTTTGCAATTCTAATTATTTATATAACAGTAATCACTAAACTACAAAAGTCCTGTCCTCCCATTGAAAAAAATGAATGATTTGGGCCAATTCTGACAATTTGTTGTCATTCTATAAAGAGTCTAATAGTATGTGTTCCCTCAGCAATTATTCTGCTAAAAGTGTTTTAGGATGCTGCAGCTCTGAGTCATGACCTCAAATTCTTTGTATACACAGAAAGTGCCAGTTGGAGTCAGTGGGATTTGATGAGCAAGTATTGAAGAACACTTTTAATAACCTTGAGGGGCAAGGAACAACAAGGCAGTGTGTCTGGGGAGGAGGCTGGTTTTTTTTTTATCATGAACAACAGCTGGAGCAGGTTTGATAGGAGAGCATGTTTGAATTTGCCCTCAGTACCACAGGTTGAATAGCACTAACAGCACCTGTTGAGTTGCAGATTGGAAATTCCAAATAAATTCAAAAGACAGGCATAAAACAGGAACTTGTTTCCTATAAAAACAGAATTTTATCCCTTACTCTAAGATAAATGCATACAATCACATATGACGTTTATTTTATTACTGATAAACGCTTACCAGTTATACAGTCAAAATAGTGTTCTGCCCAAGAGGAAAAAATGCACAACACTTTTAAGGAACAAAAATAAAGCATTCCCACATAGTATGCAAACTATTTCAGATTGGTTCCTGTTTGTTTTTTTTTTTTCCATGAAGAATTACATATTGCATTATGTATGTTAATACAATGCACTTTCATTAAATACAAAATAATAATGTGACAGAGTAAGAAGCAAACAGAATTGGACACTTAGCCTGAGGAACTGAGCTCAAAAAGTTTTTTATCTGTTTTATTCATACATTTCCTATCCTCTCTAATTTTAGACTAGTCAGAGTTCAACTTGCCTCATTCTGTAGAAGGTCATGCTAGCAACCTATGGCATTTGTAGCCAAAGGCTGTGGAAATTGGGTCACCTGAAAAGGCAAAATGGTCACATCTTTTCCAAAGTCATGTCTTTTGACCATTTCTGTATGTACTAATTGGACCATTTGATCTCTGCTAGATATATCAACAAGACTCATTTGTATCCTTCAAAAATGTCTCAATTAATTTAGCATTAATTAATATTCTTGTATGTTTCTATTTTATATTACTTTCCTAAGTCCCATATCCCTAATTACTCTGCTAATTAGAGGAAAGTCTCATGCTTGTCATAGTTGCACCTGCCTCTGGAATTTTTGTGGAGAGTAAATTTTAAAAACAATGATTTAATGCATCCTGATTTTCAAACTCCTTCTAAATTGATGACAATGAGATGACCTAAGAGTTGTACATACTTTCAAACACTCTCTTTGAACTGTGATTTCAGGAATGATCTGAATTCCCATGTTCAGCAGCACCACACTCTACTTTCCTGTCCCTGTCCTGGTCCCTATGCTGAGGGGCTGGGGAAGGGGAAGCCCAGACAGGCAGTGGGGACAGAGTTTCTACACTTCACACCCACTTGAAAAGTGCCACCGGGACATAACCCTCTGTAAGGCAGGAGTGAGTAAACGACTGGCTGACTGATCAAATGTGATGGGATGCCTGCAGCTCCCAAGCCTTGCAGACAAAGGCTTGTAGATCGAGATTTTTCCGACAGCTGCATGCAGGCAAGCTTGCGTAACTCTGACCTGGACCAAGGAACACTGCGAGGCAGGCATGCAAGCCAGGGCTTGTGCAGACACCTCAGTCATGGCCCTTCCCATGCAATGGGGCACAGCAGGAAGATGGGATCCCCTGGAGATGCACAACACATCTGAGCACATCTTTTTCCCCCAGAAGCAGTCAAATAATGGGAAAAAACTATGAGGAGGTTGAGCATTGGCATGACCCCCCAGCAGCGCAGCCACTGTCAGTGAGCTAGTGTGTGAGCATGGCCAGAAAACATGGGAAGTCAAAAAAAATAACAAAGTCCTGCATAAGTGGCCCAGGCACTCCTGGTCTCACAGAAAATGTTAGGAAGGGGATCTCCCTCCCTGTCAAATTTGAAACATTCTTCATTGAATGCAAAGAGGAGTAACATGCATGTTTAGCCAATCAAAGCAAATCACAAGCACTTTTATCACTGGGGCGCCTTCACTCTCTTTCCATTGCTTGCCCTCAGCAGGCTCCAGGAATTTTGGCAAGAACTGGGAGCGGCGCCAAAGCCTTGGGCAGGTCACACTTCTATCATCCAACGTGAGGGGAGTATGGGGACACTTCAGGACCTGGTGACAGCTGGAGCCCCCTGGCTGTATGTGGCTAGCCCCACTGTGTTATTTCTGCCCATGCTGGCAGAGCCTGGAGTCTCAGGTCTCTAACAGGGGTGAGCTGTGGGAAGAATATGAGAATATGGCTTTGGAAATTGGGACAAAGCTAGGAAAGCTGCACCTGAAGTGGTGAAAGCATGACTAGAGAGGAGAGCAACCCACAGGGAATCACACCTGGTAGTTAGGTTGGCAGGTGTAGCAGAGAGATTAATACCTTCCTATTTTTCGTACCTTCAGAAAAAAGCACAGAATCATACTGAATAATAGAAATGGGCTGGTATAAGGGAGGGAGATAAAAAAGCGTAAATTACTAACTACTCACCTTTGGGTTTTCACTCCAAAGATCTCCTCCTTTCAAAATAACATAGAATTTCTGTATTAATTTCTTGATGTGAAGCTCTCCATGAAATAGCATTCTCATGCACCGAGTTCCAAACTGAGGTAGGTAGTTAGAGAGACAGTTACAGACAGCTACACAGAGCTGTATGATCCTCACCTACTATTCTTCCATTGCAGTTTAGGAACCTAACATTTGATAAACTCTTCATCATGTCACACCTAATTAAGATCAGAATATGGTAATCATAGCTGAATGAAAAATTGGTTTCCCACTGGAGGAGGGAAAAGGCAAGAAAGAACAAGACAGATTTAGAAAGCTGTCTCCCTCCAACATCAAGATAAATCCAAGTCACAGAAAATCAGTTAGAGGCAAAAGCCTTTGTAGATTGAGTTTTTATTTTCATGTTAGCTTAAAACAAAAGACATTTCAATTCAAGCTGATTATTTTAATCTAGAAAAATATTAGATTTATCAATTTATTCTTATTTGGCAAAAATGAAGTGAAAGAATCTTTTGGCATCAACTAGTCAACTATCAATAAATCAACATCTTCAGGAGAAAAAGGCATAGCCTACCTCAGCCAATTCCTACCTCATCTTGTAGATGCCCCAAAGCTCATCTTTCCCAGACTAAGGCTACTTATTTTCTGAAACAGACAATTGAACTGCACTTTTCTGGAACTCATATTTACCCTGGCATGTATTTACACATTTTTAATGACAAAAGGAGCAGAATTCAGTATGATTAAAAAACCCAGCTCAGGCTTTCCTGTGGAAGATATCGAAATAGCACGACAAAGGGAAAGATCCCCTTTTAGCCTGTGGGTAAAAATTGATGTAGATACCAGCAGATGGAGTGATAAATATGAAAAATACAACTGTATCTGGCAGGTATTATAACGTTCAGGAACACTTGGAACATTTTATGGTATCCTTTGCTGTAACCTGATGCAGATGAAGAGGTTAACAAATTTATACATGCCTCTCACTCTCATTTCTAGCATGGACCTTTCCAAACGTGTCACATGTACTCATCCTCACTGAAGATTAACTGCACAACAACTTTGAAGTGTTAAAACAAGAAGTGCTAGAGTTCTGGGAAAGCCAACCTGGTCCACAATACTTTCAACAAAGCAAAAGTAGTTTGTTCATAGTGCAAGTAAATTGTCTAATTTTTCCAAACTTTCCTGGAAACTTTCACCTTTATTCTGTGACCTGTATTAAATATATTACATTAAGGAAACCCCAATGGAAACAGTTTATGGGATGACAAAACATAACTAAATCCTACAGAAGCTGCTTCCTTTTAATTATGTAACTGAGACTTCGGCAGCCTAAATATTAGCCCCATCTGCTGTATGTCTTTCAGTGTTTTAGTTTGCATTGCACACATATTTCCAGCAGAGAATAAAGACAGTGCCTTCTAAATGTTGTTTGCCATTTTCAGTAATTGCACAGTTCTACAAACATACCTCCACATTCAGGTATTATGTCTATAAAGCCAATTGCTGACGAGTCACTTGCTGATGAGTCTAGTTACTTTGATAACAACTTTATGAAAGTCACTTCCACAGAAGTATTTTTAATAGTTACCTGGCTAGAAATGACTGAAGTGTTTTTGGAGATAACTGAATATTTGCTTTTCTCTCATGCTTGTTCTAAGTATTTTGTTGTAATGTATTCCTATTGTCTGTGTGCTCCATAACAAGAGATGCTGTATTCCTCAAACAAAGGTAATCCTTCTGGTGCTGCCAATACAGTTATTGCCTTTACAGGTGGATAAGTAGTTGCTGGGATTTGATTTGTTCCACTAAATTGCTTTTATGTCTTCTAACAGCAGCACACCTAAGGATGCTCTTGCTTTCCTTCTGGTATTTAGTGGAAGCTGTACTTTTTATTAGAGTCATTTGCTAAACCTGTATTTTGCCTTACTTTGCTTACCTTTGCCTTTCCTTTAGAACTTCCTCTATTCTCTTTGTCTCTCTTAGTGAAGTCTAGCTGGGGAAATGGGACAGAAAGTGAGGAGGGGAGCAGGAAGAGAACCTCTGCCAAACACTGAACGCTGTTCCTGTGTTGCTGGCATAGTGGGCATCTTTGCCATGCAGGCAGGCACTGGCAGAGCTGCTCCCTCATGCTGTTCCCTGGGGAGTGAGGGACAAAAGCCACCCCATCTCTGGCACCCGGGGTAGCCAGTCATGAGGTAATGGGCTGTATGAGGGCAATATCCCAGCTGGCTATGGGCACTTCTAACTAGCGAATTACTATTGCTTTTGGGAGGGGAGAGGAGTACAGAGGGATTTTGCATCACAGGTTTGTCCTTCTCAGCGCAGATTTCATACAGAACCTGGCTCACAGTCTGCTGAGATCTAAAATTTAGCTTTTAAGCTGTAGGTTTTCTCCCTAAGCAAATAAAACTTTCCTTAAGGAAACATAGAAGATGAAAAATATTTTCTTTTCTGGGGGATGTTTCCAAAGGGGGGAAAAATGTAGTAACTTTTGTCGTTGGCTTTAAAGTTTGATTTTCAAACTCTGATTGGTCCATTCATAAATCCTTCCACCAGCCAAACAGAAAGTCATACAGCTTTGCCTAAAAATAATTAATTCTTTATTTCACTACTTTTTTAGCCTGTCTTCCTCCTCTACCTCATTCCCTTGGAAATTACTACCCTTCCTCCCATTTATCCTTTCAGCCTCCAGGCTGAATGTAATTTGGTTTCTTCTAGTACTACATATGCTTTAAAACACGAGGAAAACATGCATTTCCAAGGAAAGAATATATAGCAAGGTGTCACCAGGAAGATTTGAAAGAGAATGAAATAAGCAAGACAAGCATAGTAAGGGATATTAAAAAAAAAAATTAAACCAACAAACAACAAATCCAAATCGGGACATGTACTTCAAATCTATACTGGAAAAAAGGCAAAGCAAACAAAGTCATTTCAGTACTAGGAATACTTTAAATATCTTCATGTTTTAAAGTCATTCCTTCATTCCAACCCCCGCTTCTTCTTGAGAACACAATAAAGGACAAGCATCATTCACCCTTAGTATCACACTACTATAGAAAGTAGAGAAGATAGCTCATGAAACCAGATTTCTCTGCTTAAGAAGAAGTGGTGATTGATAGTTCATGACCAATTATGCTAATTAGTGCATTATATTTATGCACCTTTCTTAACCATTCAGCTGAACTTGGGTAGATTGCAGAAAAGACTGATGGTCTTTTTCTTCATCCAAAGGCAACCATTGCCTTTTTTACCACTTTTGAAGAAGACTCTTTCATTCCTTTCCCCACCTCTAGATGTGTGGCTGATTTTTCCTCTCCTGCCAGAGTAATAGTGGAGTATTCTCCTCTTAACCACCCTGCACAGAAATGATTCAGCTATTATAATTAAAATAGATAAAGAGTTGTTCAGTAGCATGCTATAGCCACTCCCGTCTGTTAAGGGAGGAGCAATACCCACAAACAAGGTTGTAGGCCAGTTTCAACAGGGCATAAAAAGCCAAATGAAGATTAGCTAAGAGAGGAATTTCACCAAACACAGCAAGTGCCATATTTTCTGCCAGTAGGACCTTCTGTTTGCAAACAATGCCAACACAGAGCCAAAAGTTTCATTGTGCAGGACCGTAGGACCTGTGGATACAACCTAATGAATCAGTTCCCCTCCTTTGCTTCTTGTTTCCTTGTCAAGATGATTGTCAAGAATTTCCTTGACAATCCATGATTTCCTTGTCAAGAATTCCACCTTCAGTAGCATAATACCACTATTTATCCACACTCTTTGGTTAAGTTTGCAGCAGTATTTCCTAAATGCTAAGCACTCTTCAGTTTCATTTAACACTGCCACATTCCTGAGGGTCTCCCCTGAAGAATTCTTTTGCATAAACATGGAAAATTCAGGTTTGAATCACTACTCTTCAGAAATTGTATTCTTTCCTGGGCAGCTTACCCATCTCAAGGGAGAGATTGAGAAAAGGAAGGAAGGAAGCTAGCTTAGTCTTATATAGCACCTTTCAGGCTAAGTGTACCCACCAACACCTGGCAGCAGTGTGAACTGGATGCTCCCAGATGTCCTTAGTCCATATGTTAAAGGCCTGTGGCTTACCTTTAGGAGAAGATCCTGAATAGTCAGAGACACTTCCCTCTAAACTTGAGAAAGAAAATTTCAACATAAAATGCACCTAAACTTCAGAGATGTCTGGCTTCTTTTCCAGTACCACAACTTGGTACCCACGAGAGGAAAACCTTTTCTGAAAGGCTCACCCACAGTGCAATCAGACAGTGAAAGGGTGCTGCTCTCACTTTGGGGGCTCCTTGAACAGTTACGACAGAACGCATAAGGATGTTTTTGCTGGAATATGTTCAAATGCCACAACTGGTAATCCTGGCCTTAGATCAGTAGGTGGTGTACTCTCATACAAGAAAGGAATGCAAGCTTATACTAATATGATAACATGCAAAAAAAAATTACTGTTATAAAATGGCGCTATATTATGCCTTCCAGTCTTTTCCAGCTAGATTTGGCCAATGGACTTCTGCCATAACAACCTGGCTGTATATTTGAGTCAATCTAATAAATAATTAAAGAAACCACCTACCTTAATGAATTTCTTAGAACTTTCATATTTTATTACGAGAAATTCTTGTTCAGTTTCCAAACAGATCATGAGAGAAAGGCACTTGAGGACAGGATTTACCCCCGTTCCTGTTTTTCATAGGTTTTCAAGCGGTCAAAGCCTCACAAGAAATTGAGGGAGGGAATAAACCATAATGTGAAATGATGAGAGAAAAAAGAAGAGTGTGAGGTTCAGCATTTACACAGCTCTTATTCCACTTTGTGACCTGTGGTACACAGGGAAGTAGCAATGGAAAGCTAAATCCCTTATTACCCGTCTGTCTGGCTCTCCCCTGAGGCAAAATCTGCTCCTACAATGCATTTTATTTCTCTAATGACCATTTTTTAGTGTGCATAAAGCGCTCTCTATTTATATCACTCCAGTTAGTATTTGTAGTAAAAGAAAGCTTAATTGGGACCTCCAATACAATTAATGCATAGATATAATTCCAGTGAGAAAAGACTATAAGGCAGGACTGACAGGGAGTCCTGTGTGGCTGTGACTGATGAAAGAAGAATGCTACTTGTAATATGCTGACACTGTACAGAATTAGGCTTTGTGTTCCCTAGTCATAAAATGTCTTTTGGGATGAAAGGCAGACATTTTGGGTTAGTTAGCTCCTATTTAATTATGTGGCTTCCAATGTAAAAGGGTTTATTGAAAGTATTCAAAAAGGCAGAAGAATGGAAAGGACTCACGCATATTTTTAGTTTACTCTGAAGTTTTTCATTATGCAAGTACTCAGGCATCTCACCAAGATAAATTCTGAGTGAAAACTAGAACAGCTTTCAAATTTAAACAGTATTAGACAATATTAGGGAGTCCACAACTTCACTCAGAAATCTCTCTTGCTAGATTTTTTCTTGTACTATCTGGATGAAACCAGAAGAAACCATTGCATGTTATTCAGGATTTAGCCCACATTTTTTCTGCTTACTTTAAACATAGTTTTCCTTTTTGCATTTAACCTCTCTTTTTTTATTGTTGGGGTTTTTTAATGCTGCTTTCTTTTTTGCTCTGATTGTTATTTCCTATGTGACCCACTTTGCCAGTATCCTTAATGAATATTTTAATTGATTTCAGGCCATTTCTCCAATTTATGATGACTAAACTCTATTTTAATCTCATTCTCCCATGAATTTGCTATCCCTTCCTGCTTTATGTCATCTGAAAATATGATTTGCACTCTTTTGTATTTCCTCCTTCATTTCATTCTTGGAGTCATTCAAACATATACAGCACATGGGATGCCCTGGAGTGAAGAAAAATGGACAATGAGATGCAGACACACTGGGACAGAATTTGTCAGCAAGATATAAAATGAGAAAGCCAGAAAATCGGTCTGATTTCTCAAGCATTTTTCTGAAGCCCTGGGTGGGATTTGCTAGGGGTATAACAGGAGAGTCATGACAACTTCTTGTTTATGACTCATTTAGTTTTTATTATAAAAAGTTACATCCTTGGGAAGAGTTCACAACATCAGAATCTGGATCCAAGCTTCATATTGGGCTGATATCAGATGTACACATATATCACAATAATTTGGCATAATAGAGAAGGACAGACGAAAACAGTGTTAAAAATACAATAAACAAAATAATGCACACAGGGCTTCAGTTACCTGGGCATCAGTGAAGAACTGTCTGAGTCCATAATATCAATACACCTACCAATTTTAAAATATGTCAGAAAATAAGAATGAAATTCATAAAAGATAAAATAAATATGTTGAACCCTTTTCTCTGGATAGCTGTTTTTTTCAGATAAACAGTTGCATGCAGATAAAAGCTACTCTTTTTTTAAATGCCATCAAATTGTCCAGTGATTGCTATGGTTACATGTGATCAGTCATAAATACTGAACAGTTAAAAAAAAGATTTAAAAGGAAATTTATTCTTTTGTTCTGAGCTCATAACTAACTTAGTAGAATAAAAAACAAGTACCTCAAAGCATTCTTTTTTTCATTAAATACTTCTCCATTGAATCACAGCCTCCTAGGGATTAGTACTGTGGTATTTGGTAGCTGTTGGCTGAGGCTTAAGTGCAGTGAGACTTAACACAGTGCAGCCTGGATCTACCACAGTCATCACTCATTTGCTAAGCATAAGTTTAAATGTGTGTTAGATATAAACACATAGGCAGCAAGGGGACATAGTTAATCCAAGGTCAAAGAAACATATATTTACTTGTTTTGGAATAGACTTACAGCAAGGAAATACTGAATTATATGGATTGTGCTGTAACTGTAGAGCAAGGAAAAGAAGATAATAGGGTGTTGTTCATTCCTTAGGGCTGCTGAAGAGCTTCTCCTATAGGAGCATGCTGCT
The DNA here is from genome assembly GCF_017590135.1 of Pyrgilauda ruficollis. NCBI lineage: Eukaryota > Metazoa > Chordata > Aves > Passeriformes > Passeridae > Pyrgilauda > Pyrgilauda ruficollis. The sequence continues at coordinate 15,730,329 of NW_024525489.1, forward strand.
ATTATGTCCTATCCCAAAATTTTTCAGCCATTCTCTTTTTAGATATAAGCAGAAGATTAAAACTACAACTATAAAATATTTTGTTTCATTTAATTTCTCTAAAGCCTGGCAACATTATGGTTGACTGTCACTAACAAGAGGTAAAAAAGCTGGTTATAGGATGTCTACATAAATCTCTAGGTCAGTCTGTTCATTTCTCTGGTCTGAGTTAATTGCCCAGCTCAAGATTCACCAGATCCAGCTGCAGAATCTTATCTTAATATATTGGGATGGTGCAAGGACGGGACTATTTTACAGTTTGAATTTTCCTTGCATTTGACACATTTAAAACACTTATGCACAATTTCTGAAAGTTTAAAGAGAAAGGCAGCAAAGCTTCAACATAAAATTGCTGGATTCATCATTTCCCATAAAGATGAATGAAGGCTCACTCTGAATGTTTTAAGGCATGGGGAAAGAAAGCACTGAAGTCTGCCACAAAATCTGTCATGATGGGCACTGTTGCAAGAAGAATTTATCTTGTACTGACAATAGCTGTGAATGACAATGAGCATAACAAACAGGGCCAATCAGGCCGCGCGGCGGGGCCTGCAGTCCCAGTGGCCCCTCAGATATGGACTGACAATAGCCTGATGTTTATGGCTCATGCTCCAGTGCTGTGCACATAACCCAGCTGCTTCCTGCGCAGGAACTCTGCAGCAGCGACAGCTCCAGCCTCCCAGCGCTCCTGCCTGCACTGTGGAGTTGTTTGAGGCTCACTACAGAACGGGGATGAAGGTCCCCAGCAGCTCATCAGCTCGTCACCGGCACGCACCAGCAGCTGTGGCCTGGGAAGGAGTACAAGAGCAGAGCAAGCCTGGTGGCACTTCCCACTGGGGACCACACAGCTCTTTGTCTGCAGTTTCCCTATATTCTGCCTGGGAAGGAAAATGATCTCCGCTCTTTTCAGGATCCATATAAACAACAGTCCTTCACTTGTGGATGCAGTCCCATGAGAATTCCCTTTGGTTTTTTCAGCTTTGAATAGCCTCCGACAGCTGATAGGAATTCTTGTGGGCCCACTTGTTTACATGACAGCAATTTTTATTGGTTTAATTTGACAAATTCATTTATACACGCACAGCTTTTTAAGAACACGGAGGTTTCAATTCCATGCCATGTCTCAAGATAAGTCATACTGTGTTTCTGAGGCTAGCATGGATATATGTTTCTGAAGCAGCCATGTAATTCTTGGCTGCCAAACTGGATTTTTCCATCTTTTATAAGCTGTGACAATTCACTTTATGTAAGGCACTATGCTGACTCCATGTGTATTAATAGCTGGATAATATTTTTATAAAAACACAAAGCCCAATCCCCAAGTGCTATCAAAGGCCTGGTTCCCTCAGTATGATGTACAGTTCACTGTACTGGCAGCACAGAAGGCTGCTAGATATTCCAGAATGTACATTGTCACAGACAAACTCATGTATAATTGAGACCAAATCATTCCAGTTTTATGAGCCTAGTTCAGATTGAACTATTTTTTAAAGCTGACCAGAATACTCTAGGTTTTTTGAGCTTTCCTGTGCATTTCAATGGAGCAGAGTGACTCTGTCATGGCCTCAAATTTAACCAATTTTGAAAAGAAGATTTTTAATAACTTTTTGGTTTTTTTTCTCAAAGAATACCCACAGAGAGACTGTGTGATATTTTGAAGTGATTCTTCTGATGAAGCCAGTCTTATGTGCTTTTACTTTTTCTGTTGTAAACCTGGATTATGAATTCAAATGTTTTGAAAAGTGTCCTGTGAGATACAATTCTTAAACAGCTGCTTTTTACCAGTATGAATGCCAAAGATCCTATAGAACTTTGAAGACAAAAAAATTAATTTGATAAATGTAGTGCAGTGTTCAAAATCCAATTGATTTTATGCATCATTTCAAATTTTCTGCTGCAGGGTGTACAAATATCATTTTCATAATGAAAATGAAAATTAGTGCTCACTCTAATGAGTGAGCAGTGTTTAACATGAAGTAAGGAAGTCACAAACAAAAAAAACAAAAAACAAACAAGTAAGGAAAGGGTAATTATCTGTAAAACCAAACGGTCTTCATACCTAAACCATCTCACACCATCTTCATTCTGCATCTTCATTCTGTGAAGCAGAAGGGATGCAGAATGGACACAAGAGGATTGACAAGCAATTTAGAAGGCATATCTGAATAACTCATCAGGCAAGATTAACAAGAACATTCAGAACATGCAAATTTTGAAATCCTATTGTGCTTGCTGTAATTAAATAAATCAATGTTAAAAAAACTAGGTCACAAAAAGTATACCTGAGGGCATACTGAAACTTCTTCCACCTAAAGGGTAGCATTCAAATTCCATTTCAAAAGAGTAGCATATTCCTCTAATGCTAATATATAGTGAACATGTCTAATTTTAATGGAAAAAATCTTAATTATTTAAAATATTTATTTAGTTTTTACTCCAGGATCTTTCCTGGAATTACGCTTTTTGAAATCTCATTTAAAATATGTGATTCATGTACAGAAAAATGATAATAGGAAAAAAACCCACTAAGTTAACCATTACTCGGTCACAAAACCTATGCAAAACATTTTGAAACCCAGAAGAAAGATTTAATTTTATTATATCTTCTTAATTTTTTCAGACAGCTGAACTGTAAAATATTGTGTTTAACTTTGGTTAAAAACATGATGAGTTAATATACAACACTATGGGATTCATAATCTTATTGAAAGAGATTTTAATTTAATGCAAGTGTGGGCTATAATTTTCAAATTTGCATTTTTTACTTTTATAGATTTTCTGTAATGTCAAAATAGCAATCACACACAATGTCTAAATTTGCTAAATTTTTCAGGATTTGCATTCCTATTGAAATAAAAGGCATTTGAAAAAAACCAAACTGCGTTCCATGCAAATTACTTCAAAAGTCAAAACTCCATTTTAAAAGCAGCTGAAATTATCATAAGTGGTTATATACATGATAATATGTATGATGTAAAACAGGAACTTTTATTTTCTATTATAAACTCATTGGTTCAATGAGTTTGCACTACAGATAAACAGCTCTGTGTCTGTATGTGCACGAGTGCAGATGTGTGTCTAAGTAGCTTGTAGCTTAAAATTTTACAATAGAAAGGGTTGAATTTTTTAAGAGGTTACAACATCACAAAGAAGATGAGATGGTTTGTGGATATCACTATGGAGAAATAAGGGGCAAGTTAATGAAAAGTATGCAGCAATAAATAGTTAGCTGCCTCTCAGGAAACACACCAAAAAGGGAAGGTTCCTTTTAAGGTGGCTAACATCTGTAATACTTCATTAACAGAACAGGAAAACAAATGCTCACAAAAAACTGATTGAAAAAGGTCTGTTTCTATGTCTTCACTGGAAAAAGTTAATAATGTAATCATATGAAAACACACCTGCTCCATGCAGACATGGGGCCTCTCATCAAGAACTTATCCAACAGAGGTTCAAGTCAGAGAATTTATTTCTTATTTTCTAAATCTTCTGCTATATACATCTAAAACTGTCTTAGCAGACGCAAAATCATGGAGTAACCAGGAATTTTCAGACTTATAAAAAAAATAAACTCTGCAAAGAAATTTACATTTGGAGCAGATTCATATTCTCTTTTGTGGTGTCACATTCAGACAACACAGATGGCTCAATTCCTTTAATTTAGCAGTTTAGGTTTCCCATTGCAGTTTCCCCAAGTTACTAAGTTAAAATGAGATGTAATTATATTTTGCCCTGGGGGCAGAGATCACCCTCAATTTAAACTGTCTTAAAATGAACATGAAGAAATCATGACTGGTGGAACTGGCTCCAAACTTAGGACCATACTATTCTACCTTGCAGAACAAAGAGTTATTTTATCAATTAATGTTGTGACTTTGGCTACAGGGAGGATACCATCTGCAGTTAACCTGTCTTGTTCACAAAAAGGATCTGCAGCTGGCTGGTACACAGACAGCACAGCAGTGCACGGCAGTAGCCACCCTGCTGCATTCCTCTAGAGAATGAAAATTTGTTTGGACTCTAACAGTGCTATAAGAAAATTATGATGGGAGACAAGAATATTAAAACTGTGTGAAGACTGTTCCATTTTCCTAACATTTAATTTTTATAAGTCTCTCCCATTCATTTCAAATGATCTCACCTCTAAATGTTTCAGCTCTCATTTGAGGGGCACATATTTATAAAACAAAACAAAACAAAACACAACAAAGCAAAACAAGACTCACACTGATATACTTGCCTAGCAGCAGAACATGAAGAAACAAATCCAAGATTAATGTGGGCTGGAAATGTGAATTTTCATGGAAGCGCTGGTACAGCTTTTTTCAGTGGCTTCAAGATTGTGTGAACTTGCACGTCTCACAGGGAAAATTTGCTTTAATACCACTCTTCTCATGTTCTTCAGGATCACACATTTCAGTATAGCCATATGTTACCTAACCACACTAAATCCTCCTCACTCAGGGGTTTATGTGTTCTGGGTACTTCAGGCTCCTCAGTCACTTTGAAAGCCAAGGCGCCCACACCAAAGACTGAAGAAAAGGGAGCTTTAAATTGCACTGTACAGCCCAGATCTATCATAAAGTTTTCACAGTCTCCAGGCCATTAATTTAGTGTGGACAAGTGGGATATTAATATACTAAACTTTCTCCATTTAACTATAAAACCACTTAGCTGAGTCCTGGTGTCCTAAGAAGCTAATAAAAATAAAATGTTTGTGGTCTACCAGTAAAAGACAAGGTCAGTTGTATGTGCCTCCTTTCCTGTATTTTACAGAAGATCCTGATACTAAATAACCTCATTATCCTTCACACATATCCATACAAGCATCTTCTGAGGAGTTCAACTATCCAATATCAAAGGCATGTTGCATCTGTATTATGTTCTTTGCTGACAGATTCAGGTAATTTCAAAGGAAAAAATTATACAATTGCTGCTGAATATTTGTGCATTATTTCTCCCAAATAGTGCAATCTTCCATGATTTGTGGAGACATTATCAGCAATCAGAATTGTAGGGAAAAAACTCAAATAATAAAGAACATTTTCAGCCTATGAAATAGGCTGCATATATTTTTCAGTAGAAAAATCAAAAGAAAAAACTGTGTTATAAGAACAGGAGGGTGCCTGATAACATTTAAAAGCAGTGGCTTAAGGCATTTCAGAGTCAGGCAGGAAACCTCCTCATGCCTGATTCCTAGACCTTTGCAGAAGTGATTCAGTGATAGAAAAACAACACTTTAAAAAGTTTAACTAAACAGGAGCATTATAAACTATAAAGGTCACAACATTAGTCACTGTAGGTTCTGTTAGATTCCCCATAGGTAAGCTGTCCTTTCGTCATGGAGACCTTGTTAATCCATTCTGGAACATCTGATATGGTCAATGTCAGAGATTAGGGAGAACAGCCTGGGCCCCTCTGGCATGTGGCACCAGTGGTAGTGGTGGCTCCTGAGATGATGTCCTGGTATGGCTCAATAGCTCTTGTGGCCCCACAACCATTTTGTGCTGACTGGATCCCACACCAAGGATCCTCAACCATGAGAATAAAAAAGGAATCCAACTCCTCAATACCTGTGCTGAGGTGTGAAAAGCTTCAAAGCTTCATATTGCATACACTGAAGGGCAAGAATTAAAAAAAAACAAAAAAAAACAAAATTGCATACACTGAAGGGAAAAAATAAAAAAAAAACAAAAAAAAACAAAAAAAAAAAAAAAAAAAAACCAAAAAACAAACAAGAAAGAGAGAAAAAAATTGAGGGAAACAGCAAGGTGTCAAACTGCAGAGAGGCGAAATATTAATAAATCAATTCTCCTTGAATTATTTCTTTTATTTCCTTCCCTCCAGCTCACTAGACCACATCCACATCACCGCAATAACTACTATGTTGTGTCTTATTCATGTATTTTGATGAAGTGCTCATGTATATTAGTTATTTCCAAGCCTTCAAAAGCTTTCACCTCTGCTTAACTTTATAGTGAATGAAGAGTCCTAGTCTCTTCAGTGGTACAGGCCCATGGAAAATCCACCAGGTAGACCACCATTCATATCTTTCATTATGCATTATGAAAACACTAATGACATGAAGTAAGCATGGTTTTTGCTTCCCAGTAATGAATAAGTGTAGAAGTGTAGAACGCATTCTTTTTTTTTTTTTTTTTGCTTTTTACAAATGCATTGTGAAGAAAAATTTAGGCTGTGATTTGTTCTTAAAGCAGCCACAATGGCTATTTGTTATTCATAATTAAATATGATAATTAGATACTTCTTCTGTCTTGGAGGTCTGAATCATAATAACTGGAGGCAAATCCGGTTTTGGATACAAGTAATTTCCACACAGGCATGCTTACTGGTACAAGGTCTATTTCGTGTTAGCAGTAAAATGAGTGTTTTCTGCCCTATCCATGAGTGCACCTCACAACATTATCCATGTCAGCACTTCCAGCCTGTTTGTTCACAGTAAGCTGCCCTGTGCCTAAAGCTCTCCTGCAAAAAGAAACTGTAAACATTGGAGAAGCAACTTTGTGGCTCACTGGCAAAATATTTGCTCTCATTGAGTAAGCAGTGCTGCATCATTCACGCAAGAAGGTGGGAGCAAAGAACAGATTTACCTTCAGGAGAGCAGGTACAACCCCCCTAACCTGCTCCCTAGCCCTCAAGTGGGGCCAGACATGACGCTAATTGTGGACACGGACTGGGATGGGCAGCAGCGGGTCACAGGGGAACAGGGTCTGGGGAATCACCCCAAACAACCTTTCCTCCTCTTCCCTGGCCAGGCACAGCTTCTGGATCTGCTAGATCAAACCCCAGGAGTCCTGGCAGAATTTCTATCACTGGAATCATTTTGTTTAAGCTGTAAGACCATAAACACAGTCACAGCCCAGTCAGCTTCTGCAAGCCCTTTACACATTATTGCTCCATCTGTTTCAGTGGTGCCAGGGCACTTACATTCCTCACCAGCGCTCACAGCCTCTCCCCACCTGCCCTTGGCCCAGGACTCTATCTCTCCCCCTCCCAACAATGTCACACCATGGCCAGCCTTGAGCTCCCCGCAGCCCTGCCCTGCCCAGCCATGGCGCCTACTGGGCCAGACCCCCCTATGGCCCCACATCCCTGAACACCCAAATCCCAGGGAGGATCCTGGTGCCAGGGCTGGGGCTGCCCCTGGTGCTTCCTGGCTGGGCTGGGCAGTGGGATAGACACAGGCTCCACCACTGTGGCCCCAGGTGCCTGCACAACACCATGAGAGGAGGTGATGTTAATGAGGTGGAGGCAGTTGCTTGTTGTAAGGCCACAGAAAAAGAGTCATCTGGGAGCAGAGTGCAGATTTTTCTAGTATTCAGTTTTGTATTTAAACAAGCTTAAAGGCCAAACCTGACAGAAAAAAAAAATCAAATAAAAACCAAACCAAAAAAAAAAAAAAAAAAAAAAAAAAAAAAAAAAAAAAAAAAAAAACAAAAAAAAAAACAAAAAACCAGAAGAGAATGAAGAGAATAAAACTCAAAGAAACATGAAAGAACTAACATGCACACCAGTGAGATCAGGAGCACTGTGAAACACATGCTGATTCCCAGATGAAGGTAGCAAAATGCCATCCCAGTCAGTGACTTCCAGAAGTAAGGGAGGATCTGGAAGTTCTCCTTCCCCTGCAGCTGCCCTTGAACTGCTACCCTCTGTACTGTTTGGGGGTCTACCCACAGCCATTCACATCTGAATGGACACGTGGTCAGAAATTGTTTAGAGCCATGTAAACAAAAGGCAAATTTCACTTCTTCAACTGAAAAGGTATTTCTCTGTTTCTCTTTTTGTTTTCCCCTCCTCTCTGTGGAATGCAATTCAGTGGGAAAATAACCAAATCTTCCTTCACATTCTTCCTTAAGAACAGAAAATAGAAGTATTTCTATTTCTGAGACACAGAGAAGAAAAACAACTCTAAAAATGGGAGATGAAGCTAATGCTCTGTACAGACATGCATGACAAATGACCACAAACTCATCTGAGACTCGACCTGATTTTGAGACAGTTTGTTGGTAATCTGTGGGTGGATAAAGAACAATTGCATTATTTCTTTATAATTCATACTGAACCTGCAAAAGATACACTCTCACCTTATGCTTTTCTGAACAAAACCCATCATTAAGACAGTAGCTAAAAACTTGTATGAGATTGGGAAAGACTCCTCACAAATCAATCCTGAAACTAGTTGCTCCCACAATTGAAATGGCAGCTTCTTGCAATGACTAATGCATATCTATAGTCCAAGGACACGTATAAAATATGACAGCTGGCCTGTCCTGACATTTAGAAGCAGATGCTTAAACAACCCACAACAGAGAAACTTCCAGTGCTCAGTGAATCATTAACTTCCTCAGGAAGCCCTATAAGATGAAGACCATTCAGGATCATTTCATTCTATTACCACAACAACTTCTGTAAAAAAAGCATTATTAGGAACTCAGTACTTCGTTCTTAATACTTCACCTGCATCACACAATTGTCTCTTATAGAATACAACATACAGAAAGTTTCCTTCCATCTTTTTCCTTCTTCTATTTGCATTATTAACCCTCAAACTGTGATATGTCACTGTGATAACTCACCCTGTAATAAAGAAGGGGATGGTGTTTCATTGTAGATGAAACTCCTGAGGTTTTTCTGGCCTGTTAAAAAGCCTGGTATAACCACAAAAATATGACCCAGGCTCACCAGGAGTTGTGCCTCACACTGAACAAAATGTTGACACAGTTCTCTGAGCAAGTTCTCTTTATACAATGACTTGTCCCAAAAGCTCGTTTATACTCACCTCTGTATGTCCACTATATACACCTTTTAACAGGAAAATATAGTTACTTTTTTTTTCTTGCCTTCATTTAATTTTCTCTATAATGAAAATAATGAGGAAAAAAAAGCATTAATAAAATAATTTGGATTTGAAAATACTATCAGATAATACTAGCAAAATACTAGCAGATCAGGGCATAGCACAGAGAGCAGCCGTATCCTGATTTCATGAGATACATCATATTGTGAGAGAAAAGTGCACATGAGCAATATAAATTCCCTTTAAAAATATCGTGACACCAACTGGACTGAAATATTTCTTCCCTGAGTCACCGGTCTTCAACACTGCAAACTCTTCTGCTGTCAAACACCCCTCCCAGAGCTTCCTGAGCTACCTGAGTAACAATCTGCCAAATACCCTTTTAGGTTTCTGTGCTGTCCTGGTCTTCAGCCAGAACAGAGTTAGTTTTTTTCTCAGTAGCCATGGTGGGGTGGAGCCTGAAGCCCTGTGGGCATGCCTGGGCTGTTGTTCTACAGCACACACATCGTGGCTGGGAGGGAGAAGTGAGGGGTTCTCACTTCTGAGAAGGAAGCAGGCATGGATTGCCATGGGGGAGTAAAACATGGGCATGGAGGGGCCTAGTGCCATTTGGTTCATTGTCTCTGGGGTCACACCACGGGGGTCACACGCTGAGGTTCAGCTCAGTGAGCGTTCTGCCCGTAAAACACCATCTCTTCTACATACTCTTGTTCTTAGCATTGTTGCTGTTACTGCTCATTTTATTATTGCTTTGCTGTTTCCAGTAAATTGTTTTAATCTCAATTTGTAATTTCTGCCTTTGGTATCTCCTGCCAGGAGGGGGAGGGGAAACGAGTTTGTGTGGGGGCACTAAAATAGGGAGTGCTGCTCCTAAACCACGACAAGTGTCAGTGCCAAGGACTAGGTCAGAGGCAGGAGAAAAACTTCAAGAGCACAGACAGAAAGGAAAATCAAATCCAGAAAAAACTGAGGGACGTGAAAACAGAGCAGAAGCCAGCAACAACACTGAGACTTGGTATAACTACTGAAGTAAATACCTGCAAGGAGAGAGTAAGCTAGGAATAAAGACCTCACACTGTTTTGTTTCTTATATTAAAAAAGAAAAACCATGGCAAATCTTTGAGTATACATGCTTTCAAAACATACATTTCATTCTTTAAGGAGACTAGTTACAAGCAAAGTTGAACCTCCTTGACTCTCTAAGCCTGCCTCCATTTGGCCCATCTTTCATGAGGTAAGGATATTAATATGCCAAGACATTAGCTAAGCAAAGACAAACTGAAAATTAATTAAATCAAACACAGTAACTGAAAAACCCTTTTTACCCCATCAGACTTCTTTGCCTCACATTGTTGGGCAACACAGAAACACAAGAAAGGTGGAAATAAGTTTCAGACTTTTCTGTGATGATCTAAACTAAAATTTTGATTTGAGGAAGAGAGACAAGCTGGAATTAGTTTTGGAGGTGAAAACTCCCTATCTGCTTTCACCTATTTACTCTCATGCTTTCAGAGGGTCCATCAATAGAAATGGAGTTAATAAGAAAATGCAATCTTTGCAAAGACATACTCTGTTGTGGAAAGTGGTGCGCTTCTTTTAAGGTATATTCTGATATCGCTATTACAATGTCTTAGTTGTTCACAGTATGGTGTCTTGCTATATATTTTTTCATTAACATCCCCATGATTCCTGTGAAAGAATCAGGCAAAGGCTGTAAATACTATTAACCACATTTTAGAGAGGGGGAATGAAGTCCAAGGGGTAAAATAATTTGTTCTTAGCTGTATACTGAGGTGATGCTGAAGCCAGGATTTAGAACTCAGTCTTATAATACACCAAAATCCCTTCTCCAGCCCCATTTCTTCCCAAGGCCTCTCCTGAAGGTACAAGAACTGCAGCAACAAGAGGGTATGCAGAATATTTCTCTCCCTCAACTCCTTGAAACTCAGCTATCTTCTAACATGTAAAAACTACATACACTCTTCGAAGACAATATACCTACCAAATAGGACAGGAATTTGAGCAGTCTAATCACAAAATTTGAAGTTATTAGGTTATTTCTCTTAAACCAATGAAGCATGCTTTGATTAACTATGTTTGAGGATAGATCAAAAACAGCTAGGAGATTTTTGACAGAATTACCCAATTCGATTATGTCAAAGAAAGGGATGAAATTGAATCAATGTCAGATCTAAAGAGAATTATTCTGAGTTATATTTAACTGAAAAATGAAGCCTGGAATAAAAATGCAGAACAATGATTCTATAATAGGGTGTTACATGCTGTAATATTACTGCCTTTTTAAGGATAGTATACACCAACATAGCATAAAGCAATGTACATGTGTTGTAATAATAATTTTATCGCTTAGCAGCCATGTAGATTAATGAACTTTACTGTGTGCTACGTGCCTGTCTATCATATCAGGAAAAAAAGGAGAGTCATGAAGATAGAGGGTGGAGCAGAGGAAGATGGTGGCAAGGGAAGCTGGCGTGTGTTTCTGTAGCTGTCTGTGGGAAAGCTGGAGTCTGAGCTGCAGAAGGCCCCTTGGGGTTCAGGTCAACTTCTCCACAGTCACAAACAAACACATCATATAACTGAGACTGCAAAAAGCAGGCACAAACATTGTTTCGGGTGCTCTTTTTCAATTCGGATTTCAGTCCTGTAATAACTCCTTTTTGTCTTTACAGTAGTACATGTTATATCCATGCTGTTTAATAGTGCAATCACATTGATTGCATTGTACTGTTATCTCAGCCTAAATGATCACTCCTTCTTCTTTATTTAGCATTGATATTCTTTTTCCACTTTCTGTGCAGAATGAGGAATATGACTTAGTATGCAGCTTAGCATATCTTCTGTGCTGTTCAGGTGCTAGTTCTGCTCTCATCAACAGAGTACTTGAACTTCTTCCAGAAGTGCCTCCTGCCCTTCTTCTGAGTCACTCAATAGTTGTTAATGTTTAATGGCTAAAGGAACAGGTGAGAGATAAAAGACAGAGAAGCATGCGCAGCAGATTTTACTCTGCAGAGAAACCCAGTGACCCTGACTGTGTCTCTGGTTTTTTTTTCACAACGCAACAAGGAAGCCTGCTAAATCCTACTTAATGCAAGTGATGATGACTGAGGATAAAGGAAAATAAAACTGAGAAATCATACATAATTCCCTAGTGGCCTCTGCTCCCAAATGTATCATCACTTAGGCAATAAACATTTCATTAAAGAAGGTTAAACTTATATGAGTTCCTTTTCAACACAATGATACAGTATAGTACTACAAATTTTAAGCAGATATATTTCATTACATTTCCCCCAGCATGGCCAGAATAGCATGCCTTCAGGACTTTCATATTGACTTTCAGGTTGCCCTTGTCTGCTAGGGAAACCTTTAAAATTTAAAGGGAAAAAAAATCATTTTTACATTCTTCAAGCTGAGGAAAGAAATCCTACTTGGTGTGATTTGCTATAATGATAAATTTATCAGAGGCTGTTCATTTTATCTCCTGCAGAACTGCTCTTTGATGGCATTAATCTGCAGTAATGATTACAGGAAAGTAATTCAGAGCTGTTCAGAGGGAAAGGTGACATGGTGCTTTCCATCTCTTTTCTGAATGCTTCCTCAGATTGTTCAATAAATTACAGGTGTAGAAAGAAAAAAGATGGGCCATATGCAGCTGAATATTTTGAGGAATCTAAAAACATGGAGCGATAAGAACAAGACTGCATTTGCAATAAAAAATGTGTGGCAGATTCCTCATAGACCTTTTACAGCAGCAAGCACTGAGTCCAAAGTTTTGGGAATATTGAGTATTATATGTTTTTCGTTGCTGTCAGCAAAGATGAACTGCAAATTAACAGTAAATTAATTAATAATATTTCAGATTAAGTGAATTAATGCTATCTCTTTGCATGGCCTTTTCAAAATAACAAGAGATTCTAGGACTTGTAAGAGACCACTGGAGCTCATCTAGTTGGACCTTTGAATATAAATTCTAGACTGTCAGGAGCCCAAGCCACATAAGCTTTACCTAGCTGTGTGTTTACCCACTGATGCAGAGTCTATGGCTTCCCTGGTGACCTGGCTCAAAGCAGAGCATTTTTCTAACAGTGTTTTTCCTTTTATCCAGACTGAGTCTTCCAAGCTGCAACCTGTGGTCCTTGTCTTTTGCTTTACTGTTTCTTCTTGTTTTACAAAATGAATTCCAACTTATTAGAAATCAATATAATAGTGCCCCCTGACTCCCAACACCACCTTCTTGAGGATTATTTCTAAATTGTGTGGGGCCATAATGTTACCCATAAGATTATTAAACGCTCAATAGTGCCACCATTTTATGGCTTACTTCAGGTGTAGTATTCCAGGAGACATGATATCACCACTGTGAGATTTAGGATTCGAGCAAATGTTACACACATGTAAGAATCTTTTTGCACAGCTTTAGCAGAGTCAAAAAAGTCAGCTGATATATTACACAAGTATTTAAGAAGAATATATTTCACAAGTATTTGAGAATATTTGAAGGTCTGCCCTTAGACACTGCAATGTCCTATTGTGCTCTCACCACCAGCCCATAAAACAGCTCTAGAAGGATCTGCTCACATCCATGCTTTTTCTATTGCTGAGGGATGCCACAAACCCACAGGCCACAAAAATAATGACCCAGAAAAGCTACAGAGAAACTCACACTCCACCAGGCTTCTATCCACTATATCTGTTCTCCCACAGCAATGGTCACACTTCCTCACCTTCAGGTTCTGAGCATCCATGATAATCTCATGACCTGCGTATATATTGATCAGCTAGAGTCAGGGCTTTGTCCAGCTCTCTGCATAGGCAGCAGTGTGGTAATGGGTTTGTGGTGAAGCTCCTGCCAGAGCTAAAAAGAGTCATGTGTATTAAGCTTGTGATCATTACTCGTCTGCCTCCGTCTGTCTCAGGGACTTCTGCAAAAGACCACTCACACCTGAGCAAGAATTCTCATAGAACAATCAAAACAGAGGTGGGCATGGGAAGGTGTGTGTTTCTCTGCAGAAAAGTGTCATTTTCTGCAGATGGGTGCTGAATCTGGCCCAACTGGGTGTCTCTGCTTGCAATTGTATCTGCAAGCAGGTTCCAGTGACACTCTTGGATATTTGTGGAATGCCTTACAAAGTGATATAGGGACACCCTTTCAGAGGCTGCTATTGTGATATATGGAAGCTTTGTAAAAATTATTTGGGGTATGTTGCCTTGGACACACACTCTGTGAAATATGCACTGTATATAGTATCTCCCTGGTTTTGGCATATGGTAGGAGGGTGTGCTATCAGAAATTATCTTGGCTGTCCTGAAATAAGTGCAAGTCAAGGTGGCATCTTCTGGTATAGGCAAATATGGACCATCCTTGGAAAGATGATTCACAATCAAACATCATCTCTTTTGGCTATGTGCAAGCAGCCTGATGTAGTAGAATGGCTGTGACTGACATTTGTCTGTATGACACACCAGATGAAAAATAGCAATAACTCACTCCTGGAGTCATTAGTGGAGCTCAGCTTTGCAAGGAACAAGTGCACTTGGTTTTGAATATACTCAGAATGTCTTGATACTTAGAGATGCAACAAGTGAGAATATACTATTTGATTATTTAATACCAGGTGTTTTCCTTTGTTCCAGGTTATGTAGACTGAAAAGAAAAAAAATTGCAAGGTAGTGGTACTGAACAAGCACATTCAAAATAAATCCATGGGGAGAAATATTTACCTGTTTTTATCAGTGGTAAAAGTCTTGTCTGATATAAACATCAGAGGAGGCAGACTTGAGTAAATGCCAGATGTTTTTGAAAATTGTGTCCTAAAGATATTCTTTCAATGCATAAGAAAATCTATCCTTTCAAGAACTGTAACACTGCATATAGGATTGCAAGGCAGCAAAGACCCAAGGGGGTAAAAAAAGAGAATAATTTTCCTAATTAAAACTCAAAAATCAAAAGGAAAAATACCCACCTCTATACATGTCATGGTTTAACCCCAGCCAGCAACTGAGAACCACATTCTTTCAGTCCCCCACAAGCAGAACTGGAAAGAGAATTGGAATATTAAAAGTGAGGAAACTCATGAGTTGAGATAGTTAGATAGATAAATCAAAAGCTGCACATGCAAGCAATAGGAAACAAGGAATTAATTCACTGCTTCCCGTCTGCAGGCAGATGTTCATCCATCTCCAAGAAAGCAGGACTCTCTTGTGCATAACAGTGACTTGGGAAGACAAATGCAATGCACTGCATTAGTACACTGCAAATGTCCCTACCTTTCTTCCTCTTTCCATAGTTTTATATGCTGAGCATGATATCTTATTGTTTGGGATATCCATTTGGACAGTTGGAATCAGCTGTCCTGGCTGTGTCCCCTCCCATCTCCTTGTGCACCCCCAGCCCACCCACTGCTGGCACGGTGTGAGGAGCAGGAAAGGCCTTGGCTCTGTGTGGGCACTGCTCAGCAGCAACTAAAACATCCCTGTTATCAACACTGCCTTCAGCACAAATCCAAAACACATCCCCATACCAGATACTGTGATGAAAATTAACTCTGTCCCAGCCAAAATCAACACAATACAATAGACACATGAACTGTTTCCAGTAATGACATGAAGGAAAAATGTGATGACTATGCTCAGAGGTCAGAATAATTTAGCAAGCAAGATGCTTTTAAAGACAGTAACAAAAATAAAACTTTAGTTCTTGGGGTTTTATTTCCCAACCTATGTTGAGAATTTACAATACTTGGCAAAAAGTGTGTTTTGCTACACAGCATACAAGCATGCCAGAAAACTGTAGAAAGAAGGAAACAGGCATTTGGAGGATGTGCATGTTCACAGGAGCGTGTTTAAATTACAGACCAATTACAATCACACCATCACCGTTTGACAATGCGCATTTCTTCACAGAGCTAAAACTATAATAATGTCTAGCTTTTCTGAAGCATTTATCTTCAGATCTCAAAGTCACAGATAGCAGCTATTACAGCTCAGCCAGAGGCATCCCTGACAGCACATCTCTGTCTGTCCATACTCCCCTGGCCTAGGAGAAGTGCTGGGACACTGTGCAGCTCTATATGCAGATGCTACTCACACCCCTGACAATCCCATTCCAAAGCATCAGTGAAGGTTCTTTTCCAGAGAAGCATGAGAAAGTCAGAGAGGAGCCAGTACACAAGGTGATAGAGACTTCAGGAATGCAGGAGGCTGGCATATGTGCTTTGACACTAATACAAAATATAGACAGAGCATTTGATGCTAGTAAATGGTGCAAAAATTGATTTATGCCCATTCTCTTTTATATTTTCCTCTTATATCTGTTCTTTATAACAAAGGACACAAAATTTTCCCAAGTAGTTCTTCCACCAAGCTCTTATGATTGGGATGAACAAAAGCAATGATTTTTTTGAGAAGATATCCTATTTTCCTATTCTGATTTAAGTGTTCTGAGTGAATTAGATCAAATTTTTCACTTAACCATCTCTGTATTAAAACTTCCTTAGCATCCAGCTGGAAGACACAGATTCCAAACCCGAAAACTAGTTGTAAAACTTCTTCTGTGTTAAATCTATATATGCTCCTATTGGCTACTTTTCCAAAGGGTAGACTTCACAGGGTACAGAGTGTATCACCAAGTGCAATGTTATGATTGCTCCATTAACAGTGCCTTTTCCTCTTCCACTGACAGTCCTGTTTGAGCATGCACAGGCGCCTTTCTGCTCTGAGGCACAATGAATCCATGTTCAGCTCCAACCCCCTACCACCTCTTCTTTTCTAAACCATCCTTTCCAAAACACTGCCCTGCACCCTGTAAGTTATTGATTACAAGCAGTAGGACTCTGCATTAGCTCCTGTGGTTTGCCTATGATATGGTGCATCACTACAAGTGTTCAGCTTGCTTTGTAGAACTGGCTTGTTATCCCCAGGTTCTCTGTTCAGAGTGAGAGTTTTCAGTCTCTCTCCCCAAGTACAAATCAGGAAATGCTCATTTGATAGAGTCACTTGGTATGGCTCAGTGAATCAGAATTTAGTATCAGAATTTAGTATCCTGGAGTGAGGCATCTTGGACCAAGTTGCATTACACATATACATTAATGTGTTATGAGAATTAATTTTATCTCACTAGTTATAGCTCAGATATTGTTATTTGTATTTGAATCACACTTTTTTTTTGTTTACCCTTGTGTAAAAATAGACTTTCTTATCGATATTTGCTGCTCTGCTGGATATCTTCACATGACAACAGCTTTTCTTCAATGTACTTTCACAGCTAAAATCAGCACCAAAACAGACATTTATGTGTTTTCCCAGGCCTTCATTAGGAACTCTCAAACTGAGCGGTAAATAAAAGAAAATGTTTTCCTAGAGTGTTTCCATATCTTCTTTGTTATTTAAGAGTGAGCCTTTTTAAAGAATGCAAAAAACCCAAAAGAATCATGACAAGATATTTAGAAATGCTTATGTTCACAGACAGAAAAGTGTCTGGGAGGAGCTGTTAACTCACTCCAAGGTATGGTGTGATCCCGGGGATGGTGCTGTGCAGGGGCAGGAGCTGGGCTTGATGATCCTTTTGGGTGCCTTCCAGCTCAGCTTATTCTGTGATTTGCCAATATGTTATAAATGAAAGAGCAATACTTGTGCTCTGTTAGAAAGCTATTGATTCTGTGGAAAATATTGGTTCCCTGGAAGTTCAGCTTCTCTCAGCTATCAACCATATTTATCAGTCTTCAAAATAATTAGGAAGAAAAAATCGAAACCATTTTTCCTGAAAGTGTTTGTAGCTGGGGCATCCAGTAAAAATTATCATTAAAATAAATTAGAGTTGTCAAGGAAAAAGGAAATGGATTGAGAGTAAAAAAATACTGAATTCCTAAAGGCAGTGAGTGATTTTACTGTCCCACGACCTTAATGTTCTATTTATTTGTTCATAAAGTAACCAAACTGAAAATAAATACTAATCAGGACATCTTCAACTTTTTTCATTTTTCTTTCAATTCAGAAATTGAAATTCAGAAAGTAGAAAAAATTGTAAATTTCAAATCTGCATAGGAAGTTAAGTAATAACAAGTGCATTTATTTTTGCAAGAAAAATGGAGATTTTTTTTCAGCTAAGATAAGTTTGTACTGGAATAATAGAGGTCAGAAAGGATGACCTGCAGTGCTTGTGCATCACTAGAGCTGGATAAAGAATGTATTGCAGAAAGGTTCTTGAGATTTCATAAGCTGGCTTAGCAACAGAAAAAACCCGAAATCTTGTCTCTTTTAAATCTCCAACATTAAAATTTCAATGGCACTGGAGTATGCTACTCAATATTTTTAAAAGGGTGTTTGGGTGTTTGACTTCAATTTTCCCCATACTGCATTGCAGTTAAGAGTCAAAACAATAAAAGGGACCAGTAAGATCTAAAAACCTTTTTATTGCTTTGGCATTGGGGTTTTTTTTTTTTT
This sequence comes from Pyrgilauda ruficollis, assembly GCF_017590135.1. NCBI lineage: Eukaryota > Metazoa > Chordata > Aves > Passeriformes > Passeridae > Pyrgilauda > Pyrgilauda ruficollis. The sequence continues at coordinate 15,748,651 of NW_024525489.1, forward strand.
TTTTGTTTTTTTTTTTTGGTTTTTTTTTGGTTTTTTTTTTTTGTTTTTTTTTTTTGATGGTGGATTTATTTTAAATAAAAGCAATTTACCAAGAATTTTATTTTCTTCAGAATCTGTCAGACCTTGGCTCTCCTGACTTTGAAACTTGTCTACCACTTTTTGAAAAGTTACCAAGTAGGAAGGTCAGCAACTTATTTTTCCTTTGGGTAACTTTTAAAACTTGCATGCATTTTGCAAAATTATTCAGAGGTTAGAAAGAGAGGTATGAACTTGATTAGTCCCTTATTTACATTCATAAATGAAAGAAAATACAACATTTTAAAAAAGAAGAAGGACAGGAAAAATATAACTGCTTTCAATTTTCTACTTTATTGCAAAAGGAAAAGCTGGTTGTTTTGCAGCCTGAGTGCTTCAGGGTATTTTAACAAGTTTAAAATTATCTATTCATCAGCTCTGGTAATTAGCTTTTGCTTTGCTTTTCTGTATATTATTACTAGGGATTCATGTACTTTTTTTGAGTTATTATATTATCCTCCAGGTCTTCTTCTTCATACAAATGCTGTTCCACTCCAGGTTCAATAATTAGGTTGTATTGTACAGTTGCTGCTGGTCAGATTGCAGACTTTCCAACCTGTGGATTCATGACAATTACAAGTATCAAAAAAACACATTTGCAGTGTAATTACAAGAATAATTTATGTAATTAGATTAAATTTATAAATCATGCTGACAAATAATGGAATGATAAAAGAAGGAAAGGACTGCCTTGGTGTCAAAAGGGTCGTCAAGAGTGTGCTGTGGCAGTCAAAGGGACAAAATGGAAGGACAGTATGAATGACAAATGACATGAAGGAAAGTATGAGAAAGGAAGTGGCAAGAAGAAGAAAAGAGAGTATGAAGAAGGGAATACTGTTAAAGAGGTGATGAGAGAGCAAATGTACAGGGTCATGAGTTTACAGGGAAGGACCCAAGGGGTCAAAAGCACAGTTTAGCAGGTGACAGAAGGAATCTTGCTGATTCAATGAAATTATTAGCTAAGGAAGCAGAGTCAGCAACAGTGCCTGTTTAAAAGCAGGATAATCAATTACCATCTAAGTTAGCTGCCTAGAGGAACAGAAAAGCAAACAGCAGTGTGCATGGATTCAGTAGATAAGTTGTGAATAGAACCTATCAGTGAGTTAGCTGAGCTATTTAATCCATCAGGTACAATGGGAAGAGAGATGAGTCAGCAGATGGACAAATGAATAGATCAAGCAGTAGATTAGCGGTGAGACATAACCCAGCGGGTGAGAATCAGCTGCCAGAAGGCAGGTACCTGGAAGCAGTTTCCCAAACATGCTTGCTAATGGCAGCCAGGCAATCAGAGATGCCTGCAGGGATGCTGATCCCTTAGCTGGGTGCCCGGCTGGTGCTGCCTGGGAACTGAGCTCGGAAGTGGGACAAGACACTAGCAGTGGGTATTCAATTGCTCACACAGGACTTCTGGTGGGAGAGGGGAAAGAAAGGACCAGCAAAAGTTCCTCATCAGAGGAACAGCCCTGCATTTTGAGTGTCTTAGCTTACATGTGTACAGCTTGATTCCTAAAGTTTGCTTTAAAGATATGCAACAAGCTAGAGCCCCATGCTGTGGTGAAAGGGTGACAAATGGGAAACAGATGACTCCTGTTTGTACAACCTTTCATGCTCACTACACAAAGAAGGGGCTGTTCATTTTTCAGCCTCGTATCCTGTGATGTTTTATCGAGCAAAATGGAGAGCTATGATTCGAACTACACTTCCATTTTACCAGCCAATCCTTCCTCCCCACAGGCTTAGCAGAGAGGCCGAGCTCACTGCTCACCTATTTGCATTATAGAGTAGATGTACAAATAGTGTGAGTCAGGATGCTCTTTGGTGTCTGAGGAAGCACAGAGGAGAAACAAACTGGTGTTTATAAGAAAAGATTAAATAAATGAATATTTTAACTAATTCCACACACAGCTACACTATATATATATATATATATATATATATATATATATATATATATAGTGAAAGGATTATTATCATTATTGAGAGGCTTTTGTGAAGACAGTTGTACAGTTTGATGTAGTGGATCAAGTGTTGTACCCTTGCTTCTTCACCTTGGGCAGAAGATGGGAGTTTGAAGGACAGCAGAAAAGAAGCTTTTGTTGATATATTTTTATTGGAAAAGCAGACAGACCTCATGAAGGACAGCTGAGATGTGAGGCTATTTCAGAGACTGAGAAACTAGAGGAGAGAGGCTAAAAGGAACTAGCAAGGAAAACAGTACTCTGGGGTCCGTTAGGAAGAGCACTGCCAGCAGGTCAAGGGAGGCGATCCCAGCCCTGGTGAGGCACATCTGGAGTGCTGAGTCCAGCCCTGGCTCCTCAGGAGAAGAGACACATGGAGCCCTGGAGTGGCTCCAGTAGAGGGTAACAAAGGTGACTGAGGCTCTGGAGCATCTCTCTGATGAGGAAAGGCTGGGGGAGCTGGGCCTGTTCAGCCTGGAGAAGAGGCACTGAGAGGGGACCTCAACAATGCCTGGGAGTATCTGAAGGGAGGTGCCAGGAGGATGGAGCCAGGCTCTGCTCGCTGGTGCCAAGCAATAGGACAGGAGGCAATGGGCAGAAACTGATGCACAGGAACTTCCACCTGAACATGAAGAAGAATTTCTTTACTGTGCAGGTGGCCACACACTGTAGCAGATTGTCCAGAGAGGCTGTGGAATCTCCAGATATTCAAGAACCATCTGGTCTCAGCCCTGTGCCATGTGCTCTGGGGTAGCCCTGCTTGAGCAGGGAGGTTGGACCAGATGGCCCAGTGTGGTCCCTTCTAACCTGACCCATTCTGTGTGCAATACTGTAAGTTTCTAAGAGTTCCATTCTATGTGTAAATGCAAACACATAAAAGGATTCTCCTCTGATTACATTCCTTTTTTCATAAATAACTCTAACTCCTATTGGACTGAAATATACAACAGATCCAACAGTCCAGTCTCTCTGACATTTTAAACACATTAATTTTAAAGCCTTGAAAGTCTTTTCTTCATATCTCAGAAAGGGATGAGGCAGAGGGAGACTTTGCATGTTCTTAGAAATTAATGTCACACTTCTTACTTGTTTGCTGTTTGGCCAAACTGAATCTTCAAAGACCTCCCAGACTCGGCTTCTGAGCATTTGCTAATAGAAATGGCAAGTAAAGGATGCCAGTGCTTGTTTTGCATATTTGCATACTTGTATGAGTGCACAAGATACTCTAACTTCACACACACAAGTTGGTGCGTGCTTAGAGTTTTCAGGTTTTAAAAAGAAAGTTTTTTGCCTTTTGCATCTTGTACATTCATTGTGATTGTTTTGCTATTCAAAAGAAATGAATGAATGTATAAATAGATTAATGTTTCATTGCTTCTACCTGTGAAAATTATTTTCCTTAGTTTAAAATTGTTAATTTATTTTTTAATAAATTGCTATTTTTAAAATAAATTTATTAATTTATTTTCCTTAGTTTAAAATTGTTAATTTATTTTTTAATAAATTGCTATTTTTAAAATAAATTTATTAATTTATTTTCCTTAGTTTAAAATTTGTTGGATTAACATCTTTTTTCTTAGAATATTTTTCTACTTGTCTTTACTTTAACTATACGTTATAGTCGGTAGTTCCTCAGATTTCAGTAGGGCACCTTTGAAGTGAAGCAGTAGCCTTGGTATGGAAAGCCAATACAAGTAAGTTCATTTTTTTTGAAAACAATAAAGATGAAGTCTACTTCACTTGTTAATGTCACCTCTCCCTTTTTTTTTTTTTTTTTTTTTTTTTTTTTTGGGAGGGGGGGGGTTTTTTTTTTTTTTTTTTTAATTCTGGAAGGAGGCTGGTACTTTTTCATTGCTTTGGAAATGTCCTCTTCTTTCAAACTGTCTCCAGAGCTACAGTGAGCAGTCCAGAGAGACCATTTAGCACTGCTAAGGTGCTGTGTTTATTAGGCTTATAACCACATTAAAATTTAGCATATGCTTCCTTTTTTTTTTTTTTTTTTAAGTTTTTTAAGGTTTCTTTTTTGTTAGGGTTGGGTTTTTTATTTAAAGTTCCGGAATTTTAGAATTTCTCTATTCTGTCTGCAGTCAGTAGGTACTTTCTCTTTTTTCACAGAATAAAAAAGACTGCATGAATAACCATGCAGGGAATCTAACCATTAACAACAAGAGTTCCTGATCAAACAAGAGTAGTAACTGAACTAGATTATTTTGATGAGCTTCAACAGTAATTCACAAATTAGGCAGAAAGAGATTTAATAAAAAGTCACAATAAAATAAACACAAGACTGGTAAATATAAAAACTATAAAATTTGAGGTTGGCTGCAATTTGCAGAACTGAGTGCAAGTGAAGACAATCAAGTATTTTAGTAGAGCTATGAGAGAGTAGCAATATTATTCATAATCATCTCAGGACCATGACTCTCACATTCTACAAGAACTAAATTTTCATGAATTTCCATAAATGATCAGATTTTTATTATTTAAAGATGAAAAGTAAAGTTTTCCAAAGTTATGTTGGTAAATGTAGATATATTTTAGACCTTGATAGCTATATCTATAAATGTTCCCAAAGAATTAAAGAACTCCAACATACAGGAAACATATAAAGATGGAAAACCAGCTTCTGCAATTTACTGCAGAAATGAACTACAATAGGGACACAGAACATTGTTCTTCATTACTGCAGTCACATGAAAACTGTTGTCACTTACTAATGCATTCCTTGGATGTAAATTATGTGTTTCCAGCATAGTTACATTCTAGCTTGCTTTCATTTGGCATCAGAAAAGCAAAAGGAAACTAGATTTTTAAATGTATGTGTCAGACTTCTATGAGGAAAGGTTCCCAACAAAATACAGGAATTTATATACACTTGCCTCTGTAAATTTTGAATGTGTCTATGCATACACACATACTTTAAGAATGTGAACTTTCTGAAACCCTTCTCACTTTCGCTCTCTGGGTCTTAGATGCTGGTGCTTCTCCTGTTTCAGTAAGGAAGGATAATCCAAGAGTAACAGAGTCTGGAGATCCTGGAAGATCTCAGCGACATTCTTTCTCCATCTACAGCTCCCCCATGACTGGGCAAGTTCAGTGGCCCTTCTGGCTTTGCCTGTTCTCCCTGACTGTTCCAAGCCTGCTCCCAAGCCCAGATTCATCACCTACCTGTGCACAGTCACCTTAGCAGGACATACTGTCCCTCACATGGTCTGGGCAGAGAAGGCCATCCTGGAGCTCTCTCTGCCACCCACATGCACTTTTGCCATCCGAAGAACAGTGTAAACACATGAAGCACAAGAAAAAGCCAGACTCCCATGAAGAAAAAGATAAGAAAAGAGAGAAAGCAATAGCTGTGTCTCTACACATGCCTCTACACGTGGTTATCTGCACTTTAGCCTTCCTCAGCAGCTGGGAGCAATCCCTCTTGCAGTCATGTGAGAAGTTCAGGCACTCAGGCAGTACTGACGCTCTCTGTGTACCTAAGCTAGATTATAGCTGTGTCCTGAGTTTTCCACTTACCTGCATATAAAAAGAGTTGCTCGTTTCAAAATTCAGGCCTCAAAGCTATTGCGCATGCACTTATTTTCAACCACCATGAAAAAAGTCTCTGAAAACACAAGGGAAATTCCCAGTCTGAACAAGAGCTGTAGTTCAGTGTGTTTCCAATGGAGGAGCAATCTCTTTGCACAATGGAGAATATGTTGAAGGTAGTCAGAGGACCAGCCGTGGTTTCTGGTAAAGCAACTATTTCACCTTGTAGGGAGGTTCAATTCAGCTTTCTTTTTTTTTTGCTTCAGGCTGCTCTCTTTTATCCCCTTTATTTTCACTTCTCCTATTTGCCCACTAATTTTTTCTCAAGGTCTTGACTGCCCTATGGGTTTTGGGTTTTTTTTAATTCCTACACCTCACTTCTATTTCCATCTGCTGATTTATACAGCTGTTACACAGATTGCTGCATTTGCTTTTCAGGGATCACATGTAAACTTTAAAGCAATGGGAGACTCAGTAAACTATGTTCATTTAAAAAAAAACCCAGAAAGCCCCTTCATTGCATATACTTTTACTGACAAGGGTGAGAAACAGTGTGCCATATGGCCCTACAATAGACAAGGCTAAAAGTTGAATAATATCGCCCTCTCAAAAAGGGCCCATTAGTGAAAAGAAACCCAAAGCTTTGAATGCACTGAGTGGCAGTAAAAATTCTGAACGTGAATATGAAAAATATGAGATGTTGTAAAAGCAAAGCAATAGGAGGCCCATCGGGCAAAATGCAAGGGGTAGGATTAATACTGAAATAGGTGCTGGAGTAACTGCAAGACAAGAGCTTAAGGGACACAGATCTAAGTGGTAAATTAATATATACAAATTTGCCTACTTAAGAGAATGAGAAATCCCTTCCCAATACTGGATGAAAATAAGTCCTTTTGACTCAGTGTTTTGTAAAGATCTTTTTTACCCTTAGAGAAATGCAAACAGAGAAATTTAAACATAAAACATTGCTCAGCCTTAGAGAATTGAGTTCTGGGTGAATGGATGGATGGGTATAGATAATATATTATTCAGAATATTATCAACTTGATTCTTTGCTAAGGAGGAAATAAATACTTTTTGTTGAGGTGGAATGCTGATGTATTTGCTGAAACTGTTTCTGACTAAGAAATAAATCAAGTGAAACAATTTGGCCATGGCCATGCTAATAACTGTCTGTACAAACTTGATAGTATTCTTTTATGCTGCCAGTGTTTTAATTTATTAACTAATGTGGTTATGATGATTGGAAAATGAGTATGTGAAGTAGTTAAACAAGAGGTGTAGAAAACATGCTCAAGAAAGTGGCTCTTCAGATTACTTCCCTCAGGGATATTCCAGATGCTGCAATACCCTGTTTTTGCCAGGCTGTGTAAGAGTAAATAGCAGTTTTAATAACAAAAATGTTCCCTGCACTTTCTTTCTAAGAAGGCTTATGATTTTCAGTAATAGTAAAATTTTCAATATTCCTAAGAGATAAGTCTAGTGCAAAAAGCAGGCTTTGTCTTTGACCCAGGGCTCCTCCTGGGACAGAGCACATCAGGGAATTTCATCCTTGTTGCTGGAGCTCAAATTCAGCCCAGAGTGACTTTATGTCAACCAGTGCAGACAAAGGGTACACCTTGTTTGTCTGAACTAGCCATGCCCTGGCTAGCCTGACTGCCAAGGGCAAGGTAATAAAGTTCAGAAATCCTGCCCAGACCTCTCTGTGGACACTTGGGCTGTTGGCCTTTGTTGGCATTGTCTCCATGACAGTCACATCCTCAGAGAAGCACCTGAGCTGGTTTCAGGTTAGATGGATTGCATTTAATATTTTTCACTACTAGTCAAGATATAAATCCTCACTAGGAAAATATTTGCAAGTACTAAAAAAAAAGTTATCGGATACATTTTAATTCACCCTTGTTTACACAAGCCTGTTACAATCTGTAATGTTATTTTTTTACTGATACACATGGCAAGAATTATTCATAATTCTGTTGAAATATGCTAATAGTTTCAAATCATGAGTGCTTTTTAGAATTCATATATTTGTGGCAATTCATGGGCAGCAGAGAAAAGACTGGCAAAATTCGTTAAATAAATTACTCATTGTGGGTTATTTCCCCTGCTACTTCCAAATGTGAATAAAGAAATAAACAGGTTTTCATTAAAAAAATGAAACTAATGAGGGTATCCAAATTAATTATTTCTGCTTGCAAGCATATTTCTGTGGTAAAATATCAACTCATTTAGTAGTAATCTGCAAGATAATTTCAATGGTGACAAATCCTTGGAAATCAGTATCCCTGTACATAGCACAAAAATATCTTCAATAAATATCAGTAAAGACCTAGTTGCTTTTTCACTTCAGATTTGTACAGATTTGTTCGATGACAAGCAATAGGGCAGAAAGTCTGGCTGGGTTACAGAAGGCAAAGCTTGCTTACAGATTTAACTTCAATTTCCTTCCTTCCTTTTCTTTTTTATTCTATGTATTGCCAGTCTTTGACTGACAGGAATTTCAGTGCTAGCCTTACTTTTAAGAATGGCAGAATAATTAATATTATAAAAAGTATAAATGGCATTTTAGCAGGATATCTTGCTTTTATTGTGAGACAGGATTACATAAAGAACTAATGATGCACTTTCCCACTTTCAAAATTCTGTCTTTGATCATGGCTGTCTACTACTTCTGATGTATTTTCTCTGGTCTTAGCCTTCAAAATCTATCTCTTACTCTATCCACCAAGACGTCATTAAGGTCTTTGAACTTTGTGGTGTCCTCCCTGCAAGTCTTCTTTATCAATTTCCACCTTCTGTCTTTTCCGTCCATGTGTCTCTCATATGCTGAGATTTCTGGAATTTACTTTAATAATTTCGTCATGTTGGAAGACATTCACTTATTGAATTGCTCTTGAATGTGTACGTGTGTTTCCATGCATAACTAAACACAGTAATCATAGAATGGCTTGTGTTGAATATCATCATCTACTTCCAACCCTCCTGCCATGGACTGGGGAACCTTCCACCAGACAAGGTTGCTCAAAGACCTATGCAGCAACACTGAAATTAGAAAGAACAAAATCAGATGGGAAGAAGTCCTCCAACTAGAGGGGTAAAGAGTGTTAATGAAAGGGTTGGTTGTGCTATTGCTGACAAAGAAAATGGCCATGATAATACATGCCCTTAACCTCCTACAGAGTTTAATGTGCTGCCTGTCTTGTTTCCTTTCCTGTATTTTGATGGGCATGCTATCACATGGCAAATTTGCATCTACACCAGGAAGAAGAGTTGAGAACATTCAGAAGTGGGCTGAGAGAGGACTTACAAAATGGAAACGCATTGTTGATTTTCTTGCTTTGAAAATACCATCAAGATAGACTATGATGCTGCTTTGCTGGCACTTTTTGTTGTTCACAGGTGTAAGATGTAAAGTTGATTGTTCTGAATTCATAGAAGGCTGCCTGCATGACACAGGCTGCAATGTCCTGGCAGTTGTCACATTATTATTATATCTTATAAAAACAGATAATTAAAATCTCTATTTGAAAATGATCTTAGAAATCATATAACATCCCCATAAAAGTAACTGAGGGGTGGGCATCTGAGAAATACAATTATTAAAAGGAAACTTTACATACACATGACCAAAACCCAATAAAACAGATATAGCCATAAAAAAGCACATACGATGCATAATATCCCCTAAATGTGTCATGTTGGAGAATTTCTAAAATGAAAATCTTTTTAAATCTAATTTAAGCTTGTCTAGATCCAAGGACCTTCCAAGGCCATAAGAAAAGCAGAAAAATGAAATGAATGAAACTCCTATGTGAAATTCAACATTGAAATATAAACTAGAATATGAACTTTGGCTTATTTAACTTCTAAATGTATTTTTCCATTTTAATGTATTTTTCCATTTCTGTTTCTCTGTGATGCTCCATTAAGTAACTGTCTTTCAGCATTGTTTGTTCACTTAGAGCTGAGGACTCAAAGCTGCACAAACTTTATACTAAGAGAATATAATCAATTTTCAGTACTTCCAGATCTTGCTTTAAAAAGAGCAAATTCCTTGGCCGCACTTAAAACCTTTGCCTAGGTCTTCAAAGAGCCTTGCCATTATTGTCTTTCAATACATAAAACAAACAAACAAACAAAGACATTTTGAATAGCCAAGCTTAAATCATGTTTCCTGTATTGTGTGGACCACATCTCAGCTGTGAGGAATTGCCTTAGATTTACTTGGTTGCAGTACTTGTTTTCCTCCTGTTCTTAAATACTTCATTGCTATGAGGGCTTAAACAACAAGGGAGTTGCAACCCCATAGCTTTATCTACATAAAGTGATATAAATCAGTAAGATCTTGAGTTTTCTTCTCTTTTTGGAATGGAAATTACTATACTTTGTTCTTTCCTCTGGACCTTCTCAACATAATACAACTGTTTGATCACAGCAGGAGTAGTTATGCACTGGTTTGTCTCCATGGCCAGAGCAAAAGGGGAAGGAATAAGGAGCTTTCCCCTGTGACACATGAGTCAGACATGTGGCATGGATGACTGGAGGAGCACAAGCACCGCACCTAATTGTTCCTCTGGGAAGTCAGGTGGCCGACCAAGGTTCAGCCAGAGGCATGATGTGTCAGCTTTTCTAACAGTTTCCATGTTGCTGTGCATGCCAAGTAAGAGTACATTCAATTCACACCATGAAAACTCTTCCGAACACAAGGCGTGCCCTTGAGGGCATGATCTAGCTCTATATAATTATTTCTTTACAGATATATTATTGACATGCAACTTTCCTTATCCTGACTGGCCACTCTAACTCAGCTCCAAATGGTAATTGTGCTCTGAGTTCCCATGTCACCAAATAACCAGGAAATGCAAAATATGCTTAGAGAAAGAGGCAAAAGAAGATAAAATGAAACCCTTTTCTAAGAGTGTCCATGAAGTAACTGGGATACAGAGAAGTATCAGAAGATACTGAGAAAGAGGAAGCACTTGCTTCCTTGCAGTGCAGCCTCATGTGTATTGCCCCAAGCTACCCCTAGGCTAACAATACATCTACACATACTGAAATACTGTGAACCCAAAATCAGCCTTTTCAGAGTGATGCTCAAGCTTATAAGCACAGCCAGTCTGTGGGGCTAGTTTGCTAAGACCCTGTGCTCTAGCTTGACTGCTTCTGCTACTGAGACTGGCCTGTTCAGAATGGGTCTGACTTCATGTCATGGTATAAACTCCCCCTGTAATTCACAATTAGGTTTGATGAGGACTTAGGTTTCCTGAACACTATCCATTCTATTTTAAGTACCACCAAGACCTCTTGATGCTGACAAGAAAGCCATTAATAATCAGGGCATCTCTGTGCTAGAGGCTTCAGAGGAGTAGTGAAATTAGCAAGGAAGCTGTAAACAGTTTAGCTTAAGCATCAGAAAGGGTCTTGTCAAGCACTACAGATCTCAGCACTGGGTCACTTAGAGGTCAGGCACTCTGCAGTCCACAGTGCAAAGGCAAACTGGGTTCACACACATGAGCTACTTGATCTCCCCTGCACTGCTGTACCCACCAATGCTGCCTCTCCACCACGTGAACTGCACACACAAATCACAACCTAGTCTTAAAATCTCTGGCACAACTTCCAATTTGTTCCCTTTAAGAATCTGGGAAGGTAACATAAAATCTTGAAGTGGATTAAGGAGATTGGGAATACATAACTCTGAACTCAGACCATACTGTTTCATCCCACACTTAGTGAGACATTCATTGTTCTCGGTATTTTTCTTGACATGTAAAATACAATAAGTTTTCTGTGCTGGTTCTTATGCAGTTGTGATAGGATAGGAAATACCAATCTTTGAGAGCATCAGCAGGTTATGACCTCTTATTTTTTCTTTTTGATTGTCTTGTCTTTTTTTCTTGTACAAACTTGACCTGAAAAAGAAAAAAATGAACTCTTCTATAACACAAACACTTGACACCACCATCACTTTTAAAAATTTCTGCCTTGAGGAATCCTAATTTCATTCTTGAGTAAGTGCAGTGTGTCTTTGACTTTTACATACAGACTATGTATGCATTACTTTAGGACTAAATCCACAAAGGAGCCTAAATCAAAGCTGACTCTTCATTCTGCCTATTATATTGAGCTCCTCTTTTGCCTCATGCAAAATCTTGGTGACTAGCAAACACATTGAGGTCTGGGTCTTCATGACTGCTGGTTGCAGTGCTAGCCTATGGGCTATAGCTCATTCTGAAGCTGCACTATGAAATGGGATCTCCAAGTACCTCCTGCTGCACCATTCCACTCCTCATGGCACAGTGAAATTTGGCCAAGGATAGTCTCTGAGCTCCACTCTTCACAGTGGGAGAAGTCATACAGGAAAATGAAGGTCTGTTCCTACCTAGTCTGGGAGACACTGGCCCTTCAATAGTGTTTGGCACTCAAGGGATCCTGCCACTGAGGGTGCTGCTGAACCAGCTCCAGCAAGGAAAGAGTACGGAGTTGAATGAGACAAAGGGACTACAGTTACTTCCCTGGTGGCTTCCTTCTTCTAGGGGTACTGAGAGCTCAACATCAGTCTCATCCCTCCCAGAGTATTGCCACAGAGAGGCTGAGCATGAGGAAAATCTACAGAAGTGGGCTTGTGGCTGCCTTCGGTGTGGTGGCCATGGTCAATGGCAGCTAATCTCAGCAGGACAAACAGCTGCAAGTCTTATAAAATTCATCTTGTTTTCTGCAGATTTGTATGGATTTTCCTTATAATAATTAAAATAATAATTATATTATAGAAACACTTTACAAGATAATCTCCTCTTCAATTTCCTTTAGTATTTGCTGGGGAATTACCATGCGCAACATAGAAAGTAGGTAATTGAATTTCATTTCTATTACCATTTTGACAGCCTGAACTCTTTCCCAGGGTGACAGATTTAATTTCTCACACATGGCTTATATTGTTTTAAAATGGCATAATAAGTGGCATGATATTGTTTCTTGCTGTGGCATCTAAGCCATTATTTAGCAATATATCTGAAGTATTTCTTCTGAATTGATAGCCATTAAATTTTTTTAAGCAGAACCTCAGCAGGGACAGATTGATGCAGCATCACTGGAATCAGCTGTGCTGTGCTGATTCACACAAGCTCCAGATTTAACCTGTGATATTGCTGTCACCTTTTTTTTCCCTCTCACCAAATTTTAGCATATTTTTCTTATTGATGGTCTGGAACAAGGCATATAAAAAACTCTGTGAATTAATTATAAACCCAGCCCTGCAGCCCAGTGAGCTATGCAAGGGGTGATGTGTCATTGTCAATTTATGCTGAAGACAATGGCAGCAGAAGGTGTTCTGCCTCTCTCCAGCAGCGCTCAGCAACTCATACGATTTAGGCTGCAGCAGCAAGCTTTGTTTGCATAGCTGCCAAGGACATTTACAGCTGATTTCAGAGACACCAATGCTGGAATAAGCCAGAGCATGGAAAAGGGGAATAACTCTCATTAATTCCATTCCAACACAAATTTGAAGGCTAATAGGCATTGCATAATACGGCTGCTTTCAGTTCAAAATGAAGTCGTTTAATTCAGCTCTGAAAAAATAAGTCTGTATTAGAATCCTCAATTGTGGATATAAATACTTGCTTTCTGTACAAGTTAATAGTTTTTCTGCATGCAAGGGTAGAGGAAGTTTAAGAAAGTCATAGTTTCCTACTAGCTATATTAAGAACGGGTGACGTGGAGGTGCCACAATCCCAAAATGAGTTGCAAAAGTTCATAGGAATCCCTTGATAATGGAATTGTACTTTTGTACTTCCATGATGATGAATTTTAAGTCTCTTTTCCAGAGAGGAAGTTTCTATCCTATTCATTATAAAATGGATGTGAAAATACAGGCTAACACAGAGCAGAAGGTCTGACAGCTAATTTTGAAAGGAAGAAGCCACTATAGCAGAAGACAGGCAAAGTCTAAAATAATTATATATAACTTAATAACTAAGTGTAGTCAATCCTTTACACTTGGCATCCTTGGTAACCATTCTATGAAAATCTTTTTGCCTCAGTTCCTGAAAAGAATTTTGTGATAAAGTAATTTGTACTTCAGATGAAGCATCTATAAATTTTAACTCTTCAGTTATTTCAGCCATGGTATCTGCAGCACTGGGAACTCTATTTCTATATCCATCACTTCCTCTTGCAGCCTTCAGCACACACCTCACAAAGATCCTATAGGAATGCTCAGTGACAATAGAAGCAACGACCAGCCTGTGATGTTTTGCTGAGCCTGTTGAAATCTTTTCTCAACCTGGTAAAGCAGAAGACAGTAGGAAAACTGATTATAGATGGGGAAGCAGCGATGATATACTGTGGGTTACTCTATACAATAGTAATAACATCTATTTTCTGTGGTTATCCATGTTGTTGAGAATATGTGTTATGTGAGAAACTTCCTGTTCCTTCCTCAGTGAACAGAAAGAAAATTATTTAATATTTCACCAGAAAAAGTGCAGCAATTTGGAAAATTTTGTATAGGCAGTGTGGACAAGGTAGGAAACATTTTGGGGAATGCTGACAGAAATAATGGAAGCAATTACTAAAGGATGTACAGTGTAGAAATATTCTGGAATGTAATTGCAACATTGTCCCTCTGGCATTTTAAAGACTCCTAAAGGTATTGACACACTTGCTGTGTCAATCTACTGGAAGAGAATGAAAATGTGTGTATATTATTAGTTAGCTTCCTTGGGGCATTCAAATCAATCTCCAGCAGCATCAGTAGGTTAATCAATGTTATTTCCCTAAAACTAAACTAGTTCTTGCCAGCAACAGGTCTCTTCTGCCCCTACAGGTGGTCTACTTTGACTACAGCGAATTGGACAGGGGGCTAATAAGGTTTTTGAGCTCACAGTAGCATATTTATTTTGACCTTAGGTTGTGCAAATGTCAAGCAAAACCAGCCATTTCCAAACCAAAAGAACTGCAACAGAACTTCTTGGCCACCTTGGCTTGTCTCAGACAGAAGTGTTGCCTAGCTGGCCTCAGTCTACCACTGCTGAAGTCAGGAGAATTTGTAGAGGGCTTTTCATGCAAGTGGCAAAGCATGATATTTATAATTAGCACCTAGTACTGCTATGGAGCAGTTGGCTAAAATATTTTGAAAGAGAAAAAAGAAAGGGAGGAAATGCATAAATGATAAAATAGAAATGCAGTATCTTTTTGGGTTTGTATTTTCTTGTTTGTAGGACTGTATCTAGCCTAAACTGTTATGCGGTTCCCCTCTGAACCGTTATTAAGAAGTCCAGCATATAAAAAAAGTACGCTTTTCATGAGCCAAATTTCATAAAGCAAATGTAAAGTAGACAGATTTACCTTGAAGAGTCTGTAGTCAGGGACCTGAGTACTTACCAAAAGTTAATGACTTCCCTTCTTCAGAGCATTCAAACTCCAGTAACACATCCACAGGAGAGAAGAGGGAAAAATTCAAACACTCAGTGAATCAATAGGAAGTAAGCAGGCAGTGGCTGTGAAGTAACTAGCAGTTAAGTGGATTATTCTGGCAAAAAAGTTGGCAATGTTTTTTCTGCTTAGCTTTACCAGCTGAAATTTGAGCTGAGCATGGCCTGTGGCCTGTTTAACCTCCTGCAATGCTATTTATCTGAAAGACTAAAATGTTCAGTTTCTTCTAAAGGAAAATCAGGAGCCCAGAAGACATGCTTACATGATTCATTAATTGTGGAGGAAACCATACCTGTTTGATAATTAACTTTCTGTTTGTTTGCTATTTGTTGTTGTTGTTTTAATATAGTCAAAATAAAATTTAAAAAAAATTTAACTTAGAAATCAAAACCTAGGAAATCTCAGAATACAACATGAGTTTGTTTGTTTTTTTTTTTTTAATTGTGTGTGTGTCTGTGTATTTAGTAATTTTGTTTTATTCCCAAAGGAGGAATGCAGTTAAAACCAAGCAAAATCACAGAGTGATACAACACCCATGAATCCATGTTTGAATGTAAATTTTTCCCCCATATTAGAAACCACAGTAATTATTACAGTAAACAATGCAGTTACCACCACAGCTAGGGAGTTGTCACCGCAGTTAAGAGCAAGTCTGTCTCACCAGTGTGGCTGAGGAAATTCATGTACACCTTCCAGCATGGAAGCCTGCCACACCCTAGACTTAGAATCCTTGCTGCTAAGTGCCTGTCCACCTCCTCTGACTAACTGGTTGGAGGATGGATTGCTCCTTCCTTCATCCTTTGCAGATGTCAGTATGCACTGAGGAGAAAAGCATTAGATTCTTCTGAGCAGCAGCTGCCTTTTGCTGAACAGATCTTTTCTTCCTTCCAAAGTCACAGGACAATAGAGCTACAAAGCACAATCTGGTTTTCTTTGTGGAAGCAATGCAAGATACAGAGGAAAGAATTTACAGTAATTTTACACTCAGAACTTCTTAATTTCTTTTTTTTTTCCTTAAATTTGATGTGAAGTTTCTAGGAAATTATGTGCCTGTGTTAATGAAACATTAAGGATTATAAATCAAATTCTCAAATGTCATGAAATGCAGAAGTCAGGCTGTAGGCTCAACCTTTACTCTGGCTCTGCCTCTTTCTTAAAATGTAGACAGTCTTTATGCTGTTATAAATTATTACTCAGACTACATAGGAGTCAGTATAACAAACTGGAATTCTCTACAAAAGCTTAAAAATAGCAAACTCATTACAGAAAATTCTGTGCAGCTGTGCTATATAAGGAAAGGAGCAATTTACTCACAAATGCTTCAGTATGTTCTTCCTTGTGTTTCAGTTTGGCAAGATCATCTGTCTGTCTTGATCATCTCTCTGTTATTATTCATGCAAGGAGATTTTGGATATCATTTATTGTGGAGTTGGTATTGTGGAGTGGTATTGTGGAGTTCCTGCCCTTCACAGTGATACTGATATTCATGTGCAAATGAAAGTATTCATATGTGAATATAAGTATTCGTTTTTCCTGCCAAGACTGCTGGCTACTGAAGATAAGCCTTTCTGGCCTAAAAGGAAAGAATGGGAACACCTTGGAAGTAAGAAAGTCTTTAAAACCTTCTGCTTCCTGGACAGCTCTTACTGAACAGCTGTCAGCAGCAGCAAGACAGGACTCTGCCCAAGGTCGGGTTTGTCCAGGATCCCACTTACAGCCACAATAAATACCTCAAGTGTGGACAAGGAAGACAAGACTGATCAGTATTTGCCCTATGGCCCATTCTTTAGTCACCAATCAGCCCACATGCATCTTTCTTATTCCTTCTCTGAATCAAGCCATTTCAGATCAGCAGAGGAGGTGTATGTTGAGGAAACATCCCTGTCCGAGCATCCAGAAGCCAATCTGAGAGTCACACTTGCACCACCTAAGATGGCACCGAAGCCCCTTTGCAGCTGCACCACTCTGGGGGTGGTTGGTTTCTGCTGCATCTGTTGGTGATGGTCACCTGGCTGTAACACAGGTCCCAGAGCTCTTTGTTGTGCAAAGGATTGGCAGTTCTTGGCGTCTTGCCCGGGGCTTCTGTCACCCAGAGCTCAGTCTGCAGCTTGCACTGCAGCTTGCACCCAAGCCGCCTGCACTGAATGTATTCCTCAACCTGTATTATGAAAGGCTTGTTTCACACAGACAGGTACAGCAGTGTCATAAAAGGGGGCATGTAGGGCTCCATCTTCTGTCAGAATTCCAGCCCAGCATCCTCACTGTTTGAACCTCACTGTACCTCAAGCTGGGAAAAGTACCACGATAGCTGTTCATGTATGTGCAAAATATCTCTTCCATGAGTGTACCAAAAACCACGTTGTGCCTTGGTGGGAAACTGGCCTTATTGGCCTGAAACAGTCAGAAGGAAGAAAGAGATCTACTTAGATGCTTGTCACAATCAGTTCTGTTTTAAAAATGAAGTCCTTAAGAGATAAAGAGTATTTGAGAAGGCTGTTCTTTTATTTCCCAGCATGTGAAGGAATATAGTCTAGATGGTATCCTGGATATACCACATCTAAATATGAATGCACTATGTTAGAAAGAAGTAAACTGGTCAAGGTTATTACCCTGGGTAACATCTACTGAGATTTAGCAGGCTCCCAACAGTAATTTTCATCACACAAGTAAGCACAGTGTTATATATAATCAGTCTGTGATTGAGAACTCTTGAAATCTTGATAGCTTTCATTCAGATTCATATCTTTGGACACAAAGAGAAATTTTACAATAGTACACTGCACAGTTGTCCCAGTTTTAAATAAATTATTTCAATTTTCGTCAAAGATGTAATGCATACTGCTTTATAACAAGTACCTGCTTCATACAGGTTTTTGAGTGGTCTCTGATTTCTCTTTGTGGATTTTTTTTTTTTACATACTGTGCATAAGGATGTGTACTCTCATTGAGGATATATTCAAGGTAAAAGCATGCTGTAAGTGACATTTTTGCATTTTGCATCTGTATTGGAAACTAGGAGAGGGGAAAGGCATCTCCAGGTGTTGTGTACCTGTTCCAGAACGGCTGCAAGGTATCCTCCGGACCAGCCAGGGTGAGACCCAGTGAAAAACTGGTAGACTCTACCCTGCCGCTATCATACACTGGTGAAAGGAATGAAAGCCTATGCATTGTGAGATGAAAGGATGCTTTACCACTGAATTGAAGTACCACAAATTACTTCCTGCTCCTACTGTGAGCAGTGAGGACAAGCTGTCCTCCAAGGCTCAGTGTTTTGGGTACTTTTCAATGTAGTCTTCATTTTAGGCATTACCCATGGCATGATATAGCCTCATGTGAACAACTCCCTGGCAAACCAATTTTTTTTTTTTTTTTTTTTAACATAAGCCTGTTTGCATATCACAATCTTATGTTTAAGTTTCTTTGCATCAAATGCTATTCTTTGCATCTTAAATTATTTTGGACACTTTACTTTCATATTAACTAGAATTAACATTGACATTGTGATATATTGCAAATGACATCTGTTGGAGCAACTTTTTCCCCCAAGAGCTATATTTCCTACCAGCCCTAACCTCAGAATTTTGAGGAATTATTATATAATGTTGTTTCCAATCAAAATAAATGTGTTCAGTTTTCCCATATGCAGTGGCATTAAATAACAGTTACACAGCTTGGTCAGTCCTTTTCCTGCTAAATTTGGTAGCAAAACTCCCACTGACTTCATGGAACCAGGATTTAGATCATGGGTGATTAACATTCATAGAAATTATGGGTTAACCTCTAAAAATAGGAAAAGTTTGGCCACATAAGTCTCCTAAGACCTAGAAATTTTAAACATTTATGTCCCTGCTACTTATACTTCACTCTTCATACTTTGTCTCCCTTTCACATGCTTTCATTAATTTCACAGAGTTACTTTAATATAGTAAAAAATTTTTGAGTAATTAATACTTATTTTTAGGAGCAATTTAATCAACAGGAAATAGAAATTTACCTACCCTCCTTTCTCCTGAGAAGGAAACAAGTTTTTTGAAGGTTTGCTGCCAAAGCAAAATCCAGAGAGGGGCTTTTGCATGTTTAACCACATGTGTACACAAATTTATAACTCCCTTATTGTCCCCCTAATTCAGAGGTGTCTAAATTCCCTAGTCTCTTAAGCAATATCCTGTATATTCTTGTGCTAGAAAAAAAAAAATGTTTCCAGCTGTATGATTATTGGTGTACCTTCTCTTCACAAGATTATTGCTAGTTCCGGCCATGCCCCAAACTTTCCCTGGCCAGGTCTACCATTCCTCACTCTAAGGAATGAGCAATGTGAGAAGTTGCTTTGCACAGATGAACCCTGCACTAAGGAAATACTTAAGTCCTGACCCATGCTGAATGGGTGAGGAAATTCTCAGTGCAATTACTCTAAACCCTCTTAAAGAAAGGGACTTCCCTCAGGAGAGTGCCTCCAGGCTAATCCTTCTAGGTGTCCAGAGCAGTTTGTGAAGGACAGCGTTACCAGACACAGGCAGAACATTTCAGGAGATTCTAACCTTTAGAACTGCATAAACTACCTCCTTTCTGCAGAAATCCCAAGACACAATGTACCTCCAGAGCATGAGACCCTTTCTACTTTTTAAGGCTTCAACGAAAATGATGGTCATTTGTTGCAGGCCCAAACATACCGCAAATATCAATATTGCTTGCCTAACTCAGCTGCCCTATTTAGTGTATGTCCATTCCTATTGCTATGGAACAAGGGAGGAAAAAAAAGAAGGTTCACAGCATTTATTTATGTCAGCTTGCACCAGCATCACTCCCAAAAAGAATTCTTTCTCCTCTTTTCTTTGCAGGGGTGCAAAATGCAAGCTGCATTTTAGCTTACTCACTCTAGCTTACACTCTGCTCAATGTTCATGAAAAAAATAAGTAAAGGTAGAAACCTGGAAATGTTACTGGAAATGGCACATGGGGAATAAGTTGCCTACAGTCCCACATGTCCCAGTACCTCCACCTGCACTGCTGGATGAGGAAGAGCCCACAATTTCTCTCCTTCATAACAGCTGTAGCCTGCCCTGGATGGGAGCACAGATACAAAAGACATGCAATCCCTTAACTCACCCTGCAGATCACTTAAGGAATAATGTCAGGAAAAGCATAAAAACCAACCAACCAACCCCCCAAAACCAAACAAACAAATAAACCCCAACAGATAATTTTTTTCTCTTAGATTATTAGTTAATAAGATTACTGTCTTAGAATCTGAATTCTTTGTTATAACTGAGAAAACTGAAATTCATATATATAAATGTCAAAAATCCCTTCTCCATCCAAACCAATATAGAATAATACTAATAATTTTCCTGTAGTAGTAGAAGAAATATCTGAGGCAATAAAATGCTTTGGAAGGATACTTTCCTTACCAAAATTCATAGAATCATGAAGGCTTAGTGGATTCTGGTTCTTTTCAACAGATATTTTTTTAAAATGGGGAAAAGGGTTACATTCAGGTGTAGCTTTTTCTCAAAATTCTAGGAATCTTGAGTACACAAGATAAGAATTCATATCCTTAAAAAAATGCAGTGGCTTTGCAACTAAATAATGTTACCCATCTGGACAAAAAAAAAACCCAAAAAACAACTCACAACAGAAATTGTATTCAGTCATGAAAAGAAAAGTTGGAGACAAAAATTAACAATATTTTTGTACCGGTTTTGTTCCAAAATTTTTAACAGTCAACACAAGGGACAGAGCATAAAATAGACATGAAACAGTAACAGAACTCTATGCATTATAATTAAAACAGAATCATAGAGTGGTCTGGGTTGGAGAGATGCGAGGCTGACAGGTGGGTAGTTCACAAAGTCCTTTGTTCTCCCCTTTTTAAAGATGTGTACAATATATCCTCTTTTCCAGTCACCTGGACTTCATCTAAATGCCATTTTTCAAATATCGTGGCAAGAGGCCTGGCAACTGCGTCAGCCAATTCCCTTGTTACTCTAGGATTCGTCTCCTCAGACCCCATAGATTTATGTACATTCAGGGTCCTCAGGTGGTCATGAACTTGACCTTCCCTTTCAGTGGGAGGGACTTTGCTCTTCCTGTCCCCATCCTGCTGTCCATCCATTTGAGAGGTGTGGGAAGAGAGTGTGCCATTGAAGACTGAAGCAAAAATTGTTAGGTACACCAGCCTTCTCCTCTTCTATTGTTATCAGTTTTCCAGCATTGTTTATGGTGGGGCAGGGTGTACATCTTCTTTGACCTTCCCCTTCTGGTTAACCTACCTGTAGGAGCCCTTCCTGTTATTCTTTGTGTCCCTTGCCAGCTTCAGTTCCAGGTTTGCCTTGGCCTCACCCTATCTGTACACTGCTGCCCTTCATCTCTATACTCTTCCAAGGTCAACTGTCCTAGCTTCAAATGCTTCTGCATTTGCTTCTTTCCCATTAGATTGACCAGGAGGTCCCTACATATATTGTAACAATTCAAAACTCAGACACAAAAAAGTGTAGTCCTACAGGAAAAGAAAAAAAAAAAAATAAGGCAGAATGAGACAGAACAACCCACAATATTTAAAGGGAATATTTCTTGTTTTATTTAACTTTATAGAAAAAAAAAAACCCAAACAAACACCTGTCTCCTTTTTATTTTCTCTGCCATAATATCTCCTAGGATTAGTAGAATTACTTAGAACAGAATTTGGTTGTACTATCATAGGATCACTCAGGTTTTGCAAAAGACCACTTACTCTTGATACCTATGTAACTGCTTTTAGACATTACATTGTATTTACCTTTGTGGTCTTCTTAATTTTAAATGGCAAGAGAAAAACCTGATGGCTTTTCAAAATGCCAACTATAGATTTAGAGATTTGTCATAAAATACAAATATGAAAACTAATAGGAGGAATGACAAAATTAACTGTGGTGATGCAGCTAACTTTAAAATAAATTGTGCTCTTTCAATTCATGATGCAGAAATTCAGTTAGAAAAAGAGGTGAAGAACCAGCATTTTCCACTTTTCCCAAATGTTGGAGCATCTCAAAAGTCAGTGGAACTAAGTAGTTAAAATTGTTGAATATTTAGCACTGTTGTTTTTTTTTTTTAAACCATGAAAACAATACTTCTACATTAACTAAGTTTAAAACAGATTCTTTACTCTTCCTGAATCAGAATATAATGTGAAACAGAGCTCCAAAACAATTTTTCAATGGTCTCAACACGCGGTACCCATTCAATCAACATTTTAACAGAATTTGTTAGACTTTAATCAGTTTCTATTGGCAACAACCAGCTCTTCACTAATTTACTTTATCTTCTACATTCACCATTAAAAAAATTAGAACTCAACATCCCAATACTTGCAGTGGGATTTGGTAATTGATATCTCCCACCATGGGAATTCAGTTTTACTGAGAATTATTTTATAATAAAAACTAATTCTTCTCTAAAATGTGTGTAAACCCATTAAACTCTTTTAGAAAATGAAGAACGCAACATTGTTCCTAGATTTTCTACTTTCAGGAAACTTCTCCTCCAAAATTTACTTAGAAACTGCAGTAAGATATTTCCTTGGAGAGCCACAGATTTTGGGAGCTGTAAACAGTCAGTTTGGAAGGTCCACACAGGATCTTACACAAACCAATTTCACCTTTTTTGAACTTAAAATTTTTCCTAGTCCTTCCCTCCAGGCTGTATTCATTCAGATGAATCAACCAGAATGAAGTCTGACCAGAGAGGGAAGTCCCAAAGCCAGCATCAATCAGCTAAGCTCTATTGAAGTCAATGAGCTGAGGTGTCCTGGCTGAGCTGCAGGCCTCAAATCTCTAAAAAAGAATTTATCTAGACATTTGGTACAATAAAACCCAACAAAGCTGTAAAAATTCCATTTCCAAGTTGGATAGGTCTGTGGAAGTTGGTGATGGATGGAAGCAGCCCTGATCTCCATGCCAGCAGGGGAGGGAGGGAGGGAGGGAGGAAGGAAGGAAGGAAGGAAGGAAGGAAGGAAGGAAGGAAGGAAGGATCGCGTCTGGTGCTGTGGCTGGGCATTATCTCATGAAAGGCACCATGTGATGCCCTGGAAAGTATTCATCTGGAGTGCAGTGCCACTTTTTTCCTCTGCTAGAGTGAGGCCTCTGTGTGCATAAACAAACAAGATGACATAGGGCCAGGTGTCCTAAGCCTTCCACCAAATACAAACTTTCATGTGCTTATTTATTTATGCAGTGTCGGCAGTGCATTTAAAGATCAGTATGGATTACCTTGACTTGATAGCACCTGAAAAGTTCTGTTAACCACAAGCGCTTAACCTGAATGTCATGGAGCTATTGCAAAAGTTTAACTTGCATAAAGGTACCTCTCAAGACACTTTCTTGTATCCTCTGTTTAGAGGTGTGTCTTGGGATTTCTTGTATTCCACATTCCTAACATAACTTTTACAAGCGTGAAAGAACATCCGATGAAAGTGCTCTTGTAATCTTGACTCCAAAAAATACCATCAATTAGAGGCCTTCCTGTGTCTGTTAATATTGAGGTTTATTCAGGTTTTGGAGGTTTATTTTGTTTTGGGGTATTTAGTTTTGGTTTGGTTTTGGTGTTTTTTGGGTTTGTTGGGTTGGGGTTTTTTTGCCTATTGCTAGTTTTTTCTCACAGAGGTGACAAAGGAACAAAAAACTTGACAAAAAAGCCACAATAATTCTCCATTAGTCTGTGTTCTCTTTTACATTAAGCTTAGTTGGGAAGCATCTGTGTTTCACATTGTGCCAGCATAAAGGATTACAGAGATGCAGGGCAGTACAAAATCTGCCCTAAAACCAGGAATGTCCAGCTCACCAGCAGTTTTTAAAATTTATTTTCCAGTAAAGCCACTCTTGTATAGCTTGTGACATCAGGACAGCCTCACTGGACTGATTAGAGTATGGCATAAACAGCTGGATCACTGGAGGTGCAAGGACTGAAAGCATCCTGGAAAGGAAATGGAAAGAATGATTTGTGGTATAATCCAGTCGTATAATCCAAGTAAAAACAGTGGTTTTAAAATCCAAAGGGAGAGGCCCACTGGGAGTGAAAAAATGAAGGTGGCTGCATTTGTGTGCCTGAGAGATGCAGTGGAGGTGGTGAGCTGAGAACAGTGGGGAGGAGGTGGTCAGTGATGGCTGAGTCAGGGCCATCCATGGGGGCAGCTCTGGGTTCATGGGTGTTTGGTGTATATCCCCCCACCCACATGCTTCTCTTCATCAGACAGGGACATCAGAGGGATCACGGACAGTGGCTGACAGCCAGACAGCAGTCTGGCTGCTGGGAGTTGCTTGCTCTAGGCAAATCAGGACCTGTCTGGGACCACACAGGCAGGTGGCATCATGATCCTTCACCAGTTTGACCTGTTTTGCTCAGATAATTTACTGCTCTACTCCTCAGTTCAAGTACAGACTAGTGAAAAAGTCCTTCCTCTTTATGTTCCAATTGAGAGGGTCGCTATTTTTTCAACTCTTTTATAGTGATGATTTCATCCTCTTGCTAATAGCTCTATTCTCAGAGCCCATCTAAAAATTCTCTAAAGAAAATCCCATTCTCTTTCTTCAATGCTTTCCCTTTGACCTATTTTGCTGCTCTCTGCTTTTATAACTATCGCCTTCTTTTTCTTTATTTAGATTGCCTACCAGATCACTATTTCAGCTCCTTTTCTTTTACTTTGATATCTTTTGCTCATTCCCATAGTAAATGTCATTTGCAAGAACTGTGATTTTGGAGTCCAGAGTCTCTCATAATTTTTCTTCAATGTTCAGTGTTGCGATACTGTTTTTCTTTCTTTTTCCTCTTTGCCTTTCATGTAATTAGACTGATTATGCTTTCACTGCCCTAAAAATCCCTGATCATGTCTCTCCTTTGCTCTACATCACTTTATTTTTTTGCATTTGTGGTGAACTAAAACAGAGGGTAAGTTCAAAGTTGCCCTCCTCCATTTCAAATGTTTCCTGACGTGCTATACTTTTGACCCCTTTTCACCCAGTTGTGCAGTCCTACCCTATGCTTCTGATTGAACATAATAATTCTTGCTTTTACAAACTTTGCTTTACCCTCTTTCACCCCCATTTTCTCATTTATGCTAAAAAATATTGCTTTCATATATGAGTTACCAAAGTTACAAGTTCTAATAGCAGCTCTGAACATCTTTATTCTTGCATCATCTCTTAAAATATTTTAATCAAGTAGTTATGAGATGAAAAACATTTTCTATTTAAGTATAAATAAAATTCCATTAACAGCATCTTGTAAATTAACAGTTAATTGTGCATTAGGCAGAATAAGTTTGATATAAGGCAAAATGGCATTTTGAGATATCTTTTAATTTTATTATGAAAAGGGTACTTCAGTCATTCAGGTTCCCAGGATTATGAACTGACAAGAGACACTGAGGAAAAGCAGATTTATTCTACTTTGGGATTTTTTAAGCAAAGCTCTGAAGATTCCCCTGGAATTGTTGGACTTGAGGCTGAATGAAAAGCTAAAATTTATTTTACTTGTCCCTAAGCCCCCACAGAAGACACTGATTCATCATATTTGTCACTGTTTTGCTCAACTTAATACATATTCTCAGAGAAACCTTTGCCTTGAGCCTGGCAGAAGGGATGGTCATTTCCTAGGCCTAGACAGTGACACTGCGACCTGAAACTGAGATCCCGAGTATGGAAATGATTCCTCTTAATGCAAAGGCTCTTCTCACTCCAGCCCAAGCAGCAGCTAAACACTTCAAGCATAGCAAACAACTTCAAAGAGGCAGCCTCACTATGGAGTATCCTGCAGCCTAGTTTTTTTGGAAAACCCAGGTAAATACATTATTTCAGATGCCTATAATAAATCAGATGGGATCTTCTAAACATCAGCCTAAGCAGCCACTCCCTGGGGTTTTTGCTGAAGCAGAAATACCTGAATTTAACCTGGCCCCCATTCATCCTGCCTTGTTTGTTTTCCCTCCCACCAGCTGAAATCCCACAGGCAAGCCAGGACCAGAGCAGCAGAGCCAGCACTGGGCTTTGGAACACCACTCAGGGTGGGCTTGCACACCAAACCTCAGGGCCAGGGCCTCTAGGCATCTGTGGAGGTGCACAGGGGCTGAGAAAGAGCCTGATGGTGCTTAAGGATTGTTCTTAGGAATCTAAGTTGGCATACAGGTACAGGCATCCTGCACGTGGAATATTTCACAAAAATGGCCTGTTTTCCATGATGCTAAAGTCTACTTGACAAAGCATGACTTAAGTATCTTCAACTTGGCCTGATATACACAACAAGACTCTCAAAGTAAAAACATTTCTGGCATGGCCATCAGCAGTTTTAAATAGAATTTGGAACAATTAACATTTTGTTGTGTTCCCAGAACACAAGCCCATTGCTTTCTGTTTAATGAGTGCCAATTCTGATACTGTGACTGGATTTTTCTGAGCAATTGTGAACACCCACCTAAAATCTGAGAATGTTGTTGTTTTCAGAAAGCAATGCTTCTGAGGGAAATGATTTTTTTTTTTTCACCTCTGGTCTAACTTGCTCAAAAGAAAATAAGTGTTGCAAGTGTTTTAGTGCAATAAGTAAAGCTCTGGAAAATTAACACTGGTACTGAACTTTTCCACCCTGTAAAAGTCTAGATTCTCAACTACAAATAATAAAACTTGTTTTCAGGATAACAATGCATGCTGAAGATTTTTGTTGCTGGCAATTCTCTGAGGTAAATTCCCCTGAGAATAAGGCACACACTGGAAAGGAGGACAGACAGAATAATTTTTTTGCATTTACCAAGTAATTGAGTGTTTTCTCAGTGTTTTGAAAAGTCAAGTAGTCATATGGTTGGATTTTGCTAGTCATTGATGTTGGGATTAACTGGTTTCTCATATATAGAATTTCTCAGGTTCTTATGACTTACATATAGTCTGTATTGATTTCCTGTGTATTTAATCAAAATTTCTCGTATCAGGTATTTTTTGCTGTCTGATAGTTTCAGCAAGAAGAAGACTCATTGCAAACCTATGTCTCTTAGAATACAGCCCTCCCTTCCACTGGCAATAGTAATGTTATAAAATAACAGTGGTTAGTTTCTGTCACTGTAAAGCACTTAACCCATTTTTGCCAATCCAGCCTTGGTTTCCATGGAAACAGAAGATAGTAACACAAAAGACAGAATTATATTTTTTTGGTGGGTTGCTTTTGTTGAATATCAGCTGTCTTCAAACTTCACTCACAAAACTCTCCTTCCTCCACTTTTTTTTTTTTTTTTTCCATAAACCCATAGATTTTAGGGTTCAGGAAGATTCAGTAATCTGGTTTTCATTTTGTTGCAACCAGTTTTAAAGAAAATTGGTAGCCAGTAAAATTTAACAAGATGATAGACTTGGACATTGGACTCCTGAGTTAATTTACAAAATTGTCTGAAGTCACTTTCTCAGAGATAAAATGAAGGCTTAGTGGAGCCTGTTGCTGCTGTAGTTTATCAGGAGAGATAAAAGCTATTACCTAGATTACCACTTTTACCACATTAAGATACAAGTGTAGAGATGATTAGAATGATACACAGTCAAGTTAGATTTGGGTTACTGTGTCCTTAAGGAGGATGTAGTAACCCAGTTCTAACTTGACTGTGCATCTGTGTGTATGGCTCTCTTCTAACACAGAAGAAGGGTTTTGGCCTTTCTGAGAAAATGGAAATACTTCTTTCAAGCCATTTGAAATATACAAATACTTGACCCTACTGCATTAAGGACTCTTGGAAGGATATCTTATCAATAATATTGTCTTGACTTTAGGTGAGGCTGAGCAGGCATGTGTTAAAATTTTAGAAATTAAAGAGATCAAATTAGCTGTCTCTCTGTGCAGACAAACACTTCTAAATGTCACAAAGGTGAACTAGATACAAAGCATTATTTAGCACACAGTTATGCTAAAGACAAGTACTATATTCCAAGAATAAAGAAGCTGAGCTTCTTTTCCATGCAAAGCTTGTTCATGAATAAAAATGTAAATTTTTTATCAATTTTTTTCTTACCAGTAATTTTGTGACAAAAGCTATGGGTGACAAATGAGATACCCAAAATAACCAATTCACAACATTTTCTGTTCAAAGGATGACTGATCATATAAATCACTTACAGAATAGGCTGCCATGCTACACAAACAATGAGACAGATCTCTCTAAAACAGAGGAGACTGATTGCTTCTTGTAGTTTTGTTCTTTACTAATTTGGAAATCTATAACAGATAGAACAGAATATGAACAGAGATGAATAAGGAACTGAAAAAATTCACTTATAACATACTCTTTCCTGCTCCATATTTTTAAAAAGCATTGTGGCCTGTAGAAGCCAAGAAGGCTTGTAGGATTTTTCATTACTTCTCTTACTAGATGTGTTGTGTGCTATATGGGAATACTCACTGTGAACTCGTGTTTCTCTGTGACAGGTATAGCTGTTACTGCCTTGAAAAGCTGATGACTTTGATTTCAGTGAACATCACCTCACAGCTCAGGTGCTGTGATTTGTCTGTTATTGTTGTAAAGTTGTTTATTTCCATTGCTGAAAATAAAGCAACATAGGGGAAAATAAAGCAACATAGTCAATATAAATATGCATTTTTTTACGTCCCAAAACAATAACTTATTTTCATATTTGTGCATATTCCTCCATAAACAGAACATGGTGACACTTTCTCCTTGCTTCACCACTCCTAGAAAAAAACAAACATATTAAAAGTCTGCTCAGGCTCCCAGTGCTCACTGGATGCAGCTGCTCTAGGCACAGCAGCACAGGCAGCCCAGCACTGCAGCAATGCACAAAACAGCACAGCCTCTCTGTAAGTGGCAGTTTTGAAATACCTCAGATTTTTCCTTTGTTGTCCTAGGGGAGACATACAAAATGCACAGCTCTAGACTTGCTTTTCATTCCTCCCACCACAGTGCCTTCTGCACTTATCAGAGTCCCTCGAGCCACCCATTGATTTCTGCATTTAGTGAGGGTCATGGTGCTGCCCAGATGCCAGCAGTGGAGCAAGAGTCTCACCACCCCACAAGCAACTCCTGGCTCAGCGCAGCCAGACCTCTTTGGCAGCACCAGAGATGCCTCAAACCCCGGGGCTGACCAAGAGCATAACTCTGAGCACTGTGACACTGGCCATTTCTCAGATGTCTGAGAAGCTCACTGGCCTCCACAGCAGGTGCCACCAAGGTTTAAGCAGCTTTTCATATGTATTTACATCGTGAGCAGAATCACTTTGTTAGCACAGTCATTCTCATTGCTGATGGGATGCTGCTTCTCCTATCCCTGTCCCTAACTGCTTTAGTCACCCTTCCACTGTGCATTAGAAGTGAAATAATTGTAGTTTCTGATGAACAAAATAAGATTTGTCTCCCAATATTATTTATAGAGAGAACAACTATTTGAGAAATGTTTGAAGATTTTTTTTTTTGTTATACCATTGGACATTGGGGACCAAGTCCCCATAGACTTTTTACTGGGACCACCAATTAACTTCACAGAGACAAATGAGAAACAAAAATACGATTTTTTGCTGCTGTCACCATGGGACCCATTTTAGTTAACAAGGTAACAGGGAAACCTTCCAGGTCTTTTTCCCAATTCTCTCAGCTGTCTAGACCCACAAACTTGATTTTACCAGAGTAAAGACTTCATCAAATATATTTATTTTCTTCCACACCAACTAAGAATAACAGTTGGATCAGCTAAAACGAGCCCAGAGTTTGACACTGGTGATATCATAAAAGGAACCATCCCTGATCCATTTCTTTCTTTTCACATTTCTTGATTTACAAGAAGTTGGATGGCTTTAGAAAGCAATACCATGATATCTTTAAAAGATTTGTTGTGTAGGGGTATTACAGAATGCACTTTTTGGAATAAATTCTTATGGTCTCTTCCCCCAAGTAACAAAAAAGCAATTTATAGAAATAAAAGTCTAAAGAGGATTTCAGAAATGACTTCACCCATTTTTGCATCAAGGCAAAGTGGGATTGTATGGAACTATATGGTGGCAGGTAGTAAATATGGCACAATGATGTCCATAACAAAAATTGCTAAAGGGAAGTGAAAATCATGTTACAATGCACTTTCAAGTGTTTCAGTGAAAGATGTTATTTTAATATTATCACAGACTCGATACACTAAAACTTGTACTGATTGGTGCAGGTTGTGTTTTTATTTAGCTAAATCTTAAAGCCAGGGAAAATATAGCTAGAGGACTTAGAAACAAATAATATGCAGAAGGTAAATTTAAAACAAAGACAATAGTACTAACTGAAAATGTATTATTTGAAGTAATTCATAATTCCATTTGTATATTGTGAGATATAGATGTATTTAATGTATTTTTCTGCTGCTACTTAGATTTGAAAGAAAAATTAGTAAAGCAACTTAAAATCAAAACTAATGCTAAGATTTAGGTTTTAATGTCACCATAATATTTAGATTATAATAAATATAAACATTTCTAATATATCTGGAAAATAAACTTGTATTTGATTGTTTCTTATTTTGAAACCATAACATTTTACCTGACAAGTACTCAGTACTCTGATTCCTTTTGTTTATTATTCTTGTTTAAAGTACTTACAACATGAATGGCTATAAATCTCTGATGGCTCAGAGCTTATCCTACAAGAGTTTTAACAGAGGAATTTCAGTACTGTGTGTTATGAGAACAGCCTGCTGAAAACTCATGCCAAGTTATGAACAATCCTTCCCAATGGATATCAGCTTTCCATCACAATTCCCGTGTGATTTTCAGAAGTCAGTACATGCTTTAAATTTTGGCTCTGTGAATGACTTTGTTTTCTTTTCTGGCTTGTGGGATCCATTTTTCATACTCTCTTAACCTTCTTGGGTAAACTGTGTGAAAGATAATTTAGGCTGGCAGCTTTCTAATACTCCACCCAGAACATTTTGCAGCACCTGTGCTCTGTCCTTGGTCAATAATCTACCTGAAAATTTTAACAATTAGGATTGCCTCCATGATTTGAATTTAGAAAGGAGTGAATGGATTTCCAGAAAGTAGGACATCTACGTGCACAGAGAGGACTGAAACACTAGTGCCCTCCAAGGATGCTTAATTGCTAAAAGCAACCCTAATTAGTGGGAGTTAACAGGAAAAAAAGGCAGCAGGGTGGACATCTGGTGCAGTTTACCGATCTCCACCTCTTCAAAATGTAACTTGCAGGCAAAATCTCTAAATGGAGTAGTAAACCTCCTGTGTCCTAATGGATCATGATGTGAAGAACACAACACTTTGATGATTTCCCTCTATGTGTAAACAAACTCCATCTTCGGTTCCTGTGTATGTTCAAACTAAAAAGGCACTCAGCAGTTCATAAGCCAGAAAACTTGACCATTAGTTCCCTTACTGCTACAGTAAGGGTGTCTTATGTGCCATGGAATTACTTCTACAGGAGTCAAACTGCAATTTATAAAGAAACTATGTGCACGTAGTGACAGCCAGCAATTATCACAAGAGGAAAAAGGAAGGTTGAAGAGTATTTGCCCTCTGAGTGTGTTATCAGCCAGCTTGGAGCAAGTGTCAGAATTGTTGACACATCACAAAGGCATTAATTTCTATCTGAGGTAGAGCAGCTCTGATCTCAGTTGTTCAGCTTCCAAGTTCCCTACACTGAAGGTTGTTATGCATTTATTTGGAAGACTGTATGTCATATTATTTTATTTCTCTCTCTACTTAGTACTTAGAAATTTGTGACCCAATCATCATTTTAGCCTAAGATAGAATATATTGTAATTAATTAGGCTCACTTAATCTCCTCCAACTTCTCCTACTTCTTGTGATGCAGCAACAGCAGAAGATACACAGCTTCTGAACTGCCCTCCCTTCTCATGGAAAATCTGCTGAAGAATATGAAGCAAATGGTAAATGAGAATTACTGTGTTGTGTTCCTGATTTCTGCTCTCTACTTTGTCCTCTTTTATGAATCCCAGGGGGAAAAAAAGCATGATAACACATAAAACAAAGTATTCCTCTCGGGAAAATAATCATAAACAAGTATGATATTGTTGGGGGTTAGGTTTCTTTCCTTTTATTCCTTTTTACTTATATCATTTTTTCACCAAAAGTTGCTAGGAAACACTAACTGGGTACTTGAGAAAAACAAAAGAAGTGGCCAAGCTGGGGGAGGAGGGCATCTGGTTGCACTTCTCTTATCTGTGAGTTTCTTTCCAAGGGGCAGAAATATCATGAGAATTGGGCTGATAAAAGATGGGGCTGGGGCAGCTGTGGGCTCTCTCTGTCTGTCTCTCAGCTTCAGAGGAAGACTGCTTGGGGAAGGGAACTCGCTGCTGCCGCCGCCAGAGCCCAGCCCAGAGCTGCTTCTTCTGCCATGGTGTGAGCCTCTGCTCGTGAGCGCAGCCACAGAACTGGGTCCTCATTAGCACCACCTCACTAAAAGAGGGACTCATCCCTGTCTGCTCGGGTTCCTGGGATCTTGGGCTCGCCTCTCCATGCCCTGCTGGCAGCCGGGCTGTCGCTGTCCCACCCGCACCATTTCTTTGGCACTGCTCTGAGCTTTTGCTGCACTGTAGCCCTGCACCCCCTGCCTGCCAAGGCGTCCTGCTTTCCCAGCTTCCACCGGGATCGGCTGCCCCAGGGTTTGTGAAGCAAAGCCTCTCCTCCATTCCTTCCCGTCTGGGACCGAAGCCTCTCCTCCATCTCTTCCCGTCTGGGCCCAGCCGCCATCATGGCGCTCCCCAAGCCCGTGCCACAGCGCCCCCTGCAGCCGCGGGGGAATCACTGCACCTGCCCCACCCACCGGGAGCAGCAGCGCCCCTGCTGGCTGCGAGCGGAGCTGCACCAGCGGGAAAGTGGCGCGGCCGGAAGGCTGGGACTGGGCTCCAGGTTCTGTTTGGTGTTAACGGCTGAGTTGTTGTTGTTGTCTGTTTGCTTTAGCATACATAGTAGTAAAGAACTGATATTCCTATTCTCATCTCTTTGCCTGAGAGCCCCTTAATTTCAAAATTATAATAATAATTTGGAGGGAGGCGGTATATGTTTTCCATTCCAAGGAAGGATTCTGCCTTCCTTAGCAGACACCTGTCTTTCAAACCAAGACAGATCTGCAAAAAATACTGAGGAAATTATTGGCAGCTTCTAGATGTTTTTTAAATGTTTTGATAGCACTACTGGAGTTTTCTTCAATCATTCTTCTTTTATTTTTTTTTGAGGCCTGCCAGTCTGTCATTTATTAATGGCCCACAAACCAAACAGCAAAAACAAGACCAAAAAATAAAACTGAAATAAATATGCATTTTTAACTCATGATAAGAGCATCCTGTAATTTTAGGTTTTTTTTAATTTTTAAATTAAATGTTTACAACTATTAATGGGTTCCATTAGTAAGTAAAAAATTACTCAAAAAGCATCAACTACCTACAAATTTACATATCTTTTTACCTGATTATTTTAATTATCATGTTTTGTTAAAATTGTGCAAGTAATTAAAATATAATTCAAAGGTGAATCCTTTACCTTAGAGCATGTTCTTCATATTCCATTTACATTTTGTTGGGATTAAAAGTGATTTGCTATGTTTGCCTAATGCCTCTATTTCCAGTATGGTTTTCTTGTCTTTCCTTCATTGTCTTTTTAATATGTCATAGTTTGATACATAAATATATCATTCAGAAAACAAGCTTTGGGCTATTTTGCTATAAATGTTCTATTTCTGATAAGCTTGAATGCTTTGATGTGGTTCCTTTAAAAAAAATTTCAGAATTTTGACTTTTAAAAAAATCTAAGAAAATGTGGATCGTTAATCAACTTTCTGGCAGGAAAGAAGGAAGAAAGACTAAAAACTTAGAATTTTATCTCCAGGAAGGAACTTTCTTTTTTATTTTTTTTTATTCGAATATTTGATTTTTAGAAAAAAATTTAATATGTATTTCATATTTCTACTTCTTGTTTAGACAATGTTTATTCATTGGTTTTCTTTCCAAAAATCACCTTCTATGCCATGAAAACATACGTAATATCAAGCATGTACTTGAAACTCCCTGAACAAGAGGCTCATTAATAGAGTTTTAATATTTATTAATTAGGTCCTGTAATTAGGCCATCTGTCACAAGAAGATGAAAAGCTATGTGAAAAGAGTCATTCATTTGTGAATTGTGAAATACTTTTTAGTCTTTTTACTTTTTATGTCCTTCATTATTTTCAAAGACAAAATTTTTTTTCCTCCATTACCTGCCACTTCCACTCAAAGGAGATATGTACCAGAAATGCAGATGCTGTTAGAGAAATACTACAGAATGTTCTCGTTTCACATTGTTTCTTGAAAAAAAAAAAATTCCTCATTCTGAATTATAGAATCCTATAGGTTGGAAAACACCATTAAGGTCATTGATTCCAACTTTAAATGGCCAGAGGCAGTTATTTCACTGAGAAATCAGTGACATTCAGGTGCTCAACTACTAATTAAAGATACAAGCCATGAGTCTATCCTCCCAAAGATAGGGAAAAAGAAGACAAATATTTTAATGTTTTGCATTACAGACAAAGTGTTAAAAAAGAGGATTGATCCTCTAGTAACTTTGTCTCCTGGCTGTTGTGTTTTATATACTCACCATATTAAAGGTTGTTTTGTTACAAACTCATAGAGTTTCCTTAGTCCAAGTCTGTAGATATCAGAGGGATGAAGAATTTGCTGCTCCCCTAGAGAAGAGCTGCTTAAGTGGGAAAATATCCCATGTTATTTTAGAAAAGAAGGAAGTGTTTCAGAGCACAACTGCTGGCTGTGGTAGATTGTTTTTATTGACATCAGAGCTGTGACAAACATGTTCCTGAGCTGAAGGAAGCTTTAATGTTTAGGTGTTAGTAGTTGAAAACCTAGAGAAAAAGATTCTCCTGAAATTTTCAGCCATCTCTGAACTTATTGTCACTCCCAAATTCTCCACTTAATTTTTTGTCTTGGACTGAAGCTCTCAAGTCCTCTGCCCAGGCTGAATTAAATCTTCCTGCAGTTTACACCTTATAAAAATCATTGAGGATATAACTATTTACTTGAAGGAAGTAAACATGGAGGATGGCAACCAATCAGACATGAAACAAAGTATTTCAAGAAACAATTAATATAAACTTTGTATTGCAAGGGCTGTGTGAAAAGCTTCCATACTTATGGCTTCTACTCAGCGGAGTTTAACCGGTGCCATTTTCTGGGGTTCCTTCTACCTAACCAGAATCAGCAGATAACACTCTAAAGACAGTGTAACAGACCATGCCCAGTCCATGACAAGGAGTAGAACTTAGGATTTTAAATGCAAAGAGCACTTACCTCCACAGTTTGATTGAAGGAAACAGGCTTCTCATCTGGCAGCAGCTCTGAAGGACTGACATAAAGAGCTACTAGAAGGAACCTGGTGTATCTACAGTCATTTCTATAGGTTCTACAAGACTCAAGTATCATGCATCAGTACTTCTGTTTATGCAGATCATCCACACATTAGTTGGACAGTCCCAAAAACTTTAGACTTCAGTGTAAACACTGACATGGATTTTGATAACAAAACTGGCAGTTGTCATATTTGTCATAGTAAGTCACCCAATACTAAGCAAATAGAAACATTAATAACTAGTCTATCCTCTACAGCAGGAGGTCTCCAGAAAAGTGCTTCTTGATAGTAATTTTCCAGCAAAACATTCTGCAATGAGATGATCTCTAGAGCTTTTTGGAGTTCCTAAAAAAACCAGAGTTTAAAAGATGGAAGCTGCTCCTGGAATGAAGTAAAAATGTGACGATATGTTCATAGGCCAAACAAATGTCTCTCTATAAACAGTATTTTGGGAGAGGCAGTTCAGCATTATGTAGCTTCACTGTACATTGCAAAGTATTTCAAGCAGGCCAGGAAGCTGGCTGGAAGTGAAGATGGGAATTTGGCAAGCACTGTACAGGCTATCTGGAGCCAGGAGTATTTATCATGGTCACATAATTGAAGGCCTAAAAAGTATCTACATGCAAATGGAATATTAAATTACAAATCAATCTCTAAAAAAACAGTTTTCAGGAATTTTGAGAATTGCAGATTTATTGGTGACACAGTTTTTATTACCATTACTTGTAACAAAAAATCTTCAATCATAAGCAAAAATATTGGGATTTTACTGAATTTTTTTGGCATTCATTTCAGATACCATACCTATTTTCTAAAAGGGTGAAAGAAATTTTGTACAGGAGGAAAAGATATTAACTATCAAAGAACTGAGGCAAGCATATGAACCAGCCATATGCAAAGCACTTGACTTGCTGTTGTCGTGGCCAAGGTCCTTTGTGTTGGTTTCCAGTACATAGATTTCCTTTCTGTAACTGGCAGGTGAAGATCTAAACTGCACATTCAATTAACAAGATGTGCTGGAGCAACAAGAAATGACATTACCTTAATCTTGTCCCTGTCTCTTTTCCACAATCAGTGCTGTTGAAAAAAGGTCAGTTCAGCAAATGGTTCTTATGCTATTGTCAGCTGCCTAAGTTTGATTTAGATTTAAAATTAATACATTTCCCATCTCTGAGCAGTTGCAAAGAAAATGTGGGAAACTGAATCCTGGCAGCTTACACAAACACACACACACACACAAAAGTCAAATGGAAAGAACCAAAAAAATCCTTGTAATTACATCTATTTCTTTTTATACCAAACTTTATTACATTTCAGATCTTGGTTAATTTGTGTTTTGGGCTTTTGAAAAGCTTGGAGTTTAAAACAAGATTGTTGCTGCTTCTCAAAAGGGTTACTTAGGAAGAGGCATCAGTAATGGCTGGTACCCTGTGAGGTTGCATGAGAAGAGTCTTGAAACTTGGGATAGCAAGGAACAGAAAACACTATGGCTTGTAGTGATTCATGGAGGTTGCTACAGGTTCTGAAGACAGGGAAGTTATGTAAGTTTCAAAGGTATAAATAAATTACAGGAAAAAAAGGAAATAGTTCCAAACCATGGTAACTGCAGGCAAAGCCCCAAATCATTGCTTTATGAACAAACTTGTTGCTGCTCACTCAGCATCTCTTTTTCTTGTATGTTTGCTCTGACACAGTCCATGCTCAGAGTTTGCATCTTTCTTTTCCTTCTTCTCCTTGAAAAAGATAGGAGAAGAATGAAATGCCTAATGGCATTAATGAGATCATATAAGGCATTTATTATGCCATAAAACACTGAAAGCATCTTTGAACATTTATGATTTCTTTTTATTTGAAGATATTTTATTAGAACATTAGCAATGGGCCCAGTGATTTTAATGTCTTTCATATTTACCACTGGTTTGGTGATGAGGTTTTTGTCTGTTTGGGTTTGGACAGGTTTTTTGGTTCCTTTTCTTAATTTTTTCAGATGACCTAGAGGAGTAAGGACAATAAATTCCTGATACAAGATAAATTACTTTGAAGCTATGATAGAATGAATGTTTGGAAAAAAATAGAGTAACAAAGAACTTAAATCTGTGTAGCTATCCTATTCACTCTCTGTGTTTCCTAAATTTGGTACTGAGGATAAATTACAAGGATGAGCATGAATTTTCTTATAGTCTTTGCCTTGTGAATGCGCCATAAGCACTAATTTCTACAGAAGAAGTTAATTTATCCACCTTCTCATCATGTATTCAGCAAGTTACTTAAACACATGCTTATGTATCTTTAATCACATTGTTTTGATGGATTTGGTTATAATATTCCAACAGCTTCTAAAAAAACTCAAGTACTTGAGTGCTTTATTGAATGAGGTGGTAAAAGCAAGCAATACAGGCTACAAATATACCTATACAACATAAGCAGGAAAATTGCCAAGAAAGAGTTAACAATCATCCTAACTCCTATATGTATAGCACCATGGGGAGGACAAAACTTGACATCTTGGGATTTACCACAACCACAAGTCAGCCCTGACGGCTGCAATGGAACTTGAGTTTTCTATGAGCATTCTGCTGATCCTGTGGTCATCTGTAATCGACCAACCAGAAATACACCTTAAGGCTACTAATTGTCTAGGGATGTCTTACATGGCCTGTGTCTCAGAATAATTGAAAGCATTGCAAAATGCTTTTCTGTTCAGAATACATGGTGTTATAAAATAACCCAGTGATTATACAGTCATTAATTTCCTTCAGCTATTTCTTCCACTTTTGCAAATCTTAACTATCCTGCCTCTCCCCAAAGCATCATGGATTCTCCACTTGAAATCAGATAGAGAAAACATTTTATAGGACAGTATGAAATTACTTAATTTGGTTTTATTACACAATTTCTTTTTAAATCCTGAAATAGCAGGTATACTCATAATTTTATTTCCTTTAAGTCTGCTAATTTTAGGAGAAATATCTGGTTTTTATCTGTTGTCTGCATACTCCTACAAATAGATACATTATCTATATCTCTCCACAGAATCAACTAGATGGTTGGTCGTTGCATGTGCAGTTGTTCAAGAAAGGGAAAACATAATTTTGTAAAGAGAGGGTTCTCTTGGTTCTTTTAAAATTATTTTTTTGTATTCTTAAAATGACATTGCTCTACTGAGTCTCCTAAGCTCCAGTGCTATGCATCAATAGCATGCTAGGGCAGAGACAGACTGACAGCCATCCTGCCTCTTGCTGCCAAAATTTAAATATATTACAGAAAGCCCCACTTCAAGATTAAAATTATTGCATCCAGGGCAACAGAAGAGGCAAGTCTGGTTCTGGGACCGTAAGTCATAGAGCATCAACATCTTGTGTGCAATAAATAACAGCTCAGTAAAATCTGCTGTGATCTGACTGTGCTTTCTAGAGCTTACAACAGGACTGTCAAGGAGGTGCTAAAGATGTCAGCACTGTGAGCCCTGAGTCCTGCTGTACCAGTAAACCACAGCAATGGGAGGGATGCAGGTTGCACACCTAGAATATTTATCTATGTTACCCAAGCTCTGTCATTCACTACTTCATATCAAAACACTTTTTGCTTTTGCATTTAATTAGAGCACAATGATGATTTTTCTTAGTGATTGCTGCTAGAAGCAGGCACCCAGTAAATCAGTCATGTAAAAAGTGGGTGAGGTTTTGAGTATAAAGGCACATATTATGGAATCTAAATTTTATTACAGACAAATAAAAACAGCCATATCATCCAGATTTGCATTCACAAATTTTCTTTGTGTAATTAAAACACAATTTTCTAATTACAAGAGTAGAAAATCTGGCATATGAGCTTTTTTCCAAAGACATTAACAATATAGTAACAACTGTGGTACATACTGACAGGCAGAATTTGATTACTGGAATCAGCTATTTTACCCAAAGTCTGTCTCCCTGGATCTTTATTTCAAGAATGAAGCATCATTTCACAAGTGGTATAATTTTATGGTGCAATAAACATTGAAATTGTAAATACAATTTCTGGAAAAAGCTCTTTTTAATGTTGCTTGAAACATTTACTTTTTCGTACATAACTTTTTTTTCAAAAATCTAATTTAAAACAAAGTTTTAAACTCAGTAAACTCAGCCCCTGTATTGTTATATCACTCCACTTTCTCTATGAGTAAAAATCAGGAATAAAGAAGCAAAAAAATAGCAGTGCCATGAGAGAATATTAAGGCCACCATTTATACATTTCAAGACCTATAAAATTTTCCAGTTTATCAGAGTTATTTTCTGTAGTAATTTAGAATAGATTCTACTGGTTCCCCAAATCTGGATCTTCAGTCAAACTGTGTTTTAATAGTGCCGATATTTCACTGAGAGTATCAGTCACTGCTCAGTAAATGATGATTGCTTAAATGCCTTACTCTTCCTGGACTCTTTGTTTTTGGATACACTTAGTTAACTCCTGATGCTGCAGATACACAAAATCAGAATATGCTCCATGGTGCTCCAGTTTTGAAAATTGTCGACATAACAGAGCTGTAATTCTAGTTAAGACTCTGCATGATACCATAATATAAACACTAAAACAGAAATTACTGTGAAATTTGAGTAGCTGTAGAAACTTAGTGTTTTTTTGCTTGTTGCTTGAATTAAAAACTGCTTGGGTCTAGCTGAAGACTTGATATTCATTTTCATGCTTCTACTGGCTTTCTGTTCAAGGACTTATGGAGAGAAAATGTGTTCCAGGAATCAATGTCAGCATTTCAGCCAGTGCCTCAAAGCTAGCCTCCTATAGCTAGGAATCAATAATATGACCAAGATACAGAAACAGCAGCTTTTGCCAGCTAGGGCCCCAACACCTACACATTCCCTGCACATCTTAAGCTTCACAAGTATGTAAAGCTTTGAGCTGCTTAACCCAGCTGCTTATAACCTCTTCAACTGGCCCAGCTTCTGTATGACAAGAGCCAACTGGAGAGCAGTGGTGATGCAGAGGATATTTCCCACTTCCTGCTTTCCATGAACACAACTCCCCCCCGTCTTCCTCCAGCACCTTGTTCCTACAGAGTTTTTGGAAGGTGATGGAGGGTGATGGAGCTCTTCCACCAGATAGATTTAAAAAGTGTCAGATCAATTCACTAGGCATGAAGGATTTCTGAGACACAGGCTATAAACGCGACACCTGCAATGATTCTCTGCTCAGACAAGGTAGAAAGTGCCTGAACTTGTAGTGGAGAAGTGCCATGATTCATTTTTCTTTTTGAAAATTGACAGGGAAAAAATAAAGTGATATAGGAAATGGTTGATACCTCAAACCAATGGAGTACACTACAAAAGAGTTTACACTAGGCTGGTCCCAGCTACACAGAAACATCTTCATTCTAGATTCTGCAAAAATGAATAGAAGCTCCCAGTAACAGACAGACAAGACTCTAACATGAAAGTGTGACCAAAAGCCTAACCAGCTTAGAAAATAAAAATATTTTAAAGTCTACACAAAAGAAATTGTGTGTGGAGTTGCTAAATGCAAACACAGGATGGATATTCAGGGAGAATGTACATGGACTTGATGTTAATGAGCAAGAGGAATTGCATGGACTTAATGCCTTGAGGTACATACCTCACCTCCACATCTGCTATTGTCTTCTTTTTTCTGCCACTATTGAACTGTGATTGAAAATCAAGTTATGTCTTTGCAGTCTCAGAGACAGTCAAGACCACTTTGTAACTTCAGGCTCTTTTACAATTACAGTCATCCAGTCCCTAAATTGAGAGATACATGAAAACTACTGAAACAGACAAGGTGTCCCTGCCAGTTCTACAAAGGGCAGATGATCAAGCCATAACGATGCACTTCACACCAATTCCAGTACTCTAATGACTATTCTGTAGAAAGCTCAATGAAAGAGATTGCAAGATTAGAGAGAAGAGTCAAAGGCGAATTTTGAAGTCTGTCACTGTGTTCTAGCTAGTGCGTGTTTCAGTCTGAATACAGCGTTCAGCACGGTGGTATTTGGATGGCTGTGAGCAGTCATGGTGCAATGCCGAAAGCACAAACTGCACTGAGCTTCACTCAGCCAACAGTCAAGGCTTCATCTTAGTTTTTGCTGTATGTCTGCTCAGACTCACCCTTGTGCTGGGTCTCTAACTACGGACACAGACATCTTTATTCTGCCATCAACCAAATCAGAAATCTCAGCTACAAGTGTTCTTGGATCTCAGGCTCTGAGATAAACATCCAGATCCAAACCCAGTCCATTGCAGTTGTTTTAATTTTGGCTTGGGATTGGATTTTGTTGCAGAAGATTAAAGATGCAAAATACTTCTCAGAAGAAGATTTGGGGAAAGATTATGGCTCCATCCTAATTTTATGGACATAAAAGTTCACCCCATTCAAAGTCAGCAACATCTGTCACAAAACAGAGTGACAACATTTCTGACTTGGACAAACTTCCCAAAGGAAGTTTGGTGCCATAAAGTGCCATAAAGTGTACATCTGTTCCAATGGGCTGTGCAGCCTTAAGATTTCTACCCCACACTCCCCAGGGATTTTTTTGAACAGCAATGGTGACATGCGTCAGCTAGAGAGCTGACTGGGAATACAGCAAAGACCTTCAGGTTCATAATGGGGCTTGGAACTTGGCCTCCTCTGCCCCAAAGCAGCATCCCAGCCATCCAGCCATCACTTCTCCAAGATGTGTCTTGCCTGATTTTGCTGGAATTCATCCGTGGTTGAAACTCTTCTGTGGACAGGTACAACATGGCCCTCCTTTCTTCACCACCAGTGGCCTACCTCCTTTGCAAGAGACTTAAACCTTTCTTTGCCCTTTTCCTGTGCCTTTCTGCAGAACAGTGTAATTTTTTCAAAGGGAAATAGTCACCTTCCCCTTTCTGCCCAGACATCTGGACTATTACCATTGAGGCACTAACCTCTCTCAGCTTTTGTGGATCTTTGCTCCAAACTAGAGCCATAACATGAATCACCATGAGAGGCGGAGGGCCAGCAGGGCAATGCAGCAATACCATCCCCAGCACTATCATTTTACTGCTGTTGTCCCCTGTGCCACACAGCCACTCTTTCAGAGGGACTCCTGATGCTAAAGGGAGGCCAACTTTGAGCCTCTCACAAAGCTTTAAATATTAGCTAGCGATGGTGGTATCAGTACCTTGACACCAACCAAGCAAATGACTTCTCACAAATTCAGGTAGCTGATTAAATAAGGGGTTTGAGATTCTCTGTGGTGCCTAAATATGGTGGTGAAAGTAGCAGTCAGGTGTCCATTTGTGGACTGAGTTCTCAGAGCACTGATTCAGTCAAAGCACTTATTCTTGCAGTTTAAATTTACACTAACCCAGCACAGTGCCTTCCCCAAGCCACACTCATCATGTGCTTAAATTTGGGTATATGTTGTCTAAGCTTTTTATAGAACTGGGATGAAGAGAAATAACTGGAGATTATAAAAGTGCTCAAAAGCAAGTAGGAAGCCATTATTAGCATAGAAAAAGAACCTACATAGAGAAAGAAAAAAAAATCCCACCCTTAGAGCATGTTTAAAAAAGTGACTGGACAATAGTTTGGATAATAAATACAGAAAGTTCACTTGTTCTAGTGATTAATGGAGCAGACTGATATCTTCTTGCTGGTTTTGCTCAAGACCAATTTCTCAGCTCAATCACCACTATATTGTGTTATAAGAATCCCAGGGGAAAGCATTTTTCTCATTTAGCAACATTTCAGCCTTTGCACATATAAGGTGTTACAGTTTCTGGTAAATCTATTATTTTTACTTCTGTTTTGATCTAATTATGTGTTATTAGTTGACTAGGTACACAGTAAATTTGGGGTTATTACTTTTCCTGCCAATGTTAGTTTTTTCAGAAACATCCCCACCCAGAGAAAAAGAAAATCCCCAAGGCAGTAAATACTGGACAGTGAGAAAATAAAATTTGGGAGGTTTTGGGTAGGAAAAAGCAGACCTGATCCAGAACTGACTACTTTTTATCCAAGCCCTCTTGCAGCCCTTTATCAGTATTT
Organism: Pyrgilauda ruficollis; assembly: GCF_017590135.1. NCBI lineage: Eukaryota > Metazoa > Chordata > Aves > Passeriformes > Passeridae > Pyrgilauda > Pyrgilauda ruficollis. The sequence continues at coordinate 15,792,032 of NW_024525489.1, forward strand.
TAAGCCTGCACCAATCAGTGGATGTTTGATATCGGGTTATAAAAATTCTTACTTTTCCAGATTAGCTGTAAACCACTTTTAATGTATTCCTTCTGTTTGCTCATACAGCCAGTTTTTGTTATTGCCACTGCAGAAAGAAATTAGTTTATCTGTGAGTACAGACATAGTCATTTGCAGAGATGGCAAACCAGAAAATAATTGCTTACCAATGCTCTTTCTTTTGTTTGCCCTCTTTCAGAGAATTCCTTCTAGATTTATAGATGAGATCATGAGTCACTGTTAGAACTGCATTACAGAAATCCAGTATTGCCTCTCCTATATAATCACAGTTAGTCCCCGCTGACCACTTGGTAGTTCATATCTTGTTGAATTGTTTTTTCAAAAACTAACTCTTTACTCTTACTCATTCACAAAACCTAACCTTTCTGCTATAGCAGACATCCCAGTGATGGATACCGGTGCTGGAAATGTGCAACTTATCTTTTCTCATCTGTTTTACAGGGTCTTTTTCCAATTACCTACTCAAATAAGGACAACTGTTGCGATATAATTACGACTCCTCAGTTTGTTCATCCAAGCTATCTGCTAACATCATATATAGACAAGATAAACAGGCAATTACCATGGAGAACATTTGCTAAACAAAGCTGTAATTAATAATAAATGAAACTGGGTTCCCAACTACTTAAGTACAGTAGTTATTAATTATCATGTGGCCCCAAGCTATTTGTGTAGAGTGTATAATTTAAAATTCAGCATGATCTCAGCTGTATTCCCTGAAGCCTTCAGAGCTATCTTTTGCATTACTTTGAATTCCAGTATGTTGGCTGTCAAAGTTTCTGCTGTCTTCTCTCCCAGCTCTCTGCATTATAAGGCCAAGAAATGCAGTCTTGTGTTTTTGTGGCAGAAATTACAACTTTTAAACAGGAGTATGTAGAAAATGACAGAATATGTCATGCAACTGAATTAGATCTGGTTTTGTCACCTGTCATACACAATCAGCCTCCAGCTGTGCAATAAGCAATTTGGAGGTAGTCAGCATTGTCCTGCATATTTTTCACTTAAAATTATTAAAGTCCTGTTTTCATCACCAGACAGCTTTACCAGCCAGTTTTCAAAGTCCTACATAATTTAAACTTTTTTTCACATAGTATAGCTTCAGAAAATTAGATATTCTATAAAATGTAAAACCAGATATCTTTCCCACTAGAGGTGACAGCATCATAGTAGATCCATGGGCCATGCAATGCCTTCAAGGTTTATGTGTTCACCCTGAGAGGGGGGTGTGAAACACTAGGCTGCTGGCGATACTACTCACAGTACATTTTTAAAACAGTACAGTCCAGAGCTCCAAGATTATCAACCTGCTTGCACACCTTGATTTCTCGCCGTGTTTCTTTCAAATGGTTCCAAGAAGTCATAAGTATTCTTCTGGAGTCTTACCAAATTTAGAACTCAGACTACTGACAGGGTTGTGTGTTTTCAGTGACAAAGACCAGACATTTTCAGAGAAGGCCTGTTCATATTTGCCTGGTGACATAAGACACTGTATAACTCTGGTGTAGAAGGGAAAACCACAGCATCTACACAGGCCAGACCCACTGGCTTTACTTACCACTTTCTGCAAGCATACCCAAGATCTCTCTCCATATCTCACTTTCCTGGGCTACAGAGCTTCTACTGCAGTACCCAGCAAATAAAGTTATTTTTTAAACTGCATTTATTTTAGTTTTGGATGTCCTGGCTGCCTTGTCAGCTGCTCCCTGAGAGAAAACTCCCAGTGGGTGATCTATTCTACCTCCACCTAACTCTGGTTTGTCTGTCTTTAGCAGCTTAGTCCCATCAGCTGGTCTTGCCTCCCTATTTCACACCTATGTCTCACTTCTCTGTCCCACTGAAGGCATTGAATCTCAGTATTGAGTCAGCTAAAAAAATGGTCAGTGAAAAAAAGTATTTTTTTTTTTTAAGAAGACCTGAATTCTCCACAAATGCCTAATTAAGTAATTTTAAAAGATATTGTCTCCATGGCATGTGGTGTGGCATCACTGTGTTATCTGGTACCCCATAATGTTTCCCAGGTAATTTTCTTTCAACACAATTAATTCATGAAGATGAGTCAAGTAAGCATGGTAACTGCCATAAACCATATGACAACTTCTGTCTGTGGCAGACTCCTGCCATTCCCCTTGCCAATTGTACAGGGGAATTAAAGGCAATTTTCAGTCCAAAGAAAATACATGCAAGTTCAATTCTAGTCCTTGGAAATGTATATACTTAAGTAAAAGTGTAACAAAATCTTCTGTCTCTGTGGCACACCACAAATGGAAGACTTGAAATTATCTGGATGTAATGGAGACAACAGTGACCAGGTGCTTGTTGCAAGCACAAACTGGATGCTGATAACTGGGCAGGGGGTTTATCTCCTGCCTTATTTTGCAAGGGCATTGTGGGCTTAAGCTATGTGTTGTGAGGGACTTTCCTGAGTAATAATAAACAGAGAACAAACAAACAAATGAAGAAAAAAAAAAAAAGAATAAGTAAACCCCAATATTTTTGCATATTTTTATTAACTTTGACTTTTTCAAAAAACTGCAGTCATAAATACTGAAGGAATGAGGTGAAGGGATTGCAAATTCCAAAACTGTAGTAATGATCTTCTGTCACATCTGATGGGCAGAGTATTCCTGGGTCAGGAGACTCATCCTCCAAACCCCAGAAGTTTGGGGTGGAGAAAATAAACATGATGTCTCTGCTCCCCACAGGTTCCCCTAATGTCTGATTCTTTGCCCTTACCTTCTGCTGTGTGAGGGTCAGAGCCAGTACCAAGCTGGCTGATTTAAACCACCATGCCGTGTTTTCAGGAAGACACTTATTGCAAGAGGGGATGCCATTAGACATCAGTGGCAACAACAGTATTGGTGGGAACTTCAGCTGAGGCGAGATGAGACTGAACAAGGCAGCAGGTGCTGTTCCTAAAGGAGTTCCATACAGCATTGAGAAAATATTCTGGCAATTTAAATACAAAGACTGGACAATAGTTAAGGCAGTCCTGTACACTCCAAACTCCCCAGAGAATGGAGAGTTTGGGAATTATGGGATCATGCAGATGGAAAATGCATGCTATTGCTGTCAGGTACACGGTGCCTGATCATGTTTCATCATGTTTCACCTGTGATCAAGGGTTTAAGTAATGCAATACATCATTAACAGATGCTGCCAGAATTTTTGGAAGCTGGGTGAAGCAGGTGGCTTCTGGAATTCTACTGGTGGTGATGTTTAAATTCTTCAAATACAGTACAGGCTAACATAGAGAGTTAGAGAGATCTCTCCCTTGATAAAGAAGTGGCTTGGACATTCAGAGCATAGGATGCAGTCAAACCACACAGGAGCTGCTACTCCAGATAAGGTTGACACTCCCTCTGGATGAATAGGCTGGATAACTGGCACACTGCAGCTTTACTATCCAGCACATGGAGTAAGTGCTTTTCCATCTCCTCCAGAACACTGGACAGCAGCTCTGTCCAAAAAAGCTGCTTCTACCTTTGTGTGCATGTGTGAGAAAAACTCTAGAGGGGCAGCCTCTGTATCTAACCTCACTTTTATGTCTTTTGAGTAGCCTCTAGGTCAGAAACATTGATCTGTGAATTGGAGAGAATGTAGACTTAACTCGGCCTGTAGCCAGCTCTGTTTATCAGCAGTACTTTTTTTTCTGCATATATGTGTAAAAAAGAATAGTTTATTAGTCCTCTAAAAGAAACGTAAAAATAAAAGGCCTTTTTTAAACCTCTTGAAATATCCCTCAACTCTAAACTTGAGTACTTTTGCAAATATTAGCTGTAAGTACGAAATGTCTATTTTGTATGAAAAGCTTTCTAGTCATATGATCCTTATACATGTTTTCCAAGGAGCTAAAAGTCTTTAAACAACCAGTTCAACATTCTCAGGGACAAAAGTACTCAGCAGTTTGTTATATCAGCTGGATAATGTATTTATCATGATTGTGGATCAACTGGATCATGTGATTTATCATGTAGGTTTCTGGAAATACCTCTGTGATACAACTGTTTTTACAATTTTACTTCCCCAGAATTTCTAATTATTTATTCTGCTTGTACTTTTTAAGTCTTGTTCCACATAACTAGAAAACTTAGTGTGTGGCAGGAAAAACATTTTCCTCTGTTTGCACAGGCTGAAAACAGTTTGTATTGTTCAAATTTGCAAAGACAAACCCAAACAAACCCTATGATACAATTGCTTTCTCATAACCAGTATTTTGAAATACTTATTTTTAATTCTTTTTTTTAATGTAGAAAAAATTTATTAGCATTTCTAGACTTTGTCCAAAATTAGCCTTTAATTTCTTTGAAAGATTTGCAAGAGTAGAACCCTGGTCCTATTAAAATCAATCAAAGTTTGCTGTGTGACAGCAGGAGATTTGAGCCACCACTGGATTAATGTTATGTGGATATCAGACCCCAGTTACAGACGTGAAGTACAGGAACATTTCTATATTAATTCACAAAAATTAATTATTTTTGTACCTACTGTAATTGGGTTATGTTAATAGTTTTGTTGTTAATCTCACATAAAAATAACACAAAGGGGAAAAATGCATTTTAAAATCATCCTGTTTTTACTAATCTCTTCTATGACAAAGTAAAAAATAAGGAACATGAAAATTGTAGGCAGTTTAAATATTGCTCTGGAAAGACCTCAAAGGAGTGATGTGCACATCACTATTTTGGAATGGGAGTTTTCTTAGTTTGAAAAACTTTTGTTAAGTTCTGAGCTTGAAATTTATAGTTTCTGACACTGACCCACTGGATCTCAACTTCTCTTAAGATAGATTTTGGGGATGAATGGGCAGTAACATTCTTTTATTCATCTTTCATCTCATAAAAACAAAGTGCTATGCCAATGCCACTGTTCTATTTCCAGGACATGTTGTCTCAGCAGGAGGCTACCTGTGAGATATGATCTCAAAATACCTTGGTTATTCAATTTTTCTAAATATTTTATCCTTCACATCAGTAACACAGACAGGTTTTTCTCTGTCACAGGCAATGGCAGCAGTCCAAGATGCTCTGAACAGCACAGACTGAGAAAGGGCCCACAGTTCAGTCCTCAACAGATATCTTTTATTTTTTTCATCTGTAAATTAAATGTTTATCCTTATGAATTACAAGTCACAAAATTTTCTAGGCCAACAGTCAGTCCTCAGTGGGTCTAAAGATCTTGTTCCAGATGAAAAAAATCATACAGAGAAGTTAAAAGAGTTTGTTAATCACATTGAAGGAGCATGGTGTTTATATGCATAATTCATTGTGTATTGACCCTACTCTTTATTGGTAACTGGACAATATGATTTGACTCAAAAGTACCAGAAATCAGTAAAAGTTTAATGTTGCTAAACCTTTTCAATATGTTGTTTTGGTGCTCAGCTTTTTTTAGTGAGAACACTGTAAAAGTCAAACATTTTTGTCTAAAAGCTCTCTGATGACAGATACAGGATTTGTTTTCTTACAACTTCCTGTATTTTGATCACCAGATATTCCTTGGTAAGAGAGCTTAAAAAAAATGAGTATATCAGTACTATAGGGAAGAGAAGTTCATATTTGTTGTTATTTCTAAAAATTAAGTTAATTAACTAAATTGCAGTAAGTTCCATGTTTTCCACACAGCAATGATGAATACCATATAGGGTTATTATTCCAGTGGCATTATGAAATATAGGAATTTTTCTCCTTGATTACGTTGCTGTAATATCACAGAGAAATAAATCAAACAAATAATTTAGGTGTAGCTTCTTCTTAGGTGCCAATATCATGTTTCATTTCTAATTCCCAATGGACCCCCACTTGTCACAGGGTAACTTCATCTGTAAGTGCTCATATAAAGATTTTTAATAAATATATTGGAATGTTTTTAAATTTGTCAAAATTTAGGGAGAATTTTATCAGCAGAAAAACTCACTAGGCTTTCACTTCTGCTCCAATGTTGACCTTTGTAACAGATTAGCTTTTCTACTAGCAAAGCCAAATGCTTATCAGAATTCAAGAAAAGAGTTGAACTGACACTTGGCAGAGATTCTTGACATATGCGTTAATAATACATGAATGTTTATTTTCAGTTTTTCACAGTATCATAGGATCACAGGTTCACACTTTGTCTGAGGTTGGAAGGGGCCTCTGGAGGTCATCTGATCCAAACCCCTGCTCAATCAGGGTCATTTAGTGCAGGCTGCCCAAGACCACATCCTCACAACTTTTAAATCACAGATTCGCAGAATCACTAGGTTGGAATCAAGATCTCCAAGGAGAGAAATGCCACCAGTTCTGTGGGCAACCCGTGCCATTGTTTTGGTGAAAAAAAAAAAAATCTGTCACAGTGAAAAAGTGTTTCCTGATGCCTGTCCTATGTTTCAGTCTGTGTCATTGCCTCTTGTAAGTGGGCACAACAGAACACAGCCTGGCTCTGTCTTCTTTACACCCTCCTTCAGATATTTGCATACCCTGATGAGTTAACGCCTAAGCCTTCCCATCTCCAGGCTGAACAGCCCAAACTCTCTTAACCTTTCATCACAGGAGAGGTGTCCCAGTCTGTTACATATCTCAGTGGCCCTTTGGTGGAGTCTCGGTTGTACCTCTGTATCTCCCTTATTCTGGACACAGCAAACTGTGATCTGTTCAGGAATAACTACACTGAATATAGCATAACCTCAGGGCATTGCACTTTTGATTGAGGCACTGAATGTGGCTGTTAATGAAAGGTAGCATAAACAGCCCTTCTCACACAACTAACAAGTGGATGTTATTTGGTAGAGTAGACTAAGAGATGGCTTTAGTTCAGGCAATCACCCAAATTAAGTGTAGAACAGATTTTGTGTATTGGGACAGGAAGTGACTGAAGCTATTACAGCCTGGTAACATCAGTTATCTGAAGGCAGGTCCCTATTGTAGAGCTTTCCCCTGAGCACAATCCAATTCGCTCAGCTGTGTACAGAGAAGACCTAAAGTTTCACCTTTGCTTTGCTCTAAACCTTCTCTGCTGCGAACATTTTGTCTGTTGCTTCTGCACCAACTCTTATTATTGATCTGGGTTTACACAGAAGTAGGATATAGACCTTCTGTAACTTTCAAATAACTTATTCCAGTTGTTCAATAACAGCTGTACCCTTTCCAAGAGAGGAATGCACAGCAGTTTAGGAAATATGATGCACATATAACATAAATATGAAACCAACTATCACTTTTTTAAGAAAACATGGACTAGGATTTAAAAATAATGATGTGGATTTTGGCATCAACAAATAATTTTTGGAGAAGTCTGCAGTCAAGGTGAATGTCCAGTAATTTCAGCAGCATAAAATGGTATTATTTCCTTGGCAAGATTTTTTAGTGTCTTCCAGATGCCTTTTATCTCATCTGTCTTTCAAAGACAACAGATATTTAAACCTAGCATTATCACATCAAGACTTAAACACATAATACTCACATCTTTTTCCCAAAATACACGCTAGTCTCACTCATATGAGTGTGTTCACACAAACAGTCTGGCTCAGTTTTTTCCAACTGAACCAGCTCTGCTTTGGGTAAATAATCGATAAAATAACCAGCCCACAGGTGCAGAGTGTGGGAGCTGGCACTGTGCATCTTGGCACTGTGCCTTAACTCCCAAGCTTGGGTCCTGCTCAGCCCCTCCCTGGCCTCATGAATTGTTACTGCATGCAGCTGGGAAGAGCTTTGAGGGCAAGGAATAAGGGAAACCTGCATTGCAACAGCCAGAGCCTTGGTGAGCAGCCACGGTACCAAGACGTGAGTTCAGGCCCCTTAAGCAGGAGAGGGACCTAAACAGGTGTGTCCTGAATTACAGGGGCCACTTGTGGCCCTTAGTATTTGTGTCAGTCCAGAGAATTTTACCCTTTCAGGGGAAAAAAAAAAAATGGAGAGGCCTGTGCTGTTTGTGAAGGGCCCGCATAAACAGACAGACCATTTAACGTGAGGAAGTACAACATTGTTGGCTTTGAAAGATTAGGATTCTATTTAATACTGGGAACAGGCAAAAAACCTGATCTTTTTAAGCAGACAGAAAAAAAAGTTAACTGTGAATCAAGTAAGGGCAGGAAGTCAGATAAATTTCAAAATGAATATTCTCCACAGACATAGTTTTTTGGGTTTTTTTTAAAGACAATATCAATATCTTAGTTAGTCCCAACCTTTAAACCAGGATCAGAAGTGCTACACATGCTTGGAAATGGCTCGTAATGTGAAATCCAGCTTCTACAGTGTTTGAAGAAGTACGTAGGTATTAACTATTCAAAAACTCCACTGAAAAGGTGAAAAAGAAACTCTAAGAATTTTCCATGTGTGCATAAAAACTGTTATTAATTTGCTGGGTTATCAGAATAGCTTTTAGTAGTAGACATCATCATTACCGAAGTACAGTTAAATCAAAATTGCTGCATTATGCTGTTACCCTTGATTGAGTAACACTGCGATTGCCGTAAGGATTCAAGCACTACAGTCAACAAATTTGCAAGATAGTCTTGCATGGAAAAAAAAGGGTTGGGGGAGGGGGATAGCATTAAAATTTTCTTTATAGTTATATAGAACTCTCAACTCCTTGACTGAAGTTCTCTGTCTACCAAATGTACTAAAATGCATGGCATTGTACATGGACATACTTTGACAACTTTAATGCTCTGCCTAGAAAACAAAGAAGGGACTTATTCCACATGCACACACATATAGACATATATAGATAATTTTCATAACATTTACATGAAGTTTACGAGACAAAAAATGTCACAATGCTGTGTGATATCAGTCAGGCCTCATCTTCTGTTCCACACACATGGTAAAGACACCTGCAGCTGTGAATACAGGTGCCTAAAGCAAGTTTGTGTGGTTACAGACCCTGTGGAAGTCTAGTTATATGATGAACAGTACAATAAGGTGCTCAATATTAGGGAGTCCATAATATGTGCTATTAGGTGCAGTAACAATAAGATATCTTTAAATGGGTTAAGAATTGTCCCAGAGAACTGGCTGGGGGATGGCTCTAAAGTTGTTACTGTCAAGAATCAATGCCTTGTCCCACAGATACCAGACTGAAAATACTGTTGCTTCTTGCACGCCACTAACAGGTCACCTTTGAAAGAAAAACACACAACTGCTATTCAGCAACACCACAGCTATGTGATGTGTGGGAAAGTTACACGAAGAAATCTACAAAGAGTCTGCTTTTCCCAGTGGCCTTTTTGCCTGTGATCTCAGCCTCTCTTAACACGACCAGCTAAGCACTGCAATGATTTAGGAATTGCTCTGTCCCTGGCAGACAACACTGCAGGAAATGGGTGCCTGGATGAGATGAGACCACCTTTGGCCCTCCAATTTCATTCTGGTACTACCTGTCCTGTCTGTCAGAATCCTTATTTGTTGCTATTGTTTCTTATTTTTTTTTTTTTCCCTTAAGGAGCAACATACTTTAGTCCAGCACAGACTGGCTGCAATGAACAACAAAGTAACAGAATGAAACTTTAGCATCTGCAGAATGCGTATCAGCTAAGCAGATCCAGCAGTTCTTTCTTTCTCTCTTACCACTAGCTTTATAATTGTTTCATTCATCTATATTTTGGCAACGCCAAATAATTTACAATATTGCAGAAGTTATCAGCATGGAGAGATTGCTATTGGTGTTTTAGGACATAGAAAACATAGAAACTTATTGGCCATCTAAAGTAGCTGTATTTCCCTGGTAAAATAATCACTGGTGGTAAAATTATGACATTCAGATGTTCATCTTTATGTCTGAAGCTTAACAGCCCAGTGAATGGATGGAGCTGGTTATGGCTTGCAGAGTTACTGTTTCAAGTTGTCTGTAGGTTCGTGAATATGGTATTGCATTGCATGTGCTTAGTTCACACTTTCAAGGTGAACTTCCACCAAAATGACTGAAGAGCATATCTGTGAAATACCCTTGTGTAGTTCCCTCTTCCAAACTGCATTGGCTAAGATAACTTGCCATTGCATCTGCTACTCCTCACTATACTGTTGTTTTCACCAGTATTTAAATACAAGGCAAATACTTTAAATAAATGGTTCCTTTTATTTTGCCTTATGCCAAAATACACCTGGTGAAAAAAAACCAAACATGTTACAGCTAAGAATATGTAACTGACAAAAAATAATTTCATTTCTAATTCAAACTTTCAGTAATGTTACATAATTATACAGTCCCACAGCATATGGATTGGTAATATTCTCCCATGTATTTACTTTACAGATGTACAGTGATCTTGGAAAGAGAAGATGGGGAATGAGACATTATACAATGCAGTCACACAGAATCCCATAACACTGTGAAATTACTGCTTTTGCTCTCCAGCATGCTGGAGCAGTTGGTGCTAATGCTTATTTTCTGTCCTCTTAGCCAAAATGTCACTAGCCACAATTGCTCCTGACAAAATTAATCACATTTTGCCATATGTTTCCTAATGATCTGCAGATGACAGTTTTACAGCAGCTGTTGTAGATAAAAGGTATGAAAAATAAACAAAGAATGCATCACCATTAAAAAGCTGAAAGGCTCCTGTAATTACAGATCTCCATCAGAGTGCAAAGCCTGGAGTATGTTGACAGCAAGACCTTTCCAATGTATGGATAAAAATTATTCATTGTGATGTTTAAATGCATGCACGTCAGTAATTCTGTGGTAGTTTGCTTAAGTGAAAGAATATCGATTACATAAACTCCTTTATCCTAGCACTCCATAGGAAAATATCCTTACACACCAGTCAGAGGCTATCCTTATATATCAGTCAGAAATGACTGGTGCGAGGCTATCCTTATATATCAGTCAGAAATGACTGGTGCAACTATAATATTAGTATAAAATTTGTATCTTACCACCTTGACTCTGAATCACCTACACAAAGTTCATGCTGTTGTGACATTTTTTATTTCTGATGAGTTTCTTGCAAATAGTGCAGATTAATCATGTGTAACTCAAGTTATCAATTTGCCATGAAAACACTCATTAATTTAATTGCTGGTAATTGCATTTCAAAGTGAAAATTTTCCCATCAAATAGTTTACCTTAAACCTTGTTTTCAACTTTGATAGTCATAGCTTCTTTTTATTGAAGAACATCCTATGTTTTGAAATCCATTCAAGCACAAGATGAAATATAAGGGAAATGCCTGCATCGGGAAGGAAACCCAATCCCAGTGCTTTTACTTTAAAACAAAGAAACAGAAAAATAGAATTTCACTTTCTGGGGGGAAAAAGTGAATAAAAAAAAATAAGGTAAGGTATTTTAAGAACAATTCTTTTCAGTTTTGGAATTCTCTGATCTTTAAGGTCCCTTCCAAGCAATCAAAACAATCCACAAAGAATCTAAACTGAAATTTCAGTATATTTTCCAGAACACAGTATATAAGTTAATAGTACTTGTTCAACAAAGTCTGAACTTTGATAGTGAAAATACCAGGTGCCAATTTAAAATCTGGCCACTGATTGGTTTGACCATAACTTTCCCAAAACCTCACTTCTGGGTCAAACCACGACACTAGGTTGGCAAACCAGATGAAAATGTGTAGAAAAAATATAATTATAAAAATTAATACAAAAATCTGAAAATTCTAATACCTTCAACTTAGAGTTTCTGCATACTTTCACTCTGAAACTCACAACTACTAGATATGACAAAGATTTGCTAAGAAATATTAAAAGATATGTTGTTTTTTGTCATATGTAGCCTTTTTTTTTTTTTTTTTTGAGTTCATGCTACTTTGTCCTGGAAGAAAGAATTTATAACTTTTTATAGCACTGAGCAGGTTTTTTCCTCTCTAGAGGCATCTAAGAGAAATGCATGGCCCAACACACAGCATGGCCTCAACAAGAACTGCATTTTTGCCTCTGCAATTTTTCAGGCACAGCTAAAGTTACTTGAACATCTAACTATTTGATTTACAGATGCAATCAGATACCTGCATATACAAGTGATTGTAACTGCAGGTGTTAGATTGGGAGCTGTCATTTGAAATTCTGCCTCAAAATTTACAAAATAATTATTGTTGAAATTATTTATGTAGATTCATCAAATGAGTAAGCTTTGATACTTTGTATTCTCCTCATGTCAGAAACCTCAAACTTTTAAACATGTTTAAATCCTTAGGTAGCGTTTCTGTTGGTCTCTGCTCTCATTATTTTCCCTGCTCCATTTTTTTTCATACTTAGTGTGAACAGAGTCCCTTGCCCTGGGAAAAAGGCAACATTTACTCCTTTACTCCATGTAGCTGTGCACCTGGTTCAGTTGCAGACTTCCACAGCTGAAGGATGGGTCAGTCACTTCCTTTTACGTACAGAACCTGGGAACAAAATTAGACAGTTATGTAAAAATGGTGTGAGCTGCACACCCACTCCTTCTGATTCAGGCTTCAGCTGCATCAATGAAATGATTCTCACTGACACTGAGGCTTTATGTAAGACTTTAACTGACCTTGATGGCCAAAATCTGGCTCCCCATATTATTGCTCCATCTAACAAACAATCTCAAAATCAAAGGCAGTGTTTTCCCCTTCTGTCCTTTTAGCTGTCCTTTGCCTGCACTGGTAGGAAGATTATCAATACACATGAAACAAAAAGATAATGGAAGACCTTGCTCTTCAAATGTTTTGTATGAGAGAAAGTGACATTACCAGGTCACACAGCAGTTCTGTCCGACAGACAGCTATCGTAAGGACTAATGTCACCTTACCCAGATCTGTAAATGTGTGCATAAATAAATTTATGTACTAACAATTTATAAATTACAAAAAGACAACAAGCAAACCATGTGCAATGATACTATCTGAAATCTTGTAGGAACAATAGAAGTCTTCACCTGCTATCCCTGGGCCTTGTCTTAGCATTTTTGTGTTTTCCAGACTGCAGAAGGTGACACACTGTTCAAGTAAGGACTGTATTGATGACCACTATACTTACTGTTCTTGCACAAGACTGAGCATTCCACTGTGCCTGTGGAAAACGCTGTGGCCTGTAGAGGAAAAAATCCTACAACACTGAAGACTGCATTTTTTATGGACTCTACCAAGTTCTGTACATTTTAATAGTATAAATGATTCCAAAAATTCAACCATGATGAAGATTTTAGTATTTCATTTAATTATCTCTGGCAATAATTTTGTTCTTTCCCTTTTACATGAATTTTTTCTCTCTTCTTTAAGATAATAGATAATATAACCTTCTTCTGCTAAAGTGGTGTCTAGCTCATTTGTTTTAGCCTGGCAGTTTTCCAGATCATTAAAGATATTTTTTCAGTCTTAAATATTGGCTATGACACGGCTGTCTCTTTACTCTGTCTAGATTAAAGTTAGGATTATATGTCATATGTTTTCCTTTCATTACTCCCTTACATGATGCATGTTGTTAAAATTTATTAATAGGAATTACAAAAGCTATTCTTACTTGCCTGGACTCCTGTGAGGGCGAAATGAAGTTTTCCCCAAGCAATACTGAAAACAGCAGAAAATGAAAATAAGAAAAAATAAAATTTAAAAACCCACCATTATATTTGCCAAAGCAAAAATTTAAATTAATTAATCATGTTATCTGGAGAAGGGTAATAGGAATTAAAATCAGCATCTCAAGAAAAAGAACATCTCTGGGTGGTACGAGTGCCAGGAGAGCTTTAGCAGAGTGTATGAACAAGGAGAAGAACAGGCAAGAAAGATTTTGTTTGCTCAGGGCTTCAGAGTATCTGCCAATCTCCATTGAGAAACAACTTCTGCAAAGTAAAATGGCAGCCCTACACAAGGCAAAGCTCTGAGCACATAAAATTGCATGAGGTAAGATTTAATAGCCATGGGGCTGTAGCATGTCCTGCTGCTAATTCCTGAATCATGCCACAGGTCATCAGCAGCATAATTAGAAAGATTTCTACTGACGTCAGCAGGCCTTGGGCCAGGCTCCAAGCAAGGTGTAAGTGGTGATGGTGATGGCACACAGACAAGGACTTTGCTTAAAGCTCTAGATGTTATCTGGGAGGTAAATGCAGAATCTGATTGTTATGATTCCACACTGAAATCTGAATACATACTTCTGCTTCTTAATATCATAAGATAACCATCATTACAAAGGAAATTAGAATAGAATGACAAATGTGGCTGGGGGTTAGTAGTTATTAACATATAAAGATTTGCTAGGATGATGCTGTGGGGGAGAATGGTGCCAAATGAGACATTAAAAGGGTACAAATGCCAAAATTGTCTAACACCATTTTTCTTAATAATAAAAAGAATAGTTAAAAAGGTTGAAAAACACCATGCCTATGTAAACTTTAAGGTGGAAATGTAATGCTTTTAGAATTTAGAAATTCCATACTGAAAACTACCAGTTACCCTGTATTTCCAGTTATATCCCCTATAAATTAGCTTGGAGAAACAGTAATGTTCTCTATGGCTATGGAAAATTCTGGAATGCAGCAAAACAAACTATGAGAACCTCCTAGAAATTAATTAGTGCCTTTTATCCTTCTCCAGAACTTGTCATGCTGTATTGGAACGAAGCACGATCCCAATGCCACCAAGCACACACTTGTTGACTGCAATGTGATTTTTGGTCAATCCAATCCTCCCACCATGTACAGTCCTTGGTACTTCCTATGGTGACATCCAGAGGTTTTGGAGTCTCTAAGACTCCATGCAATTAACTTTTGTAATTGGGTAAGAAAGAAAGCAAGCCTTTTTTGAATGTCTTGTTGTTGGTCATCATGACTTTGGAAAATCTTATCCCTCATTAAAGCTTAAAGAGCAAGATGAAGCATATCAGAGACAAAACAATACTGTGGAAACTTCCTTCTTTTAGATTAGCATATAACTTTTTTTAATATTACCAAACACCTTGGATTGTCAACCCTTAAACAATTCAAAAGACCATCCTTCTCTCTGCAGGGCATTCTCTTCCCTTTCCCTTGGGAATCAAAAAAACTGCTACCAGAGCTGCAAAAAATCAACACAATTCTTTCTGCATCTACTGCCACATGATAGAGGCAAGCCCTTGATTATTTCTGTCTTTTGGAAACACAGCGAGTACACACCAGCCTATGAAATGGCTGCAATGTGCAACAAAAAGAAGGGCAAAAACCTTTAAAGATGTGTCGTGTTTTAACAGGCCATGACACAGCCTTGGCATGTGCCAAGGGGGAAGGCAAAGGGAGCTGCCTGGGAAGCATGTAATGTTTACCTTCCTGACACAGAAACATTTTTCCTGGGCCTGTCATCACTTCTTTTGAATAATTGCCTGGAGGAAAGCAAATGGTTTATACTGCTTCTGTAAGAACAAACCAGTCTGACTGCCAGCATCACTGGGGCGAGGCTGTCCCACTCTCCAGACAGAGGGCTGGGTCTCAACTTGCTCAATGAGCTTTGAAGGAAAATACAGAGTGGGTAAGATGTAAGATATATTATGTAAGAGACAGTAGCTGGAGTTAGAGAAAGGAAGGAAGGAAGGAGGTGGAAGAGACACCTCTATTCCTCCTGGAAGAAAATGTCGTCATAAAGTCTAGAAAATAATATAAGAAAGCACAGGGAGGATGTTTCAGATGTCTGAACTGCCACGCCAAGCACATACAGCTACACCACCCCTCAAATTGTCCTAGTCAGGACAGACAGACAGTATGATGCCTGCAAGTGTGCATCTGCACTCCACTGTGTTGACAGTGTTACTGGAACGTTTGCACACATTTAATGACTGACACAGTATAATGTTTTTAGGGTTGACCACATTTTCCATCCAGATGGAAAGGTGTGGCTAAGCACTGGGCTTCTTTTGAGACCAAGCATCAAACCTGCCCCACTGTTAAAAGTACTGTTGGGAATATAACATTCTTCTTTCAGTCTGTCTGGGGAGACTATTTATTTGGTAGTGTGACAGGTACAGCCACATCTTTCTTCACCAGATCTGTTTGAAATCAGATCTGAAGAAACACTTCAAAAATTAAAATGGAGATGAAAAAGGACCTAGGTTCTCCAGCCAGGTGTCCAGATGCTTTTCTTTTATACATAGTGTTTTGCAGAGAATTCAGGAAAAAAAGGAAAGAAGGTGGGATTTTCTGATGGGCAAATGTAGGTGTCTGAGCTTGGAATGGCCACAGAGAGAATTCCTCTCTGCTTTTCAGTAAGTGACTGATTTATCTGTAACAGGACAGGACAGTTAGATGTAAGAAGCAAATATTTGTTACATAGTGTAAAAGCATTCTTTGAATTCCTTTTCTTTTACAAAATTTTTCACCAGGAATGTATCCTTTGCATTACAATGCAGGATAGGAATTAGCCACCCTTAGGAGTTACTAGAGAAGTGGTTCCTCAGTGTGAGGAAAAATGTGTGGATATTTATTTCAAACTGAATTTAGAGAACACCTTGTTTTAGACCAAATATGTGGCTGTCAATGGAACTTACATATGAGTCCAGAGAAGATTTTCTTTTGTCACTTATTTTATGCCTAGATCTCAGAGTTTTGATGGCACCTAATAAAAAAAAAATTAAAAAAAAGAATTTGGAAAAAAATACAGGATAGAGAAAATAGTAGAGGTAGTTATGCATTTGGTAGAGGTACAGAGAGAGATAATGGTCCCTTTGCTACCAAAAGAAAATGGGTAGGCAAGGTTAAAAGGCATTGGAAACAACACTGATTGCAATGTAATTTCTGGAAATGAAAATGGTTATGATTTTTATTGGCCTGTAGAAGAACTACATGATAATAGTACTGCAGCTGGTGAATCTCAAAAGGCAGCTGAGGAATAAAAGCATGAGGTGCTGCCAAATCACCTCCTTGGCAGCCATGATACCATCAGTTCCAGTGGGAATGCTTTTCAGACTTCCCTACAGGATGCTTTGCTTGGCCCTTCAGCCCATCGGCTCTGGAAAAGCTGGTAGGCACGGAAGTATTTTAGGTTTTTACACTGTAAAAACTAAGGGGGATATTTTGTTCCCTTTCCCCCTCTACTTCCCTTATCCATTCATGGTCCCTGGCTGTGATGGAGTCAGAAACAGCCGGAAATGCAAGTGGCCAGTGGCAGTGGCAGTGTGGAAGGTGCTCGGGTGGGCAGTGCCCCATCTCCCCCCATACATCAGCTCTGGTCTGGTGTGCTGGGAACAAAGCTCCTCTTTCCTCAGTGCCTGCAGTCCTCACTGCTGTTTGCCCGCTGGTGTGTGGAGACAGATCACTTCTACAGGCAGTGTTTCTCTTCCTCTCCATCTGTTTGCATACAGAGAAACAGGAGGAGAGCTTGATTTCAGTCTAATCTGACTTTACAGCACTCCATCACTTAAGATAACCCACTGAAGTGTCCTTTCCACTAGAACTGGCATGCATGAGTAAAGCATGGAATTCCGTAGGTTTTCCGTAGATTCACACCATCTATGTAAGCTTGGACAAAAAGGGATAGTAGGAGAAAGAAAACATTGAATATTTTCATGGTTTAGCTCACTATTTTAACTTAATGGGAAATAAAGAACTTTTTTGTTTTAGAGATGTTTGTTCTTTACAAAAGGCATGAAAATGGCTGATGATAACAACTGTTAGGGAAAGATTTTCTGTTGGGAAAACAGAGTCACTGCAAATCAATATATCTCCAGGGAAAGATCAATTTTTATGAAATTTTATGATCATGATAATATAAATTAAATACTTTATGTTTACATTAATTTCTGCTTCCAGTTAGACCAACACTGTGCCTAATAGCACTTGCAACCAGAAAATACTCTTCCTTATTCTCCCCAATGACCCAAGCTTTTTGTTTGAACTGCATCTCCCTCATGCACCAGAGTTCTGCATTGATGATGATTTGCTCTGATAAATCCCCAGAGTTTCAACTGAACTCAGAAATGGGAATGGAAGGGAAACCAAGAACCACATTACAAATAGGCATTAAAGAAGCTAAGGCATAGTTATAACAAAGTCAAGTTGAGCTAGATGTGCTGATATTGCCAGTTCCCTTTGATTTTAAGAAATTTAATTCTGAAAAAGCTCTTAATTCTTGATTGCTTACTCTGAATCAGGTTGGGATTTAAGTTTGTATACTTATATTTTGCTCAGACATATTTGACTGCTAACAGAAGAATCAACAAAAAAGAGGGAGAATAAGTTCTGTAAATGGTGTGGCAAGAAGTGCAAGGAAGATAGCATGGAAAAGCCCTGATCAAGCACAGAAGGATAAAGAATTAAAGGGAAAACATGAAAGGACAAAACTTGGTTGACTTCAGTAGAAGTTTGCTTGTGATTGTCTTTCAAACTGTGTTGTGCAGCATTGTTCTGCCTGATGTTGCCACGGAAGAGGGAAAGCTTCTCACAACTCATATTTTTGACACCAGCACAGTGGGATTTCCTGAAGGAATAGAGACAGCCACTGAAATCCTCTTTCACCTGATCCTAAGGTGGCTCTTCTTAAGGGTTCACAACAGACAAAGAAGGGGACTTTGGGTGAAAAGTCATCATCCCTTACAGGAGCCATGGCAACACCCTTTTCTGGCAGAAGAGTTATGACAAGCCATGTCTGGGAAGGTGACTGGTCTATAGTGACCATCTGGTGACCTCCAGAGGTCTGCACCATCTAGGTGAGCCAGTCCCTGGGGGCTGAGGCTGGCAGGGTGAATGAAGTACAGGCTTTCTGTGATTCTCCAGCAAGGAGATTGCTGCTAACTGAGGAAACCTGGGGGTATGGAGGGTGATGTCCTTCTTTTTCCATGTCACTCTGTCATATATAATCTCTCTGCCTTAAATGGGGAAAGTTCCTAATCTATGCTCTCTACTAAATATATTTCTCTAATATCTTGTTTGTTTAAACTCTAGTTTTATGATTTTTTTTCCTCTGTTTTAATTAGAAAATGTGATAAAGCTAATCAATGAAGTGGAGAACAAGGTCTTATCAAATGAAAACTTGCAAAGGCTGCTTTATGACAGAGACAGTTTGAGAAGTGATAAAATAATAATGCAACTTCTTTCTGTTTCGACAGGCCAGATTTACCAGTACACCCTAGACACAACACTCCTCAACAGCCACACAAAACAGCTGTAAACCTGGATTAACCAGGCTGTTAAATCGAGTTTACAGCTGCTCTGCATCACCAGAATGGCCCAAAGCAGGCAGTACATACCAGTAGATATGGGCCTAATTGTACACTAATGAACGATGAAGTAGTTTAGGATGCAGTATTCACTTTGGCAGAATGAAAAAGAAATCTTTGTATAGAGCAGATAGGTTAGAATTTATCCTGGCTTTGCTCAAAGGGAAAAATTCATTCTTTTTTATTCTGAATGGATTATAATTAAGAAAAGCATCAGAGACAAATTATTCAAGGTTAGAAATTTAAAAGAGCTTCAAGAATACATCCACTTATTCCAGATATATTAATGCCTGCCCAGGCTGGAGTTACAACAAGTGGAATTCATAGTTTAATTATAAAATAATGGTCAAAAAATCCTGCATAGGTAAGCATGCGTCTCCATTAGGGAAGAAAAATCATTACAGAAAACAAGATTAAAAGTTAATGTTGCAAATCTCATTGTCTGTATAACTTCATTAATGCTGGATAACTACTGTATAATTAGCATGGTGTTCATTGTAGAAATCTGTTGAAACAGTTGAAATTAAGTCCACCTGCTTAGTCTGTAGTTACCTTAAAAAACACCCCAAAGATCAGAGTGTTTTTCAGTGCTTTAAGACTCTGGTTTTCCTCTGTAAAAAAGGCTTATGGCCTTAAGGCATTCACCTTGATGGGAATCAAACAGTCTTCAGCATAATTTGACAAACAGAAAGCATAAAAACTCCAGATGACTGGTTCTCATTCATATATGCAATGAATCATACTTAAATTGCAGGGGAAAGCTGGGACAGGACAACTCAGAAGCAGAGTAGCTCATTTTCCTCTTCTGCCTCACAAGCCTTCACCAACAGTAGTGCAAGACATGATCTGGAGACCTGGGCCCTCTGCAATGAAGATTCCTGCCTCATACATCCCTCCAGGTCACTCCAGAAGCCAAGAGGGCCTTTCAACTTGATTTACCTTGGGGGGTCTGCCTTCCAAAATCAGTTGCCAAAACAAGGTTTTAATTTAAGCAGAACTGAGCCTATTTTGGCCAGGCTGGGGAGAGTCTGACTGTGGGTACATTCGTGTAGCCAGGGGCAGGCTGAGGTGAGCCCAGCTTTGTGCGCTGAGCCTTAGCCCACATCCCCACAGGCTGTGCACCAGCCCATGTCCCACCTCTCAGCTGTTTGGTGACCAGTCACCCACCACTCAGTTTGGTGACCAGCTTAGGCCAAGGGCTGTGCTCACCACGAGTACACGGCTTCCCCTTCACAGCTGAGCAGCATCCAGCTGGCCCGGAGCACGAGCGCGGAGGGATGATGTTCACCTGTGGAACACCGTGTAGAATACACCAGTAAAATATTACATTCACTTTGAAAACACATTACCCCAAGAGGGATAAAAAATATACCAGTTTAAAGAAAAAGCCAGGAAAATCTGGTCTTCAGGTTGTAAGATATTTAACCTTTTTCATTCCCAAGTGTTGAACATCCCACATATTTTCAGTAATAATACTAGCAGTAACAATAATAAGAGGAAATCAAAACATGAAAAAAAAAGGCAGAGCTGAACTCAAAGTACTAAGAAGGTATTCTGAAAATTATGCAGCTACAAGGCATAATTTAGGAAATCATACTTAACCAGAGGAAATAGAAAAAGGGAGGAAACCCTCATAAAAAAAAGGACAAAACTATTCAGAAAAGTCTTTTGTTGCTGAAACTACAAAAGCAAATGATGAATCAGGTTGTGGCGTGTCATTAGAAGGAAATGTCTCTTCCCAATGAAAATGGCTTTTATACAACTCAAAAACACAATTTTCATGTTGTATTTAATGGAGATCTCACTTCTTAGGGAAAAAACATGCACAAAGAATACATTTCCAGAGCCAATATAAAACCTTTTGATAAAAGTAACTACTTCAAACAAGCAAAAAGCTTGTGGACACATTCATAACAGACAATATTCAGACAATATCACAACAATAATAGAATGTGGTTGTTTAATAGATGCACACTACTATTGCTTCCTTTTCTTACACTGCCCAAGAGATACTTTATTATAATAAATCCAGTCAAGTCCAAATGGGAAGATACTGCTAACATATATGTGCAATTCTGTGACCATAATCCCACAGGAAATGTGTTGCTGCATGTCCTTACAGACCAATCTCTCAGCATAAAAATTTGTCACCACCTTGGTCTCAAAAGAATGAGCCCAGATTATATACAAGGAGGATCTGGACGCTTATTTATTGTGAGTATCTGTCTCTTTTAGTGCTTCATTATTATCTGCATGGATGAGCAGATTAACCGGGTATCTCTGTTTGGGAGGATAAATATACTTGTATGTGATATCTAGGAGGAAGGGTGGATGTTTTTCTGGATGCCTGCTCCCAGAAACTAAATTGGTTTATGGAGGAGTCTTCTGGTTCTCATTCAGGGGACAGTTAACTTTCGGGTCAG
The DNA here is from genome assembly GCF_017590135.1 of Pyrgilauda ruficollis. Lineage (NCBI taxonomy): Eukaryota > Metazoa > Chordata > Aves > Passeriformes > Passeridae > Pyrgilauda > Pyrgilauda ruficollis. The sequence continues at coordinate 15,813,582 of NW_024525489.1, forward strand.
ATTGCAGGTGTTTTGGGAACAGTTTGGCTTCTGGAAGTAGGATCTTGACATAACAGACAGGGAACAGAAAGAAAAAAAGAAAAAACCGATTACAGGGTGCTAGTTCAGTCCCAAATTAGGGCTAGGTGTCTGGGGCTTCCAGGCAGAGGGAGCCACAATTTGAGCTGCCCACAAAAGGCCATGGCTGAGCTGTCCTTCACTGCTCACTGGGGCGAAAGGGTCACCCAAGCCTGATGTGCACTGGATGCTCAATGGCTCCATCCCCAGCCACCCAGGCATTGAGGAAAGTCAAGCACATGTCACTCTGAGTTTATCCCTGCATATGCTTTCATGGAAACGTGTGTCCTGGGGGATGAGGGATGCTCACCCCTGCTATAACAGCGTGCACTTACGCATTTATGTCAGTGCATTAGTACCAGATGGGGCTCTCACTCCAACCATTCTCCACTTAATCCATATTCTTAAAGAATATTCAGCATTGGGTAAGGTACTGAAATATTTCAGGGTCTGTGTCTGTGGGGATCAAGATGGGTCAAGGTGAACCTTGCACTGATTTAAAACAACTTGGAGGACATTAACTCTGTGTGCATGACAGCAACCAGTTATTCCCTCCCTTGGTTTAACTTCTGTAAAAAGTTGTTTTGCATGCATCCATCACACGTGAATGTAAATCTTTAAGCTCATCTCTGAAATGCCTGAAAGTGGCCTTTTATGGGAACAGATCACTGGATAACACATCTGACCTGTTATAACCGTATTTCATGTGTTATAACTAACACAAAAATAATGCTGGGGTCCCACCTGTCTGTACATCAAAAGTTAGGAAGATACAAAATAGAAACGGAGTAAGACTCCTCTAAGAGAACTGCTAGTGATCAGCCAAATAGGGACTAATTACAGGCAAATCAGAAAGCCCACACGTGATCCCAGGAATCCACCAGACCTAATGGCAAAAGAAAGTCCTATCAAGATTTGTAAGAACATATCCTTTCTCAAGAAGAAAGAAAGAAGGCAATACCATAGTTTTAATTGAAAGCACTGATAGAAAATCTACTGTGAGCAGAAACAAAAAAATATATAGCACAAAAGGCTAAGGTTGGACAAGGCAGATTACTGGTCTTCCCCCTTCTAAACTAGCTTGGTTTCTACATTCCTTTGAACATGAAGCTGCAAACTATACAAGGTGATTTTTCCAAAATGCAAGTTTGAAAAAGATCTCGGTTGAACACAGTTGAATGTGCTGGGTTTGTTCACACCAATGCTGTCTGATTTTCAACTGAGCATAACCTCTTGAAATAGGTTGTAAAGTGGAAAAATAATAATAAACATTATTTTCTTATGTAAAGGAAAAATGCATTTCTTACACTATTTTGCTACACTCATTATTGGTTAAAGATCGCCTTTTGTTAGAGCATTACATACAACGAAACTTAGGAAGAGTTTTGAGGGATTCATTTTAAGTTTGGATAAATGGCTTTCTTTAAAAACAAGATTTTCTAATAGTCAGCTTCTATGGAAAAATACAGTTGCCAATCTAATCTAGTTTCTGATAAAAGCAAGCAAGCAGGTTAACTGCACTGAAGAGATTTCTCTCAAAAATGAAACATTGTACATGTTTCAGGTACAACGGTCCTCAAAAAGCCCTGAATTATGAACTTTAACCAATGTCCTGAAAGTTAGGTACACTTAGGAAGGAAAGTCTTCCTGAACTGCTATGACAATGTGCTAAACACCTCATAATGAGACCTAAAACATTTGGGGTGGGTTTTGTTGCAGAGGTAACATTAACTTTCTTAATTAATAAGAAGAAAACCAAGAAAGGATCACTTTTTTTTATTATTATATTTGTTGCTATATAAAGCATGATTTATGAATAGAAGGAACGATGGATTGTGTGACATTATAGATGTAATGCCTGGAATCTGGTGTATCATATTTGTCAACAAAGATTTGAGACCATTACTGTTACATCCAAGTGAGTTCTGAAAAAGCAATGCATCCATGTTTTTGGTATATTCTACATAAATATGCATCTGTGTTTAGACAGGCATATATATATATGTGTGTGTGTCTACAGACATTTCTACACTGAAAAAAGGAAAGAAATGTGCCAGTATAGTGAGGAATATATCTGAAAAACAAATAGCCAGAACATATGCTTCCCACTTGAACAACCTGGAGAGCATTGGAGAAATTGGGTTTCTTGTCAGGTTTCTGCTCTGATTTTCCTCCAGAGTACAGGATGGATGCCTGTCTCCTCTTACTCCACCAGATGCTAGCAGAGATTGCACATCCCCTGTCACTAGGTCCCTTATGCTGAGGAACCACAGCAGGGTGGTTCTATAGTTATAGTCTCTCTATAGTTATCATGTCCTGGGCACATCTGTGGAGACAGAGAGCACTGCTGAAAGCCACAAAAATAGGCCATGCTACATAAAACAGCTTTTTTGGAGTATATGCTTCTAAACTTCAGCTTGAATATCAGTCTCACAGCTGCAAAAATCTGTTTTAGGCCCTTCTAGGGTTAGAAGTGAATCCTGAGCGTCTTTGATATTATCTCCTTCCCGTCATAGGAAACATCTTCTTCCTTTTCTTGAGACCTACAGATTAGGCAACTCTTACATAAATTGAATTTGAAAGTTTTCCAGGACTCTTGCTTGGTCTTCTGACACTGCATCTTTAGGGAGAAATATAGGTGTTTGCTCAGGAAAGGAAATAAATGTGTGGAAGGTTAGACTGCGACAAAGAGGGAAAAAGACATCAGTTCGAATCTGCTCAAGAGTTTGGGTGTGAATGAAGTTTCTGGAGAAGACAGTAGCAGGCAGATAAACTTCTGGAAACCACTATATTAACATTTTTAACTGAAAAGGTCTCACCTACTTGACTTTCTAATGACAGATGGAATCACACAACACGTACATTTCTAAAGTATGTAGAAATGTGTATCAATCAAAATACAGTGGAAATTTTCCAGCCTTTTGTCTTTCTTTGTTACAGCAAGAGACAACAGAGAAATGAGGCAATCGATCACAGCTTGTACACTCAGTGTCCTAAGGCTTGCAGGATGCTCTGTAATTTGTGATTTGACCTCTTGATACCTTTCTCTTGCTGAGGTTCTCACAGAAAAAAAATTATGTGCCAATGAAGAGTGACACAAGATTTATCTTCTTTGACTGGCTAGGTCACAACAACACTTTGGGTTATTCTATAGCCATATGTGATGGCTGGGAAAGATATAGTAAGGCTCTGTGGAATTACTTCCTACAAGCATCACCAGGAAAGCCACAAAACACACCTAGGTCTATCAGATGGAGGATCAGGTGATCCATAATACAGGAGCAACCACAACAACATAAATATCTTGGATTAAAGGAAGCAAAACCCAATCTGAATAACAGTGAGTAGCACTCTGCACTGCAATTGTCCACTGCACCGCATTCCAGTACATGCAACACGTATGGTGCTACAAGACTCATGCCATAATTTCCATGCCACTGCCGCTTGGCTGCCAGAAAAGGAATGGTCAAATTCAGCAACCGGGACAGACTGACCTTGGGTCTGGCTAGTCCTTAGTTCCTCAGTGGGTGTGCTGAGCTCCCTGGCTGGCCCTGGTGTGGCCTGCAAAGTGCTGCAATGTCCTCTGGAAGATGAACCAAGGCATTCACTGCTGGCCTAGGATCAAGAGTTGGGAGTACATGTTTGCTCACCTGCTCATTCAGCATCCTCTGCACCTGCATCTCCTACTAGCTCATTACTGTTGCTTAATCCAGGCTTTGTTATCCCTGAACAGTACAGGCCAGCAATCCCTTGTGTACCAGCCTCTTGTCAGGGCAACTTAGAGGCATTCTACAGACCTGGTAGTTCTCTGATAATAATAACCTTCATGTTGTTTTATAAGCCTGAAACGTAGATTGCAAGAGATATTTGCTTACAAACTAGGAAATCAGCAATGGGAATGACAGAGGGATATGTGCTCTTCTTATCTGGCCACCTTTGCTCTTCCTGGCAGCCAGGTCATATATTTATTTGCTGGGTACAACTGTATATAATGAGTCCTGCCACATCCAGCATTTGATGCACTGCCCTCATGCACACACACACTCACCTCACTCACTGCTCTGCTATTTACTTCTGATTTATGGTCCGCTGGCAATCCACATGGAATGGGATTGAAAATGTTGCACTGAGTGAATTAATTATAGACCACCAGATTTATAGGCCACCTACTGTATTTAAAAATAATTGAACTGTGAAATTATTAAGTTAATTGACAATTTCTGTAAGTTGAGGGTTAGGTAATTACAAATGGCAATTATGGAAGAACAAAAGTACATTAAGCAGCACTGGTGAGAGTAAAAATTTCTGGTACTTCAGAGGTCTGTTTTTAACTTCAGTATGCATGAGCTTTCATGAAACCAATGAATCCAAACAAGGTATGAATCTTCAAGAAGGAAGAATTAAAATAATATCAAATGTTTTAGAAAATTATATTAATTTCTGAGAAAACAATATTGAAAATTAGGCTAATAAGGAAATAAATTTAAATAAGAAATACTGGGGAACTAGGCAAAAGTGGAAAATTGCAACTACTAAAAAAAATTGCAAATACTAAAGAAAATACTTGTGTTAAAATAGTCGTATGACAAATATGGAGACATACATGGAGAAATAGATTCAGTGCATCATTTTTAGAAAGAGGTTTTAATAATACAGGATGGGGCAAAGAAGATAATTTGTACAGTGGCCTGTAATGAAGTCCATGATTCTGGTCACTGTAAGAAGAAAAATTACAATAGCATTTTAAGCAGAAAAAAATAATTAGAAAAACTGAGATGATCTTAAACTGTAACGAAGGACTGAGTACTGAAGTCACAAATATACTCTGCTAAAAAAGTGAATACAGAGACAATATTGCCACAGACCTAAGTGTTTTCTTCTCCTTTGTATTTCACAAAATAAAACTGGTGACATTTCTGACTCTCAGACACACTTACTGTGCAGTGAAAGATATGGAAGAAGTCTCCTAAATGTCACCTCAAACAAACCCCTAGGTAATTATTCTTCCTTGAGAAAACAAAACACTGGTCTTCAGTGAGATCCTCTTAACATTTCAGGGGCACAGAAAAGGGAATACAATAGAACAATCTTACCAGGACATGCTTTAGACAGTGCTTGTATTCAATAAATTCAACAACAGGCTTCCCATCTGCTTCAGGATGAAGAAGACATTAATAAAAGCAACTTTTACCAAGACAGAGTTAATCCCCAGTTCCCACTCCTCTCACTGTGGAGGGGCAGGCTGCAACAGGGTCCATGTGGTTCACCAGCCACTTGCCTGAGCTCCCTGTGCTGGTGGTGATATGTCAGGGACATGGCAAGGTCACAGCTGTCCTTCTGGCCCTGCTCTTCCAACCTCTTTCTCCCAAAGTCCATTCATCACTTGGCCCAGTGCTGCTGGCCCCCTGCCTCCTGAAAAATTTTCTCATCTTATGCCAGTATTAGATTTTTTTAACAGCATCTCTAGCCAAAGAGTGCCCACTGGACAGTACTACAAGTCTTCTTGACCAACCTGAGAACGGAGCTAGCCAAAAATCAGAGCTTTGTATTTATTTGAAACAGTAACATTTTGCAAAAAAAAACCCACCAAACTGAAATGAATTACAGAAATAATACCAGTGTAGTATAGATTTCCATTTCAAATTATCCCAAATTTCATTCATCACTTCCAAAAAAAATTTTCTGCTTTTTTTTTTCATGTTTACATTGATTTTATATAGTTTTGCAACATCAATAGTGGGTGCATGCTGCATGTCATATGATAACCTCTTATGTTTATTTTGTAGTTAAATTGTCAAAAGGCTTTATCTATAATGATATCATAATATCATGATATAATGATATAATACATATTTCAATGATTTACCATCTTCTTTTCAGGCTCAAAATATCATCTGCCTTGTTGTATTAACAGCTTGTGTGATAATCAAAGCTTTTTCTCTAAGAAAAATATTTTCAAGGATAATTTCCTAATAGCCTGTAAAAACTTCATTTCTCCTGTCAAGCAATTATTCACAGAACTAGTATCATAAAGTCAATGTGACATGATCAAGGGGAGAAATTATGCTCACATCTGGGCCACATCTCCCTAGTGATTTGAAAAACTCTTGATATGTGGAGCCCCCTCTTTTCTTACGAGGTTCAGCAGGAGCAGAAGGGCTTCAGCAGCATTAGAGGCACTCAGTGTCTCCCACGATCAGCCCTCCCAGCTCAAGGAGGAGTCAGTATCTCTTGATGTCTTGAAAGAGGTTGTTTAACACTTTCTTATAACAAAATCCTAAAAGTGCAGTAGATTGTGAAAAAAGCTGTCATAAAGAGTAAACCATTTAGAACAATGTAAATTGACTAGTCCTGGGGAAAAGACCCCCACACCTAACAAGAGAACACTCAGAAAAATAGATTGCTACCCTAACTTCAGAAACCTACTGTGCAGCCTGTGAATTGTCTGTACAGTTCCTTGGAATGGTGTTATTAAAAACAAAAGCCAGGAGAAATTTTCTCATAATCACTTGCACAGTTTTTTATATTATCATTAGAATATACCTTTGGAGAAGAAATCTCACTGTGCAAGTACATAGCATTATTTTCTGATAATTTTTCTATTATTTTCATCTGCTGTGCATTTTTTACCATATATTATGTATGTTTTCTTTCCCCACTGGTGCATAACAATGGTAATGGCTGATCTGTACAGTACAACCAGCAGCCCGTGCAAAATTTCATAGAAGCACTTTTTGGTGTGCATTGAAGGACAAATGAAGGCATCACAGATGTTTGAATGTGGTTTATCTTCATTTTATCTCTTAAAGAAATTCAAACACCCTTTCTGTCTAGCATGATAATTTGCTTAGTGTAATGTGCATTTGGTAATGATAACAAGAGAGCCATGTTTAACCTAAGGTACTGCACACTGCACTCAAAAAATTGATTCTTTAAAGTGTGCTTGTATAAACTGAGAATTTAAACTCTCAGTCCATGTGAACAGCTCCTCTGATATTATGTTTGTATTACAGGAAAACTTTTAGGACATCCCTAGGAAGCTAATCCCCAGGAGGCCTGAAATTCAGAGGAGGCTAATATGTCTGTACCTTTGATCCACTCTCCACACAGCAAAGCCAGACGGGATTATGTCAAAGCCTTTAACAAAAATACTTGGGGAATTTTAAACCCAGAAGTATCTGCAATACTAGAATACAGGATCCTTTTCATTAGGTCTTCTGATGTAATATTTCTGACTTATACACATGCAAATCAATTTGCAGGGATGACAGGAGTGAATGCCACTAAAAGCTTCTGTGTAGTCTTCATGCTCTGTCATGCAGCAGACACTGCTGAAATATGTCAAAGGGTTAATTTAAGGAAAAGCAGCATGTTTTCACTGCCTTACCTTTGTCTGACTCCCTAAAATTACTAAATATATTGCAAGTTTAAAAGTTTAACCAGTGATTTTTTCGTATACTGCTTACCTTCATTTTTCAAGGCAAGAGAACTTATGTATTTAAAAAAGGCTTGAAAAATCTGTCTGAATTAAGTTCTTTTGCAAAAATTTGATTCACTCACACAGCACTACAATACAATGCATAATTTGCTGTTTATTAACAGCCAGCTCAGCATCTGCACAATAGTATCAAAGTCATACTTATGGAAGAGCAGGATAGTTCAGCAGAGCAACTCATCCCTGGTAAGATTAGAAACACTGCTAATTTACAGAGCTATGTTTTGACAAGCAGCAATAAAGGAATGTTTAAAAAAAACCAAACTTGTCTTTCCAGTGAGAGAGACCACTATGTCATTTAATTGCATTTGAAGAGGTTTTAAAGGACACCTGAGTAGGTGGTGACAGTACTGCAGAATTTCACAAGATGACTGTGGTAAATGCAGCAGCAAAGGCAAAGACTGCTTAATAGACAAGGAACCTCAGCACCTATTATTACTATTCTTCCAAGAAGTAGGATTTCCTTAAATCAATTTCATATTTCAAGGGGTTTTAGTCAGCATTCAAAAAAAAAATTGTATTTAGAATTTAACAGATCAAAATCTACAGACACAGCCCTGGAGATTGCGGTTAATGTAATGGAAATTGGCTGTGAATGTCTAAAGAAATATGTTTGAAGATCTTACTGTCACTATAGAATTGAAAAGTCAAACCTACTTAGCACTTCAGCTTCGTGTCATAATTATTTTTTCTTGTCCAACTTTAAGTTCTTATGATCTATCTTTTCTGTAGGGATCAGAAATTTTTTTACACAGTCATCCCTCAAGATGGATATTTCAGGTTCTCAGAAAAGCCCTCCATAGCTCCCGGAAACCATGTCATTCAGGTAGCCAAGGGAGCCAACCTGATGCCCATTTCACATTTTACTAGTGTCATTCTGCTGTAAGACCAGTCTCATTTGGAGCCAGCCCTAAGTGATTTTGCTTCTCTGTGCAGGTCAATGGATAACTAAATGCCTGTGAAATAGTACCATGGCAGCAAGGTAATACTCCTATATTTCCTTTAATGACAGTTTTTGTTTTTCACTGCCATTCTACCCCATTAATCCCACTCAGAGCTGAAAAACAAGGTTCCATATATCCAGGTAATGGGTTGCATGTTTTCAAGGTCTCCTCCACATCCAAGTCTTCCTAACTCTTGAAGAACCATTACCAAAGTTCCTGAATTCTTTCTCATCTCACACAGTGTTATAAAGCACTTTATGCCTCAATGAATTCCTAATAAGTGTTGCTCTCCACCTTCCAGGTGCCAGCCCTGAGGTTTGCTGAGTAACAGGATCCAAAGTCAGCTTTCTCTACACTTGCAAGCTCCAACAGGGAAAAACACACATGCACGTTAGATCTTACTCTTGTTGGAGTACGAAGTAGAATTTATTCTACTGAGGTTATAGTAGACAAACACATGTTTCTTCTCAGAATTAAACAATTCCATTCTCACCACATAGCTCAGAGCCTGTGTTCTGTCTCACTGCTCATCCAGCTCAGGACTGAGCCCAGACTCTGACCCAGTGTTGGCCAGGCTGGATGACCTGGATGAGCTGTTCTGCTCAAACTCACTTGCAGCCTCTGTTGGGGGACCTTATTTTTAATGGAACTGCAGCCCAGCCCCACCCTGCTTTGAAGCTTCCCACCATTCCTGGGGAGCTTGAAGGAGTCCTGGGGCAATGATGCTAGCAAGCCCTCCCCTTCCATCCGCAGCTGATCCTTCACTTCATAAATGCCTGCAAAGTAATCTCAGAGTGTGGTGGAAAAGTAATTTGCAGCAGTCTGGACACAGATGTGGCATCCAGTGTGATGAGGGATTTGTTAGATGCATCTTACTCTTAGATGGAACACCAGCAACTTTTCCTTCAGGATGGCTGAACGCTCTCCCTGGCAGTCTGCTCTGAAGTTATTCAAGGTTTTTACCTCCCTCTCATCCTTGAATTTTATATGACTAGGAGATTTTTGGTAGCAAGTGCTTGACCCTTGTTTCTATGAGCATGCCATTCATGTTTACCTCAGAAAACCCTGCCTGGACTTGTGTAGCAGAGTAAGTAACAAATCAGATAAAGTCTGTGTGACAGGGAAAAAGAGAGTAAATCACTTTAAGAGCATAAATCAGCCTCCTGCTGCTTGTCCTTCTAGAGGTTAAAGACAAAGTGACAGGCAGAGGACAGAGATTAAGGAGCAGAGTAGCTAAACTGTCTTGCAAGGACTTTATAATCTTTTGGTAATTAATCACCAATAGTAGGGTCTGATCTGCAAACACCTAAAAGAACTGCTATTCCTCACACTTTTGCCCAAATGTTGCAAAATACAGAAGTATCTTGGAGATGTGAAAATGGACAGGGATCTTGAAATATCCCAACATACCAGCTGAGATCATTCAGATAAAAGTTTTTACAGAGATAGGTTTTTAGCTTTGAATAATAGGAGATGGGAAACTTGGAGTTTCTTCTGTCCTCTTTTTTTGTTTGCTTGTTTGTTTAATTATTCCTATTAAAAAGATCTTATTATTTGACACAAGATTACTCAGCATCCATTAATGTACTTTCCTGGCATAGAAATTTGCAGAAGAAAAGTAATTCATTGTAAATAATAAAGCACTATTTTTAGGCTCTCAAGTAGGCAGGTTACACAGGCGTCTCCCAGCCAGAAGTAAAACCTTTCCCTGGCCCATGGCACCGTCACTTTACACTGCTCCATCAACCTATAACAGATATAAAACTTAATTCATCCAAGTTCAAAGAAGCACTGGAGGTTTTGCAGTGTTGCCATTTCAGGTTCCATGGTGCAAGACCCCCAGCTAATGGCACTGTGTGCAGAGTCCTAGCAGGAGTCTGCAGCACACAGCAACTGCTCCAAGGAAGCCCTGAGCACGCTGGTGATCAGAAGACCATGTACCACGCGCTTTTTGGTCACCACTGAGGACTGGGCCCCATCATTCTCATTCAGAGTGAGTTACAGGCCAGAACTGATTGTTCTGCTCAGGGTTGCTCCTGACAGCCCTACACATCCAGTGTGTGGTAGTTGTTGTCACACATGTGATACACTCAGCCCTTTATAACAATTAACCCACCCAACTGTCCCATTCCTTATATTATTTAAGTTAGTTTTCTAAGCAAATGGTAATTCACTCTAACATTCATCAGCTTTTTAGAATTTCCAGATGTGGCCATTGCTAAAACCCACCAAAGCCACTGCTTCTCCATGAAACATTTGTGTCCCCTGCTGGAAGGACCAGCAAAGCTCCATCTGTGGGGAGTGAAGGTTGCTGCTGCAGGGAAAGGGCAGCAGCACAGAGAGGGGGAGAGAGAAGAGGGAGAATTCTTGAGCTTTGTCCACAGTCGTAAGACTGTATATTCCCTGTGCTTTCCCTGGAAATGTTCTAAGGGAGTTCAAGTGCAGGTCTTTGCCAGTCAGAATCAACTTCACCTCCTGCACGTGGGTGCTCAGCTTAGCTGCTCTCCTGGAAAAGATATGATGCTCTTTCGAAACAAGCAAACTGCTTTTTTAAGATCACACAATACCTGAAGTGTTCTCTTTCTTAGCAACTTTGGTCCTGTGCCAGCAGGACCGGGATGTCTTTGTTAAATGCAGCTCTATGTGCCCTGGAATTCTGCATCTCCTGCTTTTCCTGTGTGTATCAAAACCGAGCGGTTGCCTTGCCTACTGTTGCATTGTAGGCACACATCCATTCATGCTACATTCTAGACAAAGAGAAGAAGGGAAGTGCTCTTTCCAAGCAGGAAGACTGTGTTATTACAGGATCCCAGGGACAAGGTTTCATGTCACTTAAGGACACCCCATTGCTTAATGAGCAAAACAGGGACTGTTGATAGTCCACTAAATAAAGGGACAATTTGCTGTAAGCCAATTAATGATAGACATTATTCCATCTAATTAATTTCCAAGTAGGAGCTATGGCTGGGGAAATATAAGAGTCTTTAAGTTTCTCAGTTTGCAGCTAGGAATTGATTTTTTAAAAAGCAAAAATCTGAGAATGACCAAGAAACACATTACCAAAATTCGAAGCAATGGTTTTAAAAAAGAGTCAATCAAAAGAAGATAGATTTGACACCATGAAGACAAATTATCTAATAAGCAAAATTAGGTGGAAGTATTATGACCAAGAAAGCAAATCCAGTCTTGCAGGCAACAAATTAGTGCTTTCAAAAAAATTCAGAACTCAAATTAATGTATTATGAAAATAAGGTGGAAAGAAATCTTAACATATAACTGTCAAATCTGGACAACGCTATAAGGAAGGCAGAAGTTCTGGAATTTCATCTTGATATGAACTAATAAAAAAAAAGAGAAATAAATGTGAATTTGTGGTGCTTTACAGCCACCAAAAATAATGTTTAACCCCTTTACAGTAAAAAACTCTTTTTCACTGGTTTTCCCTCTTCAAAATTCACTCTCAGTGTATCCTGAAAGTCTCAATTTCTACTTGAATAACAGTAGTGATGAAACTGAAGAAGTGAAATTTTATTGAGAGAGGAGGAAATGCATATTCCAAAATCCTTTGTTTTGGTTTTGTGGTAAGGATTTAATTTGTTTGGTTGGTCGGGTTTTTTTTTTTTTTTTTAATATTTGGGAAACTATAAGTTTTGATACATACTGTTCTTTCAACACAGTTTAAAAACCCTAAGTGCTGCACATGTCACAACTTAGTCATCCCCTGCTCTGAAAACATGGAAGATCAGACGACATTTCTGGCATTTCTAGAGTAACAGGTTGAACACAAACATGCTTTAAGTATGTGTTTCCTTCTGTGCAAAATAAATGAGTGAAGAAAGGCACTATCACCCATTCCCTGAAGATTGCACACAACCTCTAAAAAATAAAGTCAGAACATATTACTCTGCACAGTCTTTCAGGGAGCTGAGCTTCACCACTGAAGCTCAAAAGCAAACCGCTGTTGACATGTGGGTGTTAGCCTGGATTGTCAGCCAGTGCCCACACCAGGGACCCTGCTGATGCTGTGCTCCACACCTCAGGATGTGAGAGGTGTTGGCTCTGCTCGACACCCCAGGCAAGCAGGAGAAGGCTCTCATTTCTGAAACCTCAGTGAAATCCTCTCTGTCTCCCTGATCATTTTTATGGTGCTCACTGCCACATCCTCTGAGCCCTCAGTCATTTACTTCTCCCTGAGTCTCAGAGTAATTTAGCTCTTCCACTGAGCTCTTTTGAGCAATTAAATAGCACTTTCCTTTCTTTTCTGATTCCCCTGTGTGTCTTAAAACTTCAGTGCATCTTCCATAACACATTAAGGCAGAGATCCCTGGCTTCCCTACTCTCTCTGTCACACAGAAACACACATGTCCACTTGGGAGATAAATACAGATAGGCTTTATTTATCACTGCCTGCATTCTTCCCCAGAGTTACTCTTCTTCCTCCTCCTCCTCCTCCTCCTCCTTCCACATCCATACTCCAGGGGTCTCCAGGGGTCTTACACTGATCATTCCACATCACTGTGAGAAATGCCTTCACATTTATATATTCTGCCTCCAGCTAATAGGCACATCATTCCCCAGGGTAATCTTGGCATCAGCTAGAGCCACATGAGCCTGTTTGTGTGTTGCAGACAAATTGTTCTTGGACACCTACTTACCAACACATCTAGCAACAAGGCACTACTCTGCCAATATATTGCTAAATTTGCTGGGGTTTGCCTTGTCATTGTGAAACTGGCCTTTTTTCTTCCTTTTTTCGTCTTTTTTTTTTTTTTTTCCCTATAATCCCAAATATCTGAAGTGTTTAAAGCAGTTGAGCCTAGACAATGGTCTGGCTTGGATTTTCCAATTTTATCTCCATCCTTTCTCCAGGCTCAAGCATTAGGACTTAAGCAGTGACAGGATATAAATCCAGACAAGCTATGCTCTTGGTTTCCCCCCTGCCCCTTAATGGACTATCTGGGAACTGATAAAATTAATTTTATTTTCCTGGAAAACATAATGAGAGTGGAAATAACAGGTTAAAGAAAATGAAAAGCAGGACATGTAGCTTTCAATCAAAGGACTTTTCTTTGTAATATATGGGGAAAAATAAGTAATGTGTATCAGGAATCTGAGCAAATAGATTATAGAATGCCATTTTTATAACTTGCAAATATGAAGTAAACAGGGTTTTTCAGTGCAAAGATAAAGCAGAATCACATTAGAGATTACTGAAGGACTCTTTGCTGTCGACTTTTTTTTACAAGAGGAACTTGGTATATGTGGGTGAACATGACCTGATGGAGAATTTTCCCTTGCTGTCCCAGAGTAGTCTGCACAGCAATATGAGGTAGCTTGGCAAACTAACCATCACAAACAAGCAAAGGCTTTATAGTCTCTGGGGACTCAGAAATATAAAAACTCCACAGGACCTGCAGTGCTATGGTGGAGCAGGGACACTCTCATTCCCTGCTCTGGTTAGTTACACAGCCTGCTTATTCCCTTCCATAAGGATTGCTAAACTTTTCCTTGAGGAGGATCACTTAATGCCTGGGCTGTGCCAGTCACTGCAAAACAGAAACATTCCCTTCACCACCTCCTGCACTACAAAACAATTTGGAAATCTAAAAGCGAGAGGAGTAAGATTGTCCTTGTTCCCAAAAACAAATGCACAAAAAAACCCATCCATACAAGGGCACATACAGAAATCCCTGACTCATGCAAAATGCCAGAAGGAGATGCTACCTTGCCTTTGTGTCAGCACATGTTTTAGAAATGCAGTCAAGTCCTGAAGAATAGGAAACCCATGGAGAAAAATAACATATAATCACTAGATTAATGGCTGCCATGTAATGCATATGTGTGAGGACATAGAAAAAACATGATTTTGTCAAACTGAGCCTGGGATGCTGCTACATAATGTTCAGGTTCGCACAGAACTTCTTCAACTAGGAAAAACTTGTTACCTGGCAAAATACATTTTCCTTTCCTAGAATAGATATATGCAGAATGTGTCTAACATTCTGTGTAAAATTATGCCGAATAAGAAGTTTCAGCACCCTTACCAGGAAAAATTAGAATTTTCCAAAACACACCAGGAAGGAAAAAAAAACCCACTTTAAACCACATTATGTTAAGAAATTACAGTTTTTCTACAGAAAACACAGAAGTGTCATGACAGCATATCTTTCTTTCCATAATTTTTTCCTTCTGCTTTTATTTTATGGAGGAGTGTCATGTTTAGTTTTGGGGTCATTTTTCTGTTAAAATTTGTTTGTCATTCCAGCACTAATATAATAGTTCTGTATAATGAGCTTTTCTCATCAGCAAATAATCTTATACATTGCTAAAGTATTTCCTAAACATTGAGCACATATCAATATTTCCATTTTTTGTTCATGTCAAAAAAAAAAGACTTTGTGGTAAATATGAATGTAACTGCAAATATGTATCTATTCAAATGTTACCTGGATGTGTCAGAGCTGATATCATTATTGGATAATGTTTTACTAATTGGTAAGACAATGCTGTACTAATTATCAAGCCACAGCTTAGAAAAATAAAGATATATCATATGGGAATATATTGAGACATTACTCCTTTCCTTTGACATAGAAATCAAAAATGATAGCTGTTATTATGGGCTTGTATTAACATTTTTATTAAGTTTATCTTACATCAAATGAAATGTGATAAAAAAGAAAGACACGGAGCTAAACTTCAATGTTGAAAATGGTCTGATAATCATGATAAAATTTCATTGCTGGTTCATTAGTTCTGTAGTTTCAACTCTTGAGTCCTAAAACCCCCATCTCTGAATGCACTGTGTCAGTTTGCTGTGGAAGCTGCTATTCCACACACCAGAGGCTGGATTTCCCTGACTAAGATCAGTTTAACTGCAAGCAGTTTGTGGCATCATCTGTAAACACAAAATACACTGTAATGGGATACTCACACAGAATTATTTTTTTCTTACTTGTGGCCCATCTAACATCAAGAACCTTCAAATAACTCTTAGGAGGAGGGTGTAGCAAAGCAAAGACAAAGGTAATATTGTGATCTGGGCCAGCATTACAAAAGAAAGGTATGCAGATTTAGAGCTTGTTCCAGCCTCATCTTGATTCCAGCTGTAAATCCAGTTGGAATCTTCACACTGACTTTAATATCCGATTAGTATTTAAGTTTTTGATGAAACGCCATTTAAACATATTTTTGTTTATATATATATGTATATACACACATTAATATTTATGATTTCATACATTTATGTGTGTGTGTATATATATATATGTATATGCTGTAAAGGAATAAAAAGACAAATTTATAAATGCACTTTACAAAACAAAATTATATTATAAACTGCAGGAAGATAATAAATAAGCCTGCCTTTTTCCTACTTGAATTCGATCAGAAAAGCACTCTACTTGTACTTCTTTTTATGCATATATATGTTCAGTGCTTACAACATGCTATTTTCATTACAGATTGCCAGCGTGCTGGGAATTAAGGTTGTGTTGCACACAGACAGATGTTATTTTATAGAGTGTCATTCAGTGTAACAGTACCAGATTTTAGCACTTAGCCTGCCTCCAATTACCCATTAACAGTTTGTGTAATTGGGGAGCAGGAAAATACCTACTCTACATTGTAAAAATTATTTCAGGATATCTGCTTCCCAAACTTTGGGAAATCTTTCCTGTGAGCAGTAACCACTGTTTAAAAGAAAATGCTTTAATCAGGAAAGGAGTGAATGAAAAGCATTGGAGTATTTCTGCTGGGCAAAGCTCCCCTTCCCACTTTCATTTCAAACCTATAATGAAGCAGAAGTCTTGCCTAAAATCCTGTGCAAGTGTTTCTGATAGAAGGAAACAATCTGATACAGAATATTCTAATGGTGAGGTTTGCTAGTTGTTTGCATTCATTTCTGGTTTCTCAGTGGGTTAAGGAAAATTTGTGTATGCAGACGACTTTTATTTTATCGTAAAACACCCACACATCTGGAAAGCCCTTGCATTCAGCACATCCTTTGTCAGTGATGCTAAAGCAAGCATCTGCTATGTGCCTCTTCAACAGCACGCAAAATGTTATTGACTATCAGGCAATGATATATGGTTATTGTTCTCTTGACACATTTTTTGGATCCCGGTTTGCGATGGTACATATAGAGATGGATGGTGTTTTCTGAGAAGTTTTAACAGATCCATAAGCAAGTTTACAAGAAAAAGCTCTTGCGTTGTGTTGTTTTGGGCTGTAATGGCTCATCAAATACAACAGGGAAAAATCTAATGATGCCAAGCTTGATAGCCCAGTTTCTGGTGAAGAAAATGCCAGGCTCCCCAAACACACCTTCAGCAACAGGTCCTTATTTTAAGACCATATTCAGAGTGCTGAAGCCATGAACATCTTCTAGCGGAGTGTTTTTCCATTGAAAGAAGCTCTGCACATTTTTCCTGTTTGTTGCAGTGTCCACGCCAGGACCTGTACACAGCCCAGTGCCCCAGGATCATCTTCCTCCTGGCAGCAACCAGCTGCACCACAACTGGACTCTCAACTCTCACTATTGGCTTGTGAGCAACGACTTGGAAATTGTCTCCTTCCACAGGTGGAATAGTTGTGTGTGCATGCATGAGCATATGCTTGTAATCAACTATGAACCCCTTGTGAAGAAAGACATTTGCTGGGGAATAAGTTTATTTTTCCTTTTTGGGTACTCCTACAGTCTCTAAATTTTGGAAGTATGTCAAAAGACAGTGCACAACAGGATCATCCTTCTTCATTAGACATTTTTTGGTTTTTTTCTAACTTGCTCATGTTTTTCCCTTTGTGGAGCATTTTTTTGGCACTGAAAAAAATCAGAAATATCCAAGTATGAGCACAGACAAAGCCTGTCAAGGGTTGTACTCACCAGCTATTAGTTGAGAGTAACAATGGCATTGTGTGAAGAGTATGAGCCATGCTGGAGAGGCCCACCAGGTATCTAGCTATGCTCAACAACATTCTTTAAGATCAAGAATCTCCTCTGGGAGTTAGGCCCCCAGAACAACAGGATGAAATGCTGAGGAAGGGCTGGTACACCAGGGGGAATAACTTGAGACACAGAGCCATAGGCAATATGAAGAGTGAATCAAGTGATCAGTGCAGTCCCTGCCACGGGCAATACCAAGGACAAAGCTGGATGTACTTATGGAATGATCAGCTTTAAGGGAACATTGGGTTTTTTTACATAACTTGTCCTAACTGATTCCCAGCATACAATATTGTTCTGACTTGCTCCAGTTGACAGAACCAAATATCTCTGACAATGACAGACAGTTGTCCCTACCTGTGGCTCACACATGTTCAGTTGCCACATTCAGTGCTCCTCTCTGAACATTGAATATATCCACAGACACGGGAAAGGCAGCATTTTGTGCCCTCCTCTCCCCAGGATCTTTTGCCGTTTGCACCACTTGACTACTGATCCAAAGTTAAATTGGGTTAGATTGTTCTGTACAGCAGAACTGAGTGTACATCTGATGCTCTCTGGCACAGACACCAGAGTTTCCTTAATGATAGGGAATCCTTTAGGAAAAAAAAAAAAAAAACATACTGGATAAAATGTGCAGAGATAAGTTTTCCTCTTCTTACCCTGTTTTTCCTGCCTTGCCTTCCCTGGGTTGTAAAGTCAAAAGGACAAGGTTTTATAGAGCCTTCTCAATCCCTTGCAGTTACATTTTGAGGACCTGAGTACAGAGCCCAGGTCAGAGCAGCTTTGTGATAGTTCTAGCTCCTGTGAGGCAGCCTGTTCACTCCCCGTTCAACAACAGCTAAGTGCCTGGGAGAAAACGTGAACCTGAAGCTATAAAAAGAGCTGCACAAAATAAACAGAATCAAACAGACAGGGAACACAATTTATATAACCGACCAGACAGTTTATGTTACAGATTCACTTATCTCAGATGCTTTTTTAAGATAGTATTCAAAGAAAACATCTTTGTTGCAATAATATGCAGATCCATGATGTAATGTGTCAAGTTTCAATACACTCCAATAATACATCTCTAATCTTTACCACTCAATTGTAGTAAAAAATCTCCTGATTCAGCCTTTGAGACATGTTGACATTTCTAGTGGTAACTTCACACAAAATATTGAGTACTTTCAATTGTGATAAACATTATATTGCATGTGTTGGGTTTTTTGACTATTTTTAGTGTCAGCCAAGTTTGCGGATAAATGTACCAAATAGCCTTGCAAGAATATGCTTCAACTTTACTCATAGGCCTGGGCATTTTTGACACACATTTCTCTAGTTTTTGATTTAGCTTCATAAAATATCATCGTTTCTCTCAGGAATAACCATCCTTCTTTTGGAACAAGTATTCTTGTTTTCTTCAAGCTATTTTGCACAACAGCTCCTAAATCATGAGTCTCTCCAGTCCATTGCCAAATGAAGACAGCACATCAAATTCAAGTCCCAAGTACACTGGTGTTAATTTGGGTACTAGACACAAAGGATATGCTCCTGATTTGTGGCTGTGAAAGGCAGAGAAGTCTCTGTAATTCTCTGAAGAGAAGTTACAGAAAAATACTGCTGCATCAGTGGGAAAAAACTGCTTTTGTATGAAAGAACTATTGTTTTGCCCTATCAGAAATTTTGTCTGCAGGACTTAACAGATAAAATGAGCATTAAAAGCTTTTTAAACCTAAATAAAACAATCAGAGGAATAACCCAGGCATTTCTCTCTCTTTTGTCTTGTCCTCAATGCCCTGGTTCATGACTGTATTCCTCTCCCTGACTTTGGTCACCACCAAGGTGGTCAGAAGGCAGCATGCACACCCTGGCATGCTCTCCTGCCATACTCTTTCTGAGCACACTCTTCAGGACCTGTAGCTCCCAAAAGGGCATGGGAAATGTGCACATCTTTGCATTCATTATCTCCAGATGACTTTGCCAAAATGCAGTAGAATCACCTGATTTGGTAAATACTCTAAACTTCTGTCATATCTCGAGAGTAAATTGTAATGGTCTATTGCAAATCTGTTTGTTCCACTCTTTAGGTTCTCAGCAAAGGCAAAGTAACCATCTTTCCCACTCTTTTTTAGAGTCTCAAACAATTTGATTCACACATTAGGCTTATCTTTTTTTGTGGACCACTTTTATTTTTATCAGCCTATTTCCATTTATTTTTCCTGGACATGGACACTGCTGATTATCAGTTAAGACTTGATTAAACATCTCAGGTCCTTAAAGAATTTATCATATTATGTTAACTCAAATTTCATTACCCACCTTCTTTTTGGCAGTATATTATAATTTAATAAGCATCACAGGTTGACATTTATCAAGCAGAGATAAAGGTTAGCTGCTGTTTGGCAATACTCTTCTACGCTTGAATTTGTTCAGAGCACACATCCCTTCAATCTTCAGTATATCTGTTGCAAAGCCATTTTTTGACACTGGAATCCCATCTTCCCTGAGCAATGGCAGAAAGGATTTAATAAATAAGGTAATTGTGACAATCACATAATTCCCTCCAGCCTCATATTTCAAAGATCTCAGCTCATGCAAGCAAGAGAGTTCTCCATGGACTCACCCTGCAATAACACGCACACTGCACCTTTAATTCCAGTTGGATCATGCCCAGTGATTCAGTTTCAGTTTATGTTAGTACTCCAGGTCGTGAAGCAGTGTGTCCAGGGAAGAGCTGCATGCCTTGCTCATCTCCTCCAAATCCAAGGGAAGAGCACAAAACTGAGGCAGAAAAACACACAGGAAGCTGATAGTACTTTACATTATCCAGGGTTAAAACAGCCCAGCATGATTAGCTCTGTCCTCAGATGGAAAAAAGCAGAGGATAAGAAGTTTTTTGATAACAAACATTTTTTTCCCCCAGATCTTAAGATAGTAACACCATGAGTATAAGGTATTAATACAAATCAGCAATCCTTACTAAAACCAGTAGCTGAAAGTTTGGTTTCTCCTAAGGTAATAGGATAGTGTGTAAAGTATGACACGCATGAAAAAGAGTACAGTACAGCAGGCTGGACACTGAGTTCTGTACAACTCACCAGCAGGGTGTTGGGGTCTTTTTTCTTTCATTTGTTCCCAAGCTGTCTTTCAGATCAATTGTGATGAATATAATACAGATCTACCATGTGAGTTGCTGCTGAGGTTGTTTGGTTTGTTCAGCCTGAAGAGGATGCGACTGAGGGGAGACCTCATTGTGCTCTTCAACACTATCACAAGGGAAAGCTGAGGGGCAGACGCTGATCTCTTCACTCTCATAACCAGCAACAGGGCTTGAGAAAACAGCATGAAGATGAGTCGCAGTAGATTTAGTTCGGATATCAGGATAAAGTTCTTCACACACTGGAACAGGCTCACCAGAGATGTGGTCGCAGCACCCAACAACATTGCAGCACTTGGACAACATTGCCAGGCACATGATAGAATTTTTGGAATGTCCTGTGCAGGGCCAGGAGTTGGATTTGATGATCCTTGTGGATTCTATCCAAATCAGGATATGCTATACTGTGCTATGCCATCATTCCATAACATAATCCTGGTGGGTCCCTACCAACTCAGCACATTTTACTCTATAAATTTGGTGGGGAGTTAATTTCATCATATGGAATTTGGTACAGGAGGTATAATTGCTCAGTTTATCCTGATGATTCAAATAACCCACAGAGAAGCTGCAATTTTGTAAGTGATTTAATAAGTTTTTATGATAGAAAAGGTATTAACAAAGGAAAAATTAACACAGAATATCAGGAAAAAACTTCCAGGTGGCAAGATGTATTAGTAGGTGAATAACTTCCCAAGGGATGAGGTGGAAGTTGCATTGTCTGGAATTTTAAAAATAGACTCTGACAAATATAAGCAAACCTGCAATAACCAATGATCTTGCAACAACAAGAGGAACTGTTCAGTCTTCTCCTGTAACATTTTTTCTCATTTACAGTTCTCATCCCCTTGGTCACGGACCGTCCTCTCTGTGTGTACTCAAGTGACTCCAACAATCCAGAACAGTGGCACTCCCCTTCATCACCAGATTAGGCACTTCCAGTGCTAAATCCACAACCAGCAACAGCTTAGGTGGCAAAATACTACAGCTGGAATTAAGCCATCATAACCTCTATGCTCCAGCAAAGAAGATATCTAGAATATTCACTCTCTGTGGCCTTAAATTACATGGAAAAAAAACAAAGGCCACATACAAACTTTTTAGTAAAAGCAAATGAACCTTTGAAAGCAGCTGTCAATGAGGGTGAGGTAAAGAAATAACAATTAGCAAAAACACAAGTGTACTGTGTGTCCTATAAGAAAAAAAGGTGGTGAAAAAATATGAAGCAGTATATTTGCTTGTTTTTAATGAGTACAAAAGCATCTTGGCTCTCAAATACTGAGAAAAATTGCAAGCAAAAGAGAATGGGCAAGATTATTAAACATCTTGGTGATACTAGAAAACAGAACAAAGTTTAGTGTGGCACACACAGGTAATATTAATTGTTTCATTTGCAAGTAACCTAAAACATGATATCTGAGACAATGATTTATTCAATGTTAACACAGATGATACAAAAATCAAGCTCAATTTTTAAAACTACACCTTATTGCAAGGCAAAAATAAGATCATACACTTTTGGACTGATTCCCATTCAGACAAAAGAATTTGCTATATTTTTGATGCTGTAGGACCTATGAATGAATATATTTTAAACGTATTTTAATATTACCTAATTTAATTTTCAAAAACAATAAAGACATCTAAAAGCTTGACTTTCAAATGCCCTTTAATTCATCCAAATGAGAGTTTGTGGTGGTACAGGTGCTCTCCTACAGGGGTGGCATCACTTGGATCCTTTGCATGGATTTTGCTGTCAGTCTGAACAAAATTATGGAATAACTACTTCTTAATGAGCTGGCTGGTCATCCATTTAGTGAATTGTAGTCCTTGCTGTATAAATTGGCAGTGAAAAACTGAGCTAGATGGTCACTCTAATGCAAGAGGATAAAATTGGCCTTCACAGAACATGCTTGGCTTCCAAACTAGGCTGCCTAAGCACTCCCAGAGCACCTAGGCAGTACACTTGATGAAAATTAGGCTGTTGCTACAGTGTTTAAGAAAATACAGTGTTTAAGAAAATCAAATCAGAAATATTTTTCTATGAACCATTTACAATTTAAAAGTGGAAAACCAGCATATGTCCACTGCTTTTTAATGCCAGTTTCCAGAACTCCTATTTCCCACATTATGTCAGTGAATTAACTGAGGCTAATCCTCTCCTGTACCTGAGGAAGAGAGAGAGGAAGAGCTGCATTAGCTGGCTCCTGTTTGCTGAATTTTTGGGCCAAACATATCACAGCCAGAGTAAGAGCCATGTTCAGTCAGCGTCATGTTTTCTTGGTGGCCTGCAGCCTTTAAGAGAACTTGGACAAATGGAGGGCTGCTTGGACACCTCTTCTGAGCTTGGCTTTTGTAGAAACCTCTCTCTTAAGAAGACCTCTCTCCTGGCTGGCTGTGACCTCCTTGGCATTAGATGTTTCAGCTTATTCTGCTTCAAGCACTATTCTGCTGCATTTGAGTTCAGATGAAACATTTCACTTTGTTCTGCATCTGCACCCAACCCACTCCTGGGGAAGGAACACCTTCAACAGCACACACTGGTTACCAGGTCAACTGTATTGCATTTAAATCACAGAATCATTTATGGCATAAGCTGAGGGTACTTCAGAAACCTCCTCCCTCCTTGCAGAATGCACCAAATGGGACAGGCTGCAACTCTGAAAGAGCATTTCCACAGCTAAGGCACTGGGTGACTTGGTGAAAGCAAGTCATTGTTTAAAGACCATTCATTGAAGGAAGCCAGCCTGCCTCTTCTTCCAGCAGAAACCAGATGTGCTAGCCAGCAAGGCATGCACAACGCGTATAATCCTGCTCAGGGTGCTCCCATAGGATTCTTGACTGGGACTGGGGACAGAAGAGAAAATGTATTATTCTAGAGAATTGCTGCAGTCTGCATATGGGAATGGGTCTGGTGCAACTGAATTTTCATTTCTTTCTTACTGTTCATGCATGGACAACTTGGAGCAAGATTGTTATTTGCATCTGCTGAAGTGTCATGAAGAGACAATTTTTCAGGGTCACAGTCACTTCATATCCCACATAGCAATGAGCAGCTAAAGCTGAACATTAAATGTCATAACCTCTGTGGAACCTCAATGAAGTAAAAAATCGATATGCCTCAGTGCTCAGCAGAAAAATTATCATGCAAAGGGAGCACCTTGTGTGTTTTCTTGAATAACACTGAATTACAGAAGGCTGCCAGGGTGACTAAGGGTGATCTATCAGAAATCTTTGTACAAAGAAGATGGTGAATTGCACCACATTTCCCAGTCTGTCTGACCCCTCCTCACTGCTTTATGCGGCAAAGAAGAAATTGCTACCCCTATGAATTGTGTGTGAATTTACGGGCTCCTTTCGTACCAGCTGAAGTAGAGAGCAGGCAGTTTCACAAGGATTCAAGCTGTTAATGGCTAAGATTCTGGCAAACATTAAAGCTTCCTTTAAGCTCCCATTAAGCCATGTTCTTGCTGAAGTTAACACAACCAGTTCTCACCCTTCCTGCCAGGGTCAGCAGGAAGGGCAGCTGGGATAAGCATCATGTGAAACTCTGGTTGGGATCTGGGACACCTGTGGAGCCTGTTTGGCTCTGGCCTCTGTGTGTGTAAGGAAAGGAGAGCTGGAAGAATCTGTATTTTATGGATGTTCTCATTCACCTCTCCCACAGTCACAAGGTGAGCAGTGCTTTTAGGCCTGTGGCACTAAAAGTGGAGTTTTTCAATGTCTTCCTCTCATAGAAAAAATATCTGTAACTCACCTACTATTAAATAGCAACTGAGTCTGCAGCTCCTCTGCTTTTTTCATCTATAATTAACTATGGATATAACTGCCATTGTCAATAGGTTTTCATTTGGGAGACTACTTTTGATTTAAATGCTCACAAGAAAGTTCTTCCATCGAAAAAAGTGCAGTATTTGTTAACCAAAAAGCACACAGCCATTACAACAAGACTTAAAAGTTTACATGAACATTTAAAACACTGCACATTCCCATTACCTTCCATATATTTATTAATTCCAGCTTCAGCTGCTTCACTTTACCTATCCCTAAAAAATGCCAAGCTTGGTAAGACTTATTTCATTTCTAGAAATTATGTCTCCTACCAGCTGATATTTTTTTTTGCTTTCTCCTTTAAAATTCTTCCTCACCATACCTCGGGTTTATTTCTTTTGTGCTCCTACTCAAATTCCCTGGAGGCTGTGAATCTCCAGGTGAACCTCACCAAACTGGTTTGCTCTTCTCTCAGAAGGGGAGATGAAGGCTGTTTTTAAGTGGTTTTCTAGATTTTCTGCCTGGAAAGAAATAACTTCAAGTTTGCAGAGTTCTTTAAGTAGTTAGATATGTAGCATTCATGTAAACATATGTGGATGTTGCTGGGCATAGGCAAGACAGGCAGTATGCTAAGACAGAAGACTGTCAGCAACAGGAAAATGTATGGTTTAGCCCCAGCTGGAAACAAAGCATCACACAGCCTCTCACTCGTTTTGCCTTGGACTGGGAAGAGAATTGGAAGGGTAATAGTGAAATAACTCATGGACTAGATAAAGACAGTTTAATAGGTAAAGCAAAAATTGCACGCTCAAGCAAACAAAACAAGGAATTCACTCACTACTTCCCGTGGGCAGGCAGGTGTTCAGCCATCCCCAGGGAACCCAGGCTTTGTCATGGGAAATGGCTACTCGGGAAGGAAAATGCCATCACTGAATATTCTTGCCTTCCTCCTTCTTCCCACAGCTTTAGGTACTGAGTATGACATTATTGTATGGGATATCCCTCGGGTCAGTTGGGGTCAGCTGTCCTGGCTGTGTCCCCTCCCAACTTCTTGTGCATCGCCAGCTCATTCACTGGTGGGATGGGGTGAGAAGCAGGAGAGGCCTTGGCTCTGTGTAAACAGTGTGCAGCAATAACCAAAACATCCCTGTGTTATCAACACTGTCTTCAGCAGAAATCCAAAACATAGCCCCTTACCAGCTACTAGGAAGAAACTTAACTCCACCACATCCAAAATCAGCACAAAAAGGACTGCACTGCTCTCACCAGATGTCTATGACCTGATGGTTTATTGCAAGGGAATAGAAAAACAGAACAGCTGCAGATACTTTCAAAGGAGAAGTTCTGTGTTTGGGATGGCAAAATGCTGAGAGAGAGGGCATATGTCCTCTCCAGAAGCACCAATTGCTGCCTTCACTTTACCCACACCTTTGAAAAGGGAGATTCAGCCACTTACCCATCCCACACCACAAGAAGTTCAGACATGGGCATCCCCCATCTCCTCATCCTTAAGGCAGGAAAATTCAGTTCTGTGTCTCTTGAATAATGAATACACACACAGTGACTGGCATTGGTCAGGTCTGCAGCAATAGAAAATTTGTAAATGACTCTTCCAGATAAGCACAGAGGATTTTCCCCACACCAGTTAGTCCTCAAAGACATACAACTTGCTTCCAGATAACCTCAGGCTTGAACATGAGTAACTTTTCTCTGAGAGCTGCTTGGAATATGGGCACATACTAATCTTCTAAGAGGAATCCTTAGCAAACAGAGAAACTCCTATTGTTTGTTTGGTTTTTAAGTAATGAATGAAACTCAGTTTTGCTAGACTTGTAGCCAAATGCCTAGACAAGAGCATGCATTTCATAACCCCACTAACACATAAGGAAATCAGAGCTTATGTTTGTTTGAGTCTGCATATTTGAAGAGAACTTATAAACTCATTTAAGTCACAAATTTTTGAGAGAAACCTTGTCAAGGGCATATGAAATAGAAACACTGGTCTGATGGTGCTCAAGAATCACTGGCATCAGGCCTAACTCATTATTTTATGAAGGATCTGGCAGTCAATCAATGGGAAATTATCTATGCTGTATTGACATAAATCATAATTGGTTTCCCTTGGATGCCATGCCAAACCCTTAACAGAATGAGTTACTGTATGCTTTATACAAGTTTTCTTTCTTTATCAGTTGAGTTTAAATCCATCTTTGAATGCAGATGAACAGTGGCAACCCTGGCAGAGCAATCCCTTGGGAACACAAGAACTGCCATACCTAACCCAGCATCCTGCATCTAACAACAGATAGTATCTGACGTCTCAGAAGCCAGGGAAGTGAGAAAGAAAATGCGTCTGTTCAATCATGCATTGGGATTATAGGAAGCAGGGTTTTAAGAGACTTTACTTTCTTCTCTAAATGGGAAATGTGGCTGCATCTCTTTTTTCCCCTTTCTGCCACTTAGCATTTGCATATATGTGCCTATCAATATGGTATCACATTCACATCCTCAAATTTTGCTCAGAAACTGATTTGATGCTGAGAATGACTTTTTTTTTTTTTTACAACCTGGAGGATGAGCATGGCAAAGCAACACTTTTATTTGCCCCCTGCTTCTCAGATGACAGTTTCTTCTGTGGGTACAAGAGTTCCTACAGGTCATGGTATCAAACTGGCCTTCAATGCTGCTTTTCACACTCTGCCCAGCTGATCAAGTGTCTGAAGAGATCTTGCACAAAATGAAGGCAGCTTTGCCTTGAAGACTTGCCGCCTTCTCACAGTGAACTCAGCAGTGGAGTTTTCTCCAGAGCACTGCTGACACAAGGGCTGCCAGACTCTCATTGAAGACTGTGGCATCTCTGATGATCAGTACCAAACGAGGCTAGCACCAGCCTCTCTTTCTCTGTGGCTTTGTTTCCTCCAGTTAAAGACTGGAGAAGCAGTGCTGAGGGTTAATCTCTGAAGCCCTGCTAACACTCTGTTCTGGGACAGAAAGAGGGAGAAAATGAGAGAAAAAGAAGGAAAAAGCTGTAAGAAAGGAAAAGGATAGATATGGCAGGGTTTCATGTTCACAACTTTCTGGTGAATGGGAATGTTTTCCATCATGCTACAGTCAATGAACCAAATTCCATCATGCCAATTGGCCTCTGCCTTCCTTTGTGAAGCAAGTCTCAGGGCCTGGAGCAGACCTTGCCTTGCGTAGCTGCTGCTGAAAGGGTCAACTGAGCTGCTGCGGGCACATCAAAGGAAGAGCAGCTTCAGTGAGTTCATGGCAAGTGAGAGCAAACATAGACTAATGAAATACTCACATTGCAGTAAATCTCTCCTCCTGATTGCTCTTTCATTTCCCCTGGTTGTTGTTCCTGTATTCATTATACATATTTTCCCATCACAGACTGGCAACTATAGTACTTTTAAATTCTTTGCGAGTTAATAACCCTTAAACCAGACAAACTGGCATTTAGAAATTTCTTGTCTTTTTTTTTCCTTTTTTTTTTTAACTTTTCTTTTTTTTTTTTCTTTTTATCATCAAGCTGTTCAAAGTTGAAAAACACATTCCAGGATGTACTTCCAGCAGCCAAAATAAGCATACTTTGTATCTGTTCAGGCATGAGGCATACATCTTAGATGCACTTGTATTAACTCACTAACCAACACAGACCCAGGACTTAAAATGGACTGTAATTTCTTGGCACCTGAACTGTGTACTTACAGTAATATCATAGGCTGACAGTTTGTTGATTAAAAGCAAGCCAAGTAAAGCACATGCAGATGTCAGTGGTTGATTTGAATGAATATTCACATACTCTCCTAGGTTAGATAGAACAAAACTCCACATTTCTTTCTGCAGCATAACAGCATAATGCACAATTTTAGCAGGACTTCTTTTCCCCTCTTTAGTAAAATTTTTCTTACTATAGGTCTGTATAATACCTACATCAAGTTTTAAGTGATGTTTTGAATATCTTTCTCCAGTATTGCATTCCCTGGAGCTATTCTCAGCTTTAGAAAGACATTCTTGTTTTAAAAGAAAATAAGCAAACAAACAGAATTGTTTTTAGATTGCAGTAAGTTAAAAAATTAAATTTTTTTTTTTTTTTTTTGTAGACCTCCAGAAAATCTTCAGGCCATATAAATGCATACGTTGTAATAATAAGACACAGTGGCCTTGAGCAAGTTAGCAAACTTCTGATCCAACACCATTTTGTACAATAAAACCAGAAATTTGAAAATCTATTAATCATGTCAATGTATGATAAGAATCATTTATGCTGCAATCAGATAACAAGACAAAAGATAATTGAAAAAGGTAAAGAAATACAGAAAAAATACTGTATTTCATACCAAAAAATGCAGAGATCTTTTCCCCATGAAGGGGAAAGTGAACCTAAAATGCAGAAAAACTCCAAAACATTTAACTGTCCTAGGTAGGTATGAAATTATGTCAGCATAGGAGACATCAAAATTGTCTCAGAAAAATTTCCAGGCACAAGGTGGGAGTGCAAAGAGCTATGAAGAAAAGAAAATGGATAAAGGTGATAAAAATCATGATGCATTATTGCAAAGTAAGCCTAGGGAAAAAAAGCTATGTGAGCAGGTGAGTGAGTGATGTGTTGTGATGATGTATACTGCAAAGAACAGTTAGTAGTAGTTATCTCTCTCTTCCAGATATGCAATCAGACCAGGTCTTTATTCCAAGATACTAAAACATTCCCAGGAAGTATCTGAAATAATAACAATAGAAGAGGTACTGTAAGCAGCAGTAGGAAGTGATACAATACAAAAACATACTTTCAGCACCATTGCCAAAACCTCCATTTTATATCAAAAGGTTAATAACATTTTCTTTGGTTTTTTAATACCAACATAGACAGAGACATCCTCAGAATAATTTCATGCACAGCTAACTTTGTCAAGAGGGTCTCAGAAGAATGTCTGAGAAGAAAAGAGATCTGTCTCACTCCAAAGAAAAACAGCATCTTGGGACAAAAGCTTGATAGCTGGGAACAAGTGAGAGAAGCAAGTGTAAGCAGTGCTGACTTGGATGAGGGACAAGAGTAACAGAGCAGAGGAAAACAACATCGTAGGAAGAACAAAAAAGGCAGAGAACAGACTGCATTTCTGAACATCTCAGATGCCTGTGTATTAATACAAAAAGGAGCTATCTGGCAGAGCTGGATGTCCTTAAACAAGAACAAAATTATGAGTCAACTAGAATAGGGACCTGGTGGGAATACTCACATGGCTGGAATACTTACTGGCTTATTCAGCCAGGAAAAGGCAGGGAAGAAGTACTGCTGAGTGGCAGAATGTGAAAAGATCTATAGAAAATCATCTTGATAATAATAAGGAAAAAAGCAAAGATGTTATCCTGGCAAATGTCAGCCATCAAACCAGAGGGATCAAGAGGAAGACGCTTCTGTGAGAAATTAGCAGAAAGCCCCCAAGGTACAGGGCTTCACAATAAGAAGCTTGAAAACCCCAAGCATCTCTTGGGAAAGAGGAGAGCAGGCTCTCCAGAAACTTCCCAAAGAGGAAGTTTGATAATTTTTTCGATGCAGAAAACTGTGCAAGCAACCAGAAGGGAAGTAGGTCTGAATCTCAGTGTAGCCTGTAGGGAAAAGTTATTTTAAAATGTCAGATTGAAAGGAAAAAATAGGAGGAAAGCTGAGCTGAGGAAATGAGAGTTAAAGAGCCTCCACAAGTGAAAAAAAAAGCAAAGACAAGACATTGAACTGCAAAGAGGAACTTGAAGACCTAATAAATAAGATTCCATGGAAAACAGGGAAAAGGAGTTCAGAATTGTTGACCCCTAAGGAGATAATAAAAGAAAAATTGTGGAATATTCTAGTCAGTTGGGAAGGAAATGGGTATTAAATGTACCAGGAATGCAGCTTGATAAACCATGAGGATCTCTGAGAGAAGAAAGAGGTATACCAGAAGTGGAAATAAAGTTAAACTGCTTAGAATACCTACAGTCAGAGGGACCAGTATGTGAAATGAGATATGACTCAAAACAAGTCATAGGGATGACAAAACAATCCAGAAGTCGACAGCAGCAGGTTAAACAGAGAGATAGAGAGAGAGAGATAGAGAGAGAGAAAGTTCGGAAAAAAGGACAGAGGAAGGTAAAAGGCTGAAATGCTTGGTGTATTCCTTTGATTAAGTCCTCATTAAATTCCACATGAAAAGAAAAGCTATCTTACATGAGGAAAAACAATCTAGATTACTCAAGGGAGAGACAAGATACTGAGCACGTTAGTTTGGGGTCTGTTTTTCTATTTTTTCCAAATTGTTTGGCCTAGTAAAATTCACCTTAGCTGCTGAAATATGGTCAGGAAGTATCAGAGTCATTAGTGATTGCCTTCATAAAGGTTTGGTCTGGAAAACTGAAAAAGATCAAAGAAGCCACCTGTTTCAAAAGCTGTAGACAAGAGAACGGGGACCTCAGTTAATGTCAGCTCTCAGGAAATGCCAGAAAATTAGACAAGCTATTTGTAAAAGCTAAGGCTCCAAAGAAGAATGTAGGAGGCCAGGTTGGTCTGTCAAGCACATATCAATCTGAACCTGCACAATTTCCCTCTTTGACAGGGAACAGGCTTTGTGGACAGAGGAAAACATGTCAAAAATCTTCATTTCTTAAGGTTCTTGACATTGTCTCATGTAATATAGCAACGGAACTAGAGAAATTTGGTCCAGGTTAAACTACTAAAATGTGGAGAGGAGAGGTGATCAGATGTGCAGATGAAGGTTTATAGTCAAAAAGGAAGGCAGTGTCAACCAGAATTTCACCACAGATATATCCTGAGCTCACACCAGTCTTTATTAATGGCCTGGAAACAGTGCAGAAGGTATGGTTACTACATCTTCATCTGACACAGTAAATTAGAAAATGGGGTAAAAATCCAAAAATATCTTAGCAAACTGAAAAAATGTTCTGTAGAAATATTCACTTGGCATCAAATCTTCAGGAAATGAACTCTGAAACCTATAGACAGTCAAAGGCTGAACATAAGTTGACCAATCTCATATTGTTTCAAAAAGTGTAAACTTTGTGCTGGCACATGCAAAGAGAAATATTTTGTATGAGACACACAGAAAGTTTCTTCCACACAATTTTCTAAAATTATTTGTCCCAAGAAAGTATTCTTTAAGTAATATTAGTTCAGTGCCATAAAATCATATATAAATCCGCTTTACAAGGAATAATGATACATCAAATGAATTATTCCTGTACTGAATACTAATGTGAACTCATGCTGTCAAGAATACAGAGATGCTATCCAAGTCTGTAACATGAATACTGTCTATCTCTGTCATGCACAGATTTAGCATTTGGAAGGATACACAAAACTCAGACATCAATTGATCACCAGAAGAAGGCAGCAAGATTAAAATCAATTAACAGTAAAGCAAAGGCAGGTCCTCTCTATCATCTTCTATCCCCTCATTTTCTTACTGCTGCCTTTTACAAAGGCAATGACAACAAATTTATTGCAATTTATATCTATATTTATAGGCACATTTTGATCATCATGCACTGTCACATTTTAAACCACAGCAGAACACAATTTGTTTTAGTTTCTTGTTTTTCCTTTTTTGAAGATGAAAGCAAGAAGTATTTTGTAGAAATGTTGAGAAAATCCCTTATCAATGTATTATTAACTGAAAGCCAGTATTTTTTTTTCTCCAGCCAGGCTGAGATGGCTTTCAGGTCACCCAGCTGCCAACCTGTAGCAATGAGAAATAAATCACCCATCTGCCTCGTTATGGTTTTCCCAGAAATGTTAGAATCTTCTCTGCTGGATTTCAAAAACAGAAAAAACCATAAAGGTTCCCCAAAAAATCCACAGTCTTGGATGGGTTTTCTGAAGGCTTCACACTCTTTGTTGGCATTAGAGACCTTGTTCAAACCTCCAGCTCTGGCAAACACCTTATAGACCCATGGGTCACACAAAGATGATTGGAACATCTTCTCCAGCCTCTGTACTGGATGTTTCTACATTAATGAGAGCTCAGCTCCTCAATATAAATGCTAAAATAATGAGACACGATACAACAAATACTCATAAAGACAATTATAGGTTTTTATTTTAAAGGACACTGAACCCAAGGAGGAGAGAATAGAGGTGCCTTTGAGACAATGCCCATATACAGCTACCTCAAATTAAGCAAGACCATAGCTAAGAGTGGTTGACAGTAGGCTGCCATCACTAATCACATGCAGTTGGCATGGTAACACTTTCTTATCTTTTTTCCTATAGATCTGCATCATTCCCAATACTGTGCAGCACGGCAATTCTGGGTTACTGATGAGAACATAGGAATTATTATATAATCTTTAAAAGAATTTGCTGAATGTTGTTAAATAAACCAACCTGTAGTTCTGCATATACACAGTAAGAAAAAATGTGTTATTTTTAAGGTTATCCACTGCACATTGTTATATACAATACAGAGCTCCCTATAGTTTTTTAGCACTTAGAGAAAACAAAATTTGGCAGAAGTATTTTGTAAATAATGTCTACCCATATACTCAATTAATAACTCCTAATAAATATGTCATAGGTAATTTTAAAAGGCCTTTTGAGACATCAAATTATTCTGCTGCAAATAATGAAATAATGGTTTGCAATACTTTAAATAAGAGTGTGACTGATGAGCTGAATTCTAATCCTTGAAATCAGTTTAACTCAATTTTATGTTGAAATATTTTCTAAAGCAGATAAATCTACCTTCCAACCCCTGTATTTTACTCACTCAAATTGTTCTCATTTTTAATGTTGCTTGTATATTCAACAAAACTCCCTCTTTAAGTTGTCATCTGTTCTGTGACAAATGGAAGCCTTCATTTTCATCAACACCCTGAAGAAGGTAAAACTACTATAAGACCACTTGGAATAAAATAATAACATCCCAGTCGTCTTGCAAACTAAAATAAGCTCTTAACTAAACCATCTAAGGTTAGCTGCAGCTACTAAACTAAATTTGTGAGTTTAGATATTGGATACATTGAACTAGTTTCAATAGTTTATACTTCTCCCTCCTTCCCTTCCTATTTCTTTAGCTCTTCCCAGTTTCTCACTGCAATTCCTAATGGCATTCCTTTGGTTGTTCCTATGGCCAGACTGAGTTAAACCTATGTGGTTGTTTTAAACATTGTCTCAGATAACACATTTTTATATCCTTTTAACAATCTGAAATCTGAATTTTTTTACTTTGATAATGCTGAGATTTGTGATAAGGACAATATACCTCTTGAACTTTTAAAAATACTGCTATATACCCAGCTTGAAGACCCAATTCAATGAGTCCTTTTAGGATTATCGTACAGCGCCCCATAGAGCCTTAGGGAGCTACCAATGCGGATCAGCTGTAATAATTTCCTTGGAAATTTTGCATCAAAAATGTAATAATTAAAAGGTCCAAGAAAGAGAAGCAAGGGATTATAAGTTATCACTGAAGCAATGAGATTCAGCCAAATTCATTCAGTTTTTTATGTAGAATAAATACCACAGCTGTTTGCTATTGGTAAGAGTTTGACTGATAGGGGAGTAGTGCCTTGGAGGAGATATCCTATATTCAGGATGGATAGAAGATAGCTGAAAGCCAATAGGCAGCTGTTGAAAATGTACAAAGAGGCCGAAGTAACCAGGGAGAGAGGGAATGGGAGGTAGGACAGCTGTGGAAGGCAACAGCAGCTGGAGCTGAAGGTGTGGAGGAACCAGATCCTGAAGATAAGAAGTATCTGCGAAGGTAGCCAGAAGAATGATGGAGAGCTGTGATCTTCAAATTCAAGAAAAGCTTCAGAAATGTCCAGAAAAGCAACTTCTAATGAGATCTGTCACATGTTAGTAACATGCCATGTGTGTTGTCCAAATACAGATAACAATGTACTAGAGACCATGGGCTTCTTCGAGTACAAAGCCTGTTATTGATATAAACCCTAATAAATGCTACTAGTAACTTCATTATGGGAACAACAGCTTACATCATTCACTCAAGTAAAGCATATGAAAAATTTTTTAAAATTACCTTTAATGCTTCAGAAATGCATCCAGGTGGAATTCTCATGGAAGTTCCTAGCTAGGGCAAGGAGGAAATTGCCACTATTAAGCATCAAATTAATGTCCAATTCCAGATACAGCCATCAGTCCTCAGGATATGTGTACAAACCTCATGTAAGACTGTCCAAAAAAGGGTGTCACTGCAGACTCCAACTCTCTGGGGATGTTGCCTGGAGCTAGGATTGCTGCTGTGGGCAGTGGAGACCAGGACTGACATCTGGCAGCCAGGATATGCTTTGACTAGATTAAGTACACAACATAATGAGGTACCTGTTGGCTGAGTTAAGTCAAACTGCATTTTTCTCCATTTTTATTTGGTTCCAGTCTTTCTTATCCTTAAATATTTTAGAGATATTCTTAAAGATTTTAAGACACTGATTTAAGTGTGTCTGGCACTTGTGGAAAAGGATGAACCAGAACAAAACTGTTCCACAGCAAGTGCTCAGGCTGTAGGGTGGCAGCAAAGCAACTAAAGCTGTATGTGTGGGCAGTCCTGAGAAGTGCCAGGGAAATAAGAGGGCAGAGCAAGGGAAAAAGCAGCATCTGGGGATGGTTTCATAACAGCAAAGCAGCTCTGCACAGGCTGCCAGAGCCCTGCCTGTAGCCAGGGTGGACAAACCATTCCTCCCACAAGGAGCAGCAGACTGAAATTGCTGCTGTTGAGACTGACACACTGGGAAGGTGTTCCCAAAACTGTGTTTCACACAGGAGGACATGCTTAGAATCCAAGATTTGAGGGACAGAGAGCTCGCAGCAACAAGGCAGGAGTCAGTTCCAGCTGACTTCTGGCAAAGGAGATCCTGGCACAGAAACTGAAGATGGCTGGGCTGAGTTTGGAGACCAGCAGAGGGGAGGGAGGTAGGGAAGAGGTGCGAGGCTACATGTTCCCTCGAGGGAGGAAAGTGCAAGCATTTTGAGTAAAAGATCAGGAACTCTGTTTCTTCTGAAGGCTGTAAAATTGACTTTGCTAATATGATATCCTGAGACAGAACAAATACAGGTAGTTTACTTAGAACCTTCCCTACGGCTGATAACATTATAGAGTACTATGTAAACCTAATGAAAGCCCAAGGTGGACTGAGTTTTCATGGAAAATGGTCCACACAGAGCACCACGAGGTGTTTGTGCCAATAATTCTGATGACTGCATAGGCAGAGACATAAACACCTTTATGCTTTTCACCTATCACTGAGACAAGCATTTTCAATAGTTCATGAGGACATTCAAATATATGAGTTATGAATAAATTTATTTCAACCAGTATATACACAGAATACAAATTTATATCTATTTACAGTGCATATAATTTTTCCTACATCCCAATTTCAATTGATATGGAATTGAACATCACTAGCTTTGGCTGGATTTCTCTTTCTAGAGTTGAAATAAAGTATTTACAGTGTTATCATCTCACCTATCATCTGTCTCCTCCACTGCACATTTGAGATCTGGTCCAGGATTTATCATTTAAAAGCCTAAACATTTGTGCTAAGGGTCACCACTGGTACTCCAGGGTGAGCTTAGAGTATGAATCAAAGGCTGCTTCATACTCATGTAAGTTGGCAAGTGTGAACTTGGTCCTTGGAGCAAGACAGCAATGTCTAAAAGAAACAGAATTAACAGCATCCAGCATCCCTGTACAGCCTACCTAAAAACTGTTTTACTGTCTTCCATGTTGGAGAGCTGATCAGATAAAAAAACATAACGAAAGAAAAATATTTACTTTAAAAATCCATCTCTTCCTCCCAAAAAATACTTGCTATGCAGCCTTGAGCCCATAAGAGCACAGCCTGCATTGTCTACAAGCAAACACAAAAAGTGATGTTGTTTTATACAAAAGCCATCTTGCAAACATTCCCTACTACCTAGTAATTTCTTTCTGCATTTTATGGCATTCTTCTATGGGCAGAGACCTCTAACCTATCTTAGAGTACCCAAAGCTGAATAAAATGTGCCTTATCTAGACATTTTCAAAAGGTCATTAAGTACTTATACATTTTGCCTGGCTTCCCAAGTAGAAGAAAGTCATTTTGTGGAGCTGCTGGTCCAGCCAGTGGCAAAAGAAAATGTCACTGCATCTTGGTTGTTCCTGCCTCAGCAGTAGCAAATAAAACTTGTTTTAACATCCTGTATTTGTTTAAGCATAGAAGCTTTGACAAAACTATTTCTTACTCACGGAAGAGCCTTCCAGGAAGTCTGTTCAACCCTTTTAGGGGAAGCATGGGGTGAATACCCAGGACTCCAACTTCATTTTGGAGCTCTGCAGTAGGCTGGGATGATGGGAGTTGGTCATTCTGGCTGTGTCCATCAGGTCAAGATGCCAGCAGCTGCCCACTAACTTTACCCATGTGTGGCTTCCTAAATACAGGCTCAGTATTTAGCCTGTATTCTTCTTCTTCTTTTGGCCTTGTGTTCTGTAATGTTTCAGGTCTCCATTAGCACCAAACCTTCCCCAAGCCCATCTTCTACACCTCTTGCCTGTTCTTAAGTTTGGGCTGGAGTACTGGGACCATCTCCTGTAGCACCTGGGCATCTCAGCAAACACAGTGGAGTACTGGCCCTGTTTGAAGAATCAAATCCAAATGTTGCTGATTTTTTTTTTTCCTTTCAGTTCTTCTTCTGTGCTATCCTTTCTTTGCCACTGTGTCACTTTTTTTTTTTTTTGGTTTTTTTGGTTATTTTTCCCTTATGTCACCTCTGCTCTGTGTGGCAATATTTTAAAAGCCTAGAGCAGAGCGCTAGAAATGTAAGAGCTGACTTTCAGCCATTTGAGCAGCCAGGAACTGCTAACAACACAACCACAGGTCAAGGAAATAAATTCTCTTTGGTTTCTAAGGGGTCCCTTTTTCAAAGGTCTCTTTGGTCCCTGCTAAAACTCTTGTTGAAAGTATAATGGACGGGAAAGGAAAAAACAACACAGTTGTTCTCATCAGTCACTGATACGTCAGGGCACTCCTCCTAAGATTTCTGCAACTAAACACAATAATAGTTTCTGTGGCTAGGGTTACTTGAAAATGGCTTAAGTCAAAGCAACAGATGAGGCTTGGTACAAGAATTAGAAAACAATGCTTCAGAAGTTTCAAATTTGAGTGTGAATTTCTGCTGTTCCTGTATTTCAGGAGAATTATCTCTGATGCCAAGAGGCCCAGCTGTAGAGCTGAAGAATGAAAGGCTGTCTCCACACCACAGCCCCTCTGTCATTTTTCTGTGTTTAGGCACACAGCAGGCTGTGCCTCAGCAATGTCTCTAATCTGTGCTGAAAAGGAACCAGCAAGACGACTGATGCTCTGTTTCAGCACCACATTTTTCTATCTGTCTGCTTGTTTTGAACTATTTTAGAGTAATAAGTAAGATTAATGCTAAGATTATTACTGGTAATAATCTATAAATATTGGTGAAGTGATAGCATTTTCCACTTGGTGGCAGATATTCCTTTTAAAAATAAGCACAAAGCTCAAAGACACATTTAATGCCGTTTTTTAGTGAGGAAAAGCTCTGTGGCTTCTGATAAGCACGGAACCTGTGGACACAGGGCTGAGCTGCAGAGATTTGGGGCAAGGACTTGCCCCAAGAGCCAGGTATGGGGCAGGCAGTCATGCATGGACTCATTTCCTCATGTTCTTCTGAACCCACCCAACCCTACAAGTGTCCTCAAAGGCAGGCTGGAAGATATTGGCTTTACCATTCCAGGAGTCCATGGCACCCCATGAAACCCACAGGCCTTGAAGAATGTCAAAGCATGCAGGTTTTGGGTGTGTCAGCAGAAGTTCAGCTTCCTATAGGCTGTATAGATGAGAGGAGGTGCTCCTTCTGCTCCCGCTTTCTCCTATTCACCTGCAGGCAGGTTGCTGCTAAAAGAGGTAATTTTCCACCATTCTCCCTTGTGGTGCTGTGCAGAGCACCCAGTAAGGACGTTAAATGCAAGGATACTAATTCTAGTTCAGAGCATCTGGAATAGAAGCTGCTGGGAGCTGGAGAGAGGTCTAGGTAAGTATTGCCTGGCCCTTGCTTCATGTTCTCTTCAAGGCATTCACTGTCATTCCTCTAGGAAACTAGGCACTGGACTAGCTAAAATGTTATCCTGTCCCAGGACAAACAACTTTTTTCCTTTCTCTTCTAAGATCCTACCATGGTGGGAAGGCAGAAGACAAATTTTACCCTGATAGCTAACAATTAACATCTCAGAATCACATGAATCCCATCTACCTGCAGGTAGGATGTGTACATTCAGTCAGGTTGCTCACTAGAAACAAGGTCATTATTCTAGCTGGCAAGCATTTAATCAATTAAGTTCATGAATGTCAATGCATTTTTGCATGAAAACTTTTCTTAAAAACACCACAAAATATTTAAGGTCTCACTCTTCCTTCAATATTCAGCATGATCCTGAAAATACAGCCTTTTTTTTCTGGTGAAAGTCAATGCTTATCTTCAAAACAAGGCCACTGCCAACTCAGTGTTCTGAGAATACTTCTCTATTGCTGTTCTGAGAATGCTTCTTGAAGTAATACAATGTCTGCTGGGGGAAAAAAAAAAAGCAAACATTGCAATGAGACCTCTCTCTCGAGCAGAAAGGCATAGTGGAAAACAGCTCTGTCACATAGTGCTGTGGACTGTCATGTCCTTTCTGCAGCAGGACCCCTCATTTTCTAGGTAATGCTTTCATCTCTAACATAATATTATTTGAAGAAAGAAAAGGTATCTTGAGGCCTTGACATGCACTTCTGTAGCTGAGATTTATTTTGAACTGTGTTTAACAAGAACACATAGCAATGCATCCTCCCCTAGCAGAAAACAACACTCTCAAAGTTCCCTTCTCTCACCACTGAATAGGAAGCTGAGTGCTTCTGTCTAATTATTCTGACCTTTCCACTCTCAGGATTTGACTAAGACTATTCAAGGAGCAGAGAAAGAGGCTCTGTTTTTGCCTCAGTAATGTGTTGCTTGGTGGGATCATAGCCTTCTGACACTGTACTCTCTTCAGCATTCACTTCCTCTTGAGCCTTTTATTTGATACCAAAAAACCAGCAGAAGAATATAAATCATTCCCATCAATCCAGCATCTCCCCTGTGTAAGTGTGGCTCTTTGCCATTGCATTTTAATGCCAATGAATCCCGTCCCAGAAAGGGCATGGGCCACTGCTCAGTGATGCTAATGAAACCTCCCTCCCTCTCTATTACAACCTACCTGCTTCAATAACTGATGGTGGAAGGAAGGTGGCTTTCTCTCAGCTAGAGGGTCATATGTGACATGGACAAGCAACAGGTCTCACAGGGTCTGTTGGGAGGACCAGGTGCCAGAAATTTCCAAGCTCTGCCTCAAAAGCAAAATTACATTTATTTCCACTTTCCGGATAGTTGGCATGATGCTGCCCTTGTGCTAAATTGACCACATCATGTCTCTACACAGGGAATTTTGTGAGGGCTTGAAGTTAGAGCCTCACATTTTCTATCTCATTATTTTGTCTCTTGCTCATCCTGACCTTCTCACAGGTCTTATTTCCCCCTTCCTGTTCACTTTTCCATGTGCCCCTCTCTGCTGCTTATGACAGTGACAAGGTACAAGTGTGGCTATCTAGATTTACTTTTCTTCTTACTAATTACTTTTGTACTCCCAGAGAGAAAATTTTAAAGATAGGTACCATACTAATTGAACATGAAATTTCACTCAGAATTTTCCCTCTCCATGCTTTTGGTATCTTGTATTGCCTGGGACTAGGCTGGTTATTATCATATAGAAAAACAGTTACAAGTGAAAAATGACCAAGATCAGAAATGTGGAAAATTACAACTAAGTAATTAGAACAGTTTAACCCACTTATCTGGTTTTTATTATTTATTTGCTGACATTTTTGTACAGCATTGGAAAATTCCCTCTTCCAGTCAGGTGGACTAGTGAATACCCATGCCATCTGCTTAAATGTCTAATATGCAGTATGCCATCTATATGACCTTCAGTTTTCAAATCATTTTATAACCCATCAACCTGTGCATCTGGCACAATATCCTCTCTGTGTACCTGTTAACTGATTAGCACATTTTAACCTCTCTCATTGCAAACAAATATTTTCTATGCTCATCACAGCTTTCTTCCTTCCCATGCCTTTTCAGGACAACATAACAAATTTGTCAGGATCAATGTCATTCTCATCTGATGTTTTTCAAGAATCCATTTGCTCTCAGGACTCAGATTTTTTTTATATATTTTGGCTGGTTTTACCTGTCCTGCAGACTCTGTGAAAAAATACCAATTCTGCATTTTTAAACTGGAAAAACTGTGCAACTCAGCACAGAATCTGAGACTACAAAGAGCATGTAAGACAAAATGCTGTGGACTGAGAGCATTATTCATGCAGGTGCTCACAACGTGGTATTCTTTATAAAAATAGCAACTGGTGGTGTCGTCACTGGAATTGTCCAGAAGAATGAACAAAATCAAACAGCTTGCTACGTGCTCCGGATGGGGTTAAGTGAATGTCTGCCCCTTAAAGCATTTTCTGAAAAGTTTATATGTCATGTCCTTCAGCTGCCTGGTCATCAGTGATTTTTCAAATGCATTCACTGTTTCCTTCCTTGCTCCCAGCTAGCCAGATGCTGCTGATGCGGCACTACCAGGAATGTGACTTATGTTAGAAGGGAAAATGCTCACCCAGCACATGTTCAACATGTGTTGCAGTGAAGACACAAGCCCAAACAGATAGCAAGAGCCAAAATATGCCTCCTAGTTCTGATCACGGGCAGAGTGAAGAACAGAAGCTCTCAGGAAAGCTTTGGTGCTGAAAGAAATAAGTCCTCAGGGCAATGCAGGGCAGTTTGATGGGAAAAGGTTTGCATCAAGCAACACAATGGAGCAGAAATGGAGGGAAATTAAGTTTGCTGTATTCTGTGGGGGCAGTAAGCAAATTGTTCGCATCTTATGGCCTAACCTAGGACACTAGGAAAAGGGGTTAATACTCCCTTTGTTTAAACTGGAAAGTATGGCTCATATTTCCAGTGGTCCTGTTAAGTTTTAGCATTAAACAGATCAAGACAGTCAGTGTGAATGTGTCTTAGAGATGCCAAAACGATTATTGGTGGGTAAAACATAGGCGTGCTTCCCTCATCAAAAGAAAGAAGGAGGACCCTGAAGAGCATTCCCCTGCAAATCAAGATGACAGCTGGTACTTGGCATCAGAGCATTTCTTCTGTCACTTCTGATGCCTTGCTTAAGCCTTGCTAAGTCTGCTAGGACTAAAGTAAACATTTTCTAGTCTCAGCTAAATGTTGGCAAACAGGACTTGACACTGTGAGTGGAACTGGCCAGGAAATTTCTGACTAATTCCTTTATTGGAAAATATGAATTTGTAAAAACTGACACTTTAGTCCAAAGAACGTTTCTAAGTTAAGATCCAGAGAGAGGTGTTTGGCCCTACAGTGATATGAGGATAGCAAGCAGGATATCTTATCCTTGCTTTATCTTACTC
This sequence comes from Pyrgilauda ruficollis, assembly GCF_017590135.1. NCBI lineage: Eukaryota > Metazoa > Chordata > Aves > Passeriformes > Passeridae > Pyrgilauda > Pyrgilauda ruficollis. The sequence goes on from NW_024525489.1 coordinate 15,855,467, forward strand.
AGATCACAGATTTTGGTCTGGATCTGCTTGGTGAGAGCCTGGTCCACGACTGCAGACACAGGGATCAGTCTGACATCAGCACCTCATGGGCTTCTACTTGATACCTGTGCAACTGTTGATGACCACAGCAGATGTAAGAAGAGAGACAGATTTTCTATAAATTAAGGCACATACCCTGGATGAAAGAAAAGAGCAGAGCTTTTTCCTTCCAACCTGCCGGAATTACACCTATCTCTAATTCATGGTCAAAGTGTGACATTCTAGAAGAAAATATTCAGTTTCATCCAGTTGTAAGAAAGGAGGGATTCTGAAATCTGAACAGAGTTTGAGCACAGCCCTCACCACATGTGAGTCACTGTGCTGGTGAGTGCCAGCCAGCTGAAACTCACCGGTGGTAACCTCACTCATCCCTTCTGCATTTTACTGGTGTAACTCCCACCTTTTATGAAATATCCTCTCTGTTCTCTTAAACCTTGAAGATTTTAGCAACCTGCTGTCATCTATGAAACCAAGATCAAAGGCAACAAAAATGCCTGTCTAATCTTGAATGTAATCCTCCTCACATGCATTTGTTCCTGAGCAGTGGGTCGGTGCCAACAGTCTTTCTATCCCTGTCTTTGAGCTCAGGGATTAAGGCTGGGGTCACTCACACTGCTGCCACCACGGATCTGACTATTTTCCAGCTGTCCAGTTTTGCTGCTATTCGTGGTGTGTTGTACATAAATGAGCAGAGTTTGTGAGTGGCCCCACAGCATATGACAAAGCTATCAGAAACTGGCCTGACATCACACTTGTCATACCTCTTTTCAAAATGAGAGTTTCTATCATTAAACAGCCACTGACCCCTTGGCAGCAGGACCAGACAGGTGGGACACTGTGAACAACCTCCCCTATAAATGCCAACAGACTGTCCTTATCTGACACTGTAGAGCTCCAGGTGATAAAATCAGTTTGACAAAAGTGGAAGCTGGGAAGCTTGCATTGCCAGACCTGTAGGAAGCTGGAAAAATAAATAAATACATCACTTTATTTTTTATTCTTCCAGATGGATCTTCTTTTTTAACTTTCATTCATGCTGTATTTCTCACATCTGCGTGAATTTGTTAGCAGTGAGACAGCACATCCAGCACAGGCCACAGATCTCCCCTTTTGTACATCCTTTCAAAGCCTGGCCCAGCTCTTCCTTCCTTGACAGGGGATATAACATCACCCTTTTAATATTCCCAAGACTTTCTTTCTTGGGCTTAAGTATTCCAAATATTATGTAGTTCTAATTATTCCGGTAAGACTGCAAAATCTCAAGTGCTTTAGTTCCCCTAAAAGCTGGCAAGGGATGTGTAAGTTCTCTGTGTTTTTGTTTCACTTACTACACAATTTGTTTTCTTGTTCTCTCCCACTTGCCAGGGCAAAACCAAAATCTGCAAACTTCTCTCTAAACCACCCCATGCCAAATTTTCCAGGAAGTAATGTGCAGTATCGAGTCCCACAAGGAGCAGTTGCTCCCACTGCAAACATCTGCACTGACGACAGCACAAGGAAAGATGATTAAAAGCTATGCAGCTCCTATATTCTTTGCATCTATATGGCTATAACCTATTTAGTAAGAAAATTTCAAAATTTCAGCTGTGATTTTTAATTTCATCTATGATCGCCTTTGTTGCGTACAGGAATTACATTATCCATTGTCTTAAATAAATAATTTACCATTTTTATTTAAGATTACATTGAATTTAACACATTGATGCCACCTAGCTACAGTGCATTTAGGATAACAACTCTAAATTTATATAATAATCTTTTCTTAAGCTTTTAAAGAGAAAGGGTTGATTAGCTTTAAAGTGCGTATCTCTTAGGTAAGTAACATAAGTCATTGTTCATTGTGAGAAGCATCACCACATATTTACTGTAATACAGATTTCTCTTGATTAATGATGAAAAACAATACCAGTTTTTCTTCCCTGGAGTTAAGAGAAAGACTCCTATTTAAAAGAAGAACTCTTGAGAAAACAAATTTCATTTCAAAGGTTATTAGCAAAAAGAAGCCTTTGTTTTAATCTTAATGGAATCATTCTCTTAGGATGACACAAATATCCATAAAGCACCATGATTTCATTTGGGTTTTAAAAAAAACAAAAACAACTTTATTTTCCCTTGACACAAAACAAGATTATCTGTGGTGGTTTTTTCCCGCATTGGGTAATACAATAATGGCTAGGTTGTTTGTCTCTGGCCATCACACGAGCATGCAGGGAGCAGGGATGAAGACATTAAAGATTTCCTCTGCAGAGCCGCAGAAGAGCAGGAGGCAATGTGCCTGGAGCACAGCCTTCTCCTCCTCCCACAGCTGCCGGGGCTCTCTCCAGCATCCCACTGCCTGCCGGGCACTGCTGGCTCCCAGAGCCACGCAGGGTCACCAGCATCCCACTGCCTGCCGGGCACTGCTGGCTCCCAGAGCCACGCAGGGTCACCAGCATCCCACTGCCTGCCGGGCACTGCTGGCTCCCAGAGCCACGCAGGGTCACCCAGCACACTCCCAGCGCAGCCATGGCCAGGGAGTGAGCCAAGAGGAAGCTGGGCCGGGGTCTCATATTCTCCCGAGCAGCCAACAGACCCCATCTGGTCACGGCACACTGCAAATGAGGCTGCTGCTTCCTCCTCGCAGGATTGTCCTGCGGTCTGCAGCTGTGGGGGAGGCTGTTCTTCCTCCAGCCAGGAACTGCCAAGGGCTCTGTTTACATCACTGCAGCTGTGAGGTCCCCCAAATGCAGCCCAGCTGTTCAAAGCCAAAATGAGCTCCAAACAGTGTGAACCGAACTGTCCTCCTACATCTGCCTCTTCAACCCCATCCAATAAAATGTCCACTGGTAACAAAACAGAACGAGGCTGTAAGATGCAGAGTGCACACTACAACATCATTGCAATGCTTGGTGGATATATCCTACTGTGCCTCCCTGCAAAAAGAGCTACCCCAGCCCCAGGCAACGCCTTGGAGAGGACCCCTCACCTTCACAAAGGGTAAAATGACCAAATTGCAAAATATTTGCCCAATTTTTACCAACTCTCATATGGGGAAAATCTCCAAAAATAATTAGGCCAAGATGAGTAACTGAGTTTACTTAATTTGTTTACAAATACTTTCTGTTAATTAAAAAAAAATAGTGAAAGGCTATAGTTAGGGGTTTTCTCAAGTAAACACTTTGAGGTCTTTTGACTTGAAAATGTGTTCATTAATCAGGGGGCAAGCCCTTGGAAAATACAGAAAAAGTCCAAGTGAAAAAAAATATTCTCTCGCCTGCTAATAAATTATCTATAAAAGCAAGAGGCCTAACTAAAAAACATTGCAAAGCTGGAGAGGATCAAAATTTGCTCACACCCTGTAGCATGAATCTAGAATCTGGCTGTACCTAGTAAAAATCTCCTCCTTAATACATATTGCCCTATGAGAGATTGTGATTCCTAAGTTCAGGGGGATTTTTCTTTCTTTGAAAGCATCTACAGTGAAAAAAAGACACCATCAAAAAATCTTTTAGAGCACACAAAGAAAGAAATTATTGTATTTATAGCAGATATCTGCCAGAAATTCTGCTCCAGTTATCATAACTTCAATGTGTTCTCAAATTAAACTACTAAGAAAGTCCAACAAGCAGAGCAAGGTTTGTTTTCTTCACGGTTCATTGTGAGCTTAGGTACCTTCTGCTTCCTCAAGGCAGAGCCAGTGTCACATTTGAAAAACATGTCATGCTCCAGATTTATTTGCATTCACAAGAGTATTTTGTAGCACAGTTTGATAAACAGTTTTTAAATAGCAAATGTTACCGATAAAAAACTAGAGGGAGGGTATTTTTCAACACAAAGGTTTTCTTTGGGAATAACTGAAAGGAGGGCATGTAGAAAGCCTTGTACCTCCTGGAGCCCTCCTGGAAGTAAGTAGCACTCTAAACAAAGGCATTATCAAAGGAGTCCTGAGCATCTCAGGAAATTAGCTGTGCTACCTTAACCACATTTGTATTCAAATCCGTATTAACACGGGCATCAGATCCATGCTACACTTTCATGATTTTGAGGCTATAGCACAGACGTGTGACAATCATTTGCATTGTATGCTTTGGAAAATAGTGCTCAATATAATAAATTTTCAGAATGTACAAGAAAGAAAGGTTTCCTTTCTAAATAAAGAAACCATTTTCTTTATTCAGAAATAAATTTCAGGAAATGCAGAGCTTCTGTCAAGATGTTAGAAAATAATTTTGATAAAACATTTGCAAGATATTAGAAAATATAAATAGTACATGAATTATAATTTCATAATAAAAATAAAAGTATTTTCTTTTAATAAGGACTTTCCCCCTTCAAAAGGACATTTTTTTACCAGTGAATAGCTGATGTTTTGATCAGCAGAAATAAAAGGAAAAAACGTTGAGAGTAAATGCTTTTAAATGGACAACTAGCTAAATATGCAAATAATCTATGCAACATTTATTTCCTATTATTTCCTAAGAAAAAAAATATGTAACTGTTCCATTGGATTCTTCAACAAGTCCTGAAGGGCTGTTGAAAAATGACCTGTCTATGCCTACATCTGCTTAATTAATGCAAGTGAATGTGTCAAATATCCATCCTGGTAATGGATTAAGAAATTATCTACAAGCAGCTTTGGAAAGCTGTAGGCAAACAGAATTTCTCAGCATCACTATGCAGAACATCCTGCCCTATATCAAGGCATAGCTGAAAAAGTTGAGGTAAAGCGAATGGGCTACAAAAATATGTACAGCTTTAAATTTTCTTGTAGGAGACCAAAGAAGCATTACCATAATAGCTACATCTATCACATATCCTGTCACATAATTTCTGGCTCTCCCACTCCAGGTTCGCCAATCTTGAATGCATATTTCTCTCTTTTTTGCTGGTGTATCTGTAAAGCTTCAGGCAAATTTCCCTCACTGATCCCTTTGCACACACTCCCTGAATCAAGCCAGAAGGATGCTTCTTATCTCCGTCTTCAAATTCCTCCTCATGACATACATATTCTGGGATGCTGACAAGGAATGAAAACCTGTAGCAGCTGGGGTGAGCAAAAATCACCTAGGAGCCACTTTGAAAAATGCCTTTTTTGAAACAATGTTAGTTGACAAAGACATGTATGATTATATTGCCCATGCCTAAATTGTTTCCTCTACTTAATTGTAAGTAGAGGCCTTTTTGAGGACTTCTCTGTTTGTTGATACAAACAGCATCATTTTTACAGATAAGGAGAGCAGAAGGCGAAGGAAACATGGCAGATGGGCTTTGATAAGAAGAACATTGACCTAGAGCAAATGAAACACTATCATTGAAGGAAGTCACTCTTTCACAGTTACAGAGAGATGGTATGGAACATTTTTCTGTGAAATATTCAGCCAACAGACATGCAGTTTTAAAACAGCTAAAAGCCTTTTCAGAATTGAAGTCTGGTTACTCAAAGAAGAAAATTAAAAAAAAAAAAAATGGACTTGACGAAGCAATTAGTGTCAGCGTTTACCATATGAGGAGCTTCTATTGTAGGTGTTAAACTCACAAAAGAGTTGGGAAGATCAATGCATCTGGTTCTGTTATAATGTCACCTCTTGGAAGTAGGAGGAGACAGAAACTGATGTCCAGAAGACGTCTAGTGCCCAGACTTTGAGATGGCCTTGCAAGGAAACCAGCTGAGCCATGCAAGATAGTCCTGAAGGGATGGGTCAACAGCGGAAGGCCACAGCTCCTTATTTAGCACTCCTCTGAGGTGCTTCCTTGTTCCTCAAGGACCCTGCTCAGTAATGTGTCCCCAGCACTGCACAGGGTCTTTTCACAGAGAATCAGCTCAAGATATTCTGGCATGTCTAACAAATTTGTGGATGTGTGGGGCTTTGCTGTGAACCTTCCTCTTTTTTACAAGAATAGAGTACAGGCTGCAAGAGCTGGCCAGAGCTCTGACCTATTTCTAAGGATTTATCCAAGTCTTTGCTGTAGTGTGCTCACCTGTCTCTCCTCTCTATCATCTGTCCTTCTGTCTAATCTAAGCAACTACAGATTCAAAAGATTGAAATATGAACTTTGACCATAGCAGCCAGAGGGTCTTCAGATATGAATTGAAAAGCAGGATACTGTCTGTGCAGCAGAGTGCCACTGAACCTGGATGAAGCAGCCTTCAGAAGGCAACGGGACAGACTGTTTCTCTGCTAGTTTCACTGCCTGGGTAAATGCTGGCTTCTCCTTTGCACTGTCAAGAGGTGTTGAAAGAGAGGAGCAGATCTTAATTAGCATTGTTGCTTCTCCCAGCCATTAGGGACTGGTACCTCACTGCCTCTGGGACTTTGACTAGGACAACCCTGCAGTTTTCCAGGGAGAAAAACTTGCTGTAAGAAGCAGCCTAATTCAAAAACTCAGTTAGGGGAGAACAGCATGCTGCAAATGGGATAAGAAAGTTCTTTCTGGATGGGAGAAGACCGCATTGTTCTTCCTGCCCACAGGCTGCCTCACCCTTCCCTGTCCTGTAAAAGAATGCCAGCAAGAGGAACGGAAGGAGCCTATGCCTGGGTATGAAAACTTGAAACTTGGGGCATCAGAAAACTGCAGAGAACTGCCACAATCAGAAAGAAAACATTCCAGCTAACTGAGGAGCGGGAGAAGAAGCAACAGTCCCTACAAGACCCAGAGGTTTTCTTTCAGGAAAACTACCTTAAAGTATTGGTCCATTGCTTGTCTCGAAAAGAGACAGTTTTGGTATGTAAGCCTTGAGAAAGGTTTCTACCATGAAGCCCAGTTTACAGATGTACTAAAAGGAGGCAAGAAAGAGTATTTTGGACACGTCTGTTGCACCTTCTACTAATTGGCTTTTTGTGTCCCCCTGGTGAACATCATGGCTTCTATGCAGTTTCTTCTTAGATATACAACTGTATAATTGATCATAAATGTCCATAGTGCCGCTTCACTATACAAATACACAATAGGAGGCTACAAAGCCTGACATCTGAAAGTTAATTCAATTCCCAGTCTAATATTTAGGCATCATGTTATCTGTACATATTCTGGATCTCACTCCTTGATCTTGTACATGTTCTGTTTTTCACTTCCCCAGAAAATCACTAGCCTTATCAATATTTAAATATTGGATTAGTCTGGTGTGAACCAATCTTTGCCAGGTTTTGTTGAATTCTGTCCTCTGTAACATTTTTCATTGTAATTTCTTTCAAAATCCTTTCTCCTCTACTGAATGCTCCTTAAGTTTTGTTTATGGAAGGCTAGTAAATGAGCCATTAGGCTGAAAAGCTAGCTATTCATCTGTGGTGCCATAATTTTATAATCACAACATTGGGTAGGCTACACTTTAAATGTATGTAGTTAATATACAAGAAATTCAGCACTGCTACTTTCTTTTTTTCTGCTGAGTGAGACTAAAAAATTAGCTTTTACTGGCAAATTTCAAATCCTGTATTTGTTTTTTGGTGCTGCTCTTACACAGAGAAATCACAGGATATGTTGAGAGAGCAGAAGAAACTCCAGGACTGTCCTCCAAGGGCCTCCTATGGCAAATTCTTTGTTCTTGCCTGTGGTGTGTGCCCAGTCTTTGTATTGCATCCTCTCTCCCAGCTTTGGCTCCATCACCCTTCACTCAGCCCTTGGCCCCTGATCTATCCTCAGAAACCTCAGAACCCTTCAGTGAGAGCCTCAGCCTCACCTAGGGCTGGGGAGTGAACAAGCTCCGTCTCTCACTCTCCACCTGCTGCCAGGACCAGGGGTTTCTGCTACTGCTGCCAACAGAAGTACAGAGCAGCTCCACAGGAGGCTCCTCCTCGATGCTACATGGTCTGGGGAAGGGTCTGAGATTGAAGGTTCCAAGGCTGAGTTTCCAGCTGCTCGACTAGGACATCCCAGAGAGCTCAGGGACTGCTCTGCTCCCTCCAAGTCTAAAGGAGCAGATGTCCTATTTCAGGGATATTTCAGAAATACGGAAAAAATTCCTACTGCCAGCTGATTTTTTTTTTCTCTCTTCTAATGCCTTTTGCTGCCACTCCTTATTCCTAGGAGCCATTTTTCCTTCCCTTTCTGGATAAAAGAATACTTTTGAATTTGAGCTACTCTTAGTCCACTTGAACCTCTGTCCCATACTGAATGTATTCCACCTCTGCTACTTTTTCTCAAGCTCATTACTTAAAGGCTAAATAATTTTCTCAATATATTTTTACTCTTTTTTAGAAGGCTTATTTCCCCCTAATATTGGTGCTTTTCAGTTTTTCCCATGCTTTCTGATCTGCCTGAACTGACTTATTTCCTGATATGTCCCTGTAATCATTTTTGTTTCCTGAATATGCTCACTCCAACCATCATTCATAGGCAGATGTTGACTCAAATAGCTTTGGGAATATTTTCTTATAATTTTCTCACTCTGCTTGCTTGGCAAATTCCTTCTAGATTTTGTGATTTTGATTAGAGGAGAGTTCAAGCCTCTAATACAAACCCCTGAACACTTCAGTCCAGTTGACTTTACTAACCATTTCCTTCAACTTTACGAACTTTGCCTCCCTGAAATTACTCTACTTATTTTAAAATTAATCTTAACTTCTGCTCATACAATGCAAGGTAATTTTCTACAATCAACCCCATTAGAAGGTCCTTAAGCCTACACAAAATCTAGCCTGAAATAAGTAAGTGGAAATTCTCTTTGCCCTTTTGTGATTGTGACAGAGAAAAATTAACAGTAAGGACTCTGCACTTTTATTATCAAAATGAAGCCATAAGATCTATAAATACAGTTTTCATTTATAATGAGCCTTAAATTTGTACGTTTCATAAGGAAAACTTTTGTTTCACTAATGAACTGAAATAACATATTCTGGAGGGAAAAATCTTGGCTTCATGGGAATAAACAAGGAATGGAGTTTAGTAATGTTAGGACTTTGCCCAGGAGTTGTGAAAGCACTATCAAGTGTGGGAGCTCTCAGCCCACTTTTAGAGAAGCTGGCTGAGCATCACATCCAAAGAGTCAGGAAAAACAGGCTGATAAAAGGCATCTGGGAGCAGACTCATTATTTTTCACTTTTGCATGTACTCTGTGTATTTTTGCAAAAGTTCTAGGTAATTTATGGTGAGAAAACGTTGACCTAAAAGTGAAATGTGAAGCTTAAAATACAGGCCCAAACTAAATCATAGGTGTTATAGTCATGTGCACTGGGGCTTAGATGTTATCCTCACATGAGGGGATCCAGTTTTTCTTTTAGCTTAGTCTGCTTTTGCTTTATTAGTCTTGTAACTAAAGATGGATAAAAAATTCTAATAATAATTCATTTGAATTTTCCTTCCACAGGCATTGACTACCCTAATTTGTAACTTCATGATACTCAATATTCAAAAGGCATTCAGGTGCCTAGGCTGCTCTCTAAATGTCCTTTCAAGTCTTGGAAATTCAGTGCAACTGTTTACTCCACAAAATATTCCAGGCATTCATTACCTTGTTTTGCACAAGAGTTTCCATAATTTACCCAGAAAAGCACTACAGCATGCTGCAAGGAACGGACAGAAAAATCCCAATAGCAGATAGGCACAAGGCCATCTTCCTTCCAAGACTTCTATGTACTTGGGGGATGGTGAGAATGGGTGTGAGGCAGGAGTGCAGGGGGCCGCTGTCCAAGTTGGCAGAGGTAATTTCAGGATAGCTTAAATACCCTTACAACACACTTCAGTCCAGCCCTGGTGAGTGGGATGTCACAAAAGGACCGAGGAGGTGCCGGACCCTGACTCTGTGGCAGCACAGAGCAGACAGCATGACAAACCATCCCACCACAGGCAGCCACGTGGGTACCAGTCACACATCTCCTCGCAGGTGTTGATGGTGTCCTTGCACCAAGCTTTCAAAATTTAGAAGCATTGAATGGCATTGAAAAGTATTAAGATGCCATTTTCCAGTATGGTTTTTTTGCGATGTAAAATTGTTTTTAACAATGTTATTATTGTTAGGCATTTCAGATTCTGTGTACAATTACAAGTCAGATTTAAAAACTGGACTTGAAGTCACGGCTTGCTTAGGTTCTTGTGAAATTTTTCTCAGAATAAATTAGCCCAGTGTGGGAATTATGTGAGAAATACCTACAAATCCTAATTACTTGTCCCAAGGAACAAGTTCTTAATATAGTCACCAGTTTTATTTGAAGCACTCATACTATGTTTTTATTTCATTTTCTCAGTTCCTGAGAGAGATGAGCACAGAGTCTGAGACACCTGAAGGAGCAGATCTGTACCCAGCTCAGCAGGTTTTCACATCCCAGGGGTTCCCTTTCACCCATCCCTCTATACCGTGAAGCCTGTTCTTCTTTGCATCTGAAAACAAATGTACATGAGACAGTGAACACGAGCAGGAGAAACAAATCAGAGTGGACCACATACTGTAATGAAACACACAGCTTTTCTTCCTCTCTAGTATTTACTAGAGAATAGATATCAGGTTTCTGAGTGACCAAACCAACTGCAGCAGGCTTTGTAGACAAATGAGATTTTAAAAAGCCTTTTAGATCCAGGTTTCTCATGATCCCTCCTGGCAAAGAATTAATCAGTTCAACATGTGAGGGGGTGTTTTGGTCACTGTTGGGTTGATGTTTGAATTGCATGCAGACAAAACAGCCCGTTTGTTTTTCTTTCAAAGAACAAGTTTTGTTGTTTCCTGAAGGACTACAATTCATATTTCTTCCTGAAAGAAAAAAAATAAAAATCTATATTTATATTTTTGTTCTGTGAATGTATTATTTTTTACTTTGGTGGTAAGCTAACATTGTACTTAATAAATTGTGATCTTTCTAAAACCTGCCCTCAAAAACATAGTAGCTTAAGCCAGTTATCAATGCTGTCAATACTTATGTTTTACAATTTCATGGTTGTCGTGTAAGAATTCAGATAAGTAAAACAAGAATGACTAATTGCTGTGGCAAAATGTTACAGACATTTACAAATAATCAGTCATTGTAATGAATTACACCCATGTACTACAGCTAATTATTAATGCTTGCTTAACTTTGGGGGGAAGGAGGTGGTAGTTATTTGATTACTGATTATAATTTTCTAGTTACAGCTGACAGCCAAATATTTTTCTTTCATTCCCAAAAAACAGCTATTAGGCTAAAATGTGTCTGGGCAAATCTCCTATGTCTTTGCACAGCTCTGCAATAGGAGCCCAGCACAGGGTAAAAGCCAGGGCTCAGGCTGAGACACTGTTCCTTCTCACCATGAAAATGCATGTTTTCCTGAAAACATTTCTCTTTCTCTCTTTTCTTATACCACCTGCAGCATTCACTCTTATATTATGAGGTGGTTTCTCCTAGGAATGAAACTCAGGGAGAAAGAGTGAATGTCTTTTAGCCAGTGGCAGTCAAGAAGATTCACAACAAGACTGTGCAAAAGCTGCTTGTGGCCCCTGCCTGTAACACAGAGAGTGCAGGTGTTGGCAACACCTCTGTCAAGGGCTGCTTAGAGCAATGGACCAAAGACAGGGATGGGTGCTCCATGAGGAGAACTGTTGCTGGGTTAATGAGAATTTTAGAGAGGCAGGTCTTTAATGCACCCTTTTAATTTTGCATCAAAAGTGAGGTCAAGAGAGACTGAAAATCTCTTGCCTCCTCATATGTTGGTTAAGAGGTTAAATTCCAAATAAACCTCGAGGTAAATGCAGCATGGCACTACTCTTTCCTTTTCAATTTTTAACAAATACCTTGCTGTACTATCACAGCCCTCAGTTATTTTTTCTTCTTAACATCCTGTCCAAACAAATCCAGTGCCATGTTGTTCACATGTATGCACCACATTGCTTTGCCAAACCAACTTGTCGTCCTTGCATTTCATTCTTGTTGTCAAACCCCAGCTTCATTATCTTTTGACAGACCATATTTCACCTCTGTCACACGCAATGTTACTTTTTATTTAAGGCAACCCTGTCTTGAAGGCATTTAGAGGAATCACAACTTCCACTTCCATTCTTGCACTGGTGAAGTTCATATACTCCTTTTAGTCCTCAGAGGTATTAATTTTTATAAAGTTTTTTGTCTTCTGAGTCTGTGGAAACCCCTTTGTCATTTTGTTAAGTAGCTGAAAAATACCTGCAGCATAACTGTTCATTTGGCACTCTGGACCTTCACTAGGGCAGCTGAAAGATTTCAAACAGAAGCACTGTATACACCATTATATAGATGTTTAGATAATTATCAGCCCTATCACTGAGGATTCCAACAAATCAATACTTATTCGGGTCAGTAAAACCAGCACCTTATTCTGACTTCTTGTGCAAAATTTTTAATCCTCGATTTCAAAAAATAATAATTTAAACTACTGTCCATAGACTTCCGCACACTTTGTGGAACTCAGCATAAACCTAAATAATTACCTAATCTAATGCAGTGAACAGCAAACTCCCACAGCAGAGGGGCAGGTCCATGGGATGCTCTTTGGCCACTGAGCTGGGTCAGTAGCTCTGGCAGAAAAGTGAGGCCAGCAGCCAGGGGACAACTTTCATCTCCCTAATAAGAAATGTTGGAGCCTTTACATCTGAATGCTTAGTGAACACTCCCCTCTCCACTTCAGAGATAACTGAGGCATGAACAGGAATTATTTGCTCAGTTTTGGAGTGTGATTTAATTACAATTAGAACCAATGTCAGTTATGTAGATTCTGAGTTATTAAATTCTTTCAGTAGATAAGCAGACTCCCTTACTTAGGTCTTTGACACTCTTTTCATGATTTTAATGTCTCTATTAAATTACAGGACCATTTTCCATCTAAGAGAGGTTCAGTTGTGAGCTTAATAACAACTTATTGGATTGAAAAAGACCAAAATTTAATTTAATGGTGGTATTATCAATCAAATGATTAGCTGCCATCTCTAGCTTTACCTTGAGTACCAGAGTCCTAGAAACTAGAACTGTAATAGTAATAAATAGAAAGCCCAAGAACAATCTGAGTGCTAAGGAAATGTGGCAAACTTTGAACAGAGCCAGAAGGAAAGGAAGATAAAAAGTGTGAATTAATCTTAGCCAGAGAGAAACTTAGAAACTCTAAAAATACAGCCTGCTGTCTCTTCCCATATACCTTCAGCAGTAGGCAGCTACCAGCACATCAGTCTGTGTCTATGAGTACATGTAAAGATAGCTGATATCCCAAGGCATTTGAAATAGCTGCCACCAAACACAAAACTAGTCCAGAGGATTCAGTAGGGACGCTGGCAATAACAGATAACAGTGAAGGGGAGGGGAAAGGCTGCAATTCACCTGTATTTTCACTCATTTCATACCATTTTTCTCAAGAAGATGACTGTCATCCCCCAACTATTAACCCTTCAGGCTACACAGATGTAGACACTGAAAATTGACTTCAGCAGCTGCAATTCATCTTTACTCTTCAGCAAGTACTTCTAGGCTAAAAGGTAGCTTTTAGCAGACTGATACTGAAATCTGTGTGGCATTTGAAAGTGCTTAAGTATTAATGGGTGTGTGGGGCTGAAAAGGAGCCAGGTGGGCTTCCCGAGGGACCTCCTTCAAAACACTGGCAACCAGCTTCTCACTAAAAGTCACCTTCTGCTGAGCAATGTATCTGAGTGAAATTAAACTCTCAGGACATGCCATCTGTAATGCTTACAGAATCAAGAAAGCATTAGGAAAACATGCAGAAAATGAACACATCATCTAATTTCCCTCAACTGGATCTTGTTCTGCAGCTGAGCAACAGGAGCATATGGCACCCACTTTCTCATCCAGATCTACCTCACACACTGGCAGAGGCCCTGTGCAAAACCTGGGCACCTGGAGCTTTGGTGGATTGTATAGTTTCTGTAGGGTATCTTTCCATGTTGGTGTTCCTGTCAATCAAGAGAAGACCCACCAGGCAAACAGCTAAAAGTTTTTTGCAGCACTTTGGGCCAAAAAAGAGCCACTATTTAGGGCTTGACTCCAACCTAAGGGGAGGCTGATCCCACTAAAGGCAGCCCTCTGTCAAAAGGATGGAGGTTTTCTTCCAGTTCTGAGTTTTCTCCATAGTTTATGCTGTAGCCTGGCCATCTATGAAGCATCAGATTGTAGCTGGCTGTGAGTCTCCTCATCTGACAGGAAGGTGTGAAAGGATTTTGAAAGAAACATGCACTGGAATTTCTGTTATTTATGGCTTTTTCCCATTAAAAGTCAAGGGGTTTTGTAAGTATTTAGTGAATTGATTTTTTTCTTACCTTCTTATCCCTTCACATTTTAATCTTCTCTGTGGAAATGCTGAGAGGGAGCTGATGGCCTGTGGGGAAAGTGGGTAAAATCAGAAACACATTCAACATAAGACTCTGAGAAATCTTAAGGATTATTTTTCTCCCTGGGAGAAAATATTTCTTTAAAGTCATCCTTAGTTTTACATGGAAAGGGGGTTTGGTTATGTCAAGTTGGCCCAGAAATTTTACTTTCATCGAAGCTTAGACTGAGCTAAGCTCTTTAACATTTCTCTTCTCCCTGATCTTTTCCCTAAAGGGGGACCAGGTTGCTAGTGCATTTAAACTTTGCCAAATAGATTTTAATACAATTTTCACCAAATTTCTTCCTCCTTTCTACAAGTTCAGTTACTGCCATGCCACAGGGTTGTTTTATAAGAAAAATGCAAAACCTCACAAAAGACATTTTTGTGCCAGCCTTGCTGTCAAACTGAGTCTTTTATGACCAAGACCTCAAAATTTCAAGTAGAATATAAAAATAACATATTTAGGTTCTGTTAAATAATTACAATAAAATAACAAATACACACATCATATTGAATTATCTCTATATCATATAAAAATGCAAAAAAGGTTGCCTCATCAAGTTAGGTATTAAACATTTAAGGATGTAGTGTTCTTTGGAAATATGATAAGCAAAAGAAATCATGTTTTCAAAGTGCAAAATAACCATTGGCTAACATTATTAGCAGCGTGTCACAGAACAGTTTGGCAGGAATTCACACAGGTTTCCTTGTTATTAATGGAAAGAATTTGGTTTTTTCCTAAAAGACAACCAGTTTTCCTTGAAGCACAAGATACTGGAAACTCCATTACAGCCCAGAAGGTGATGGTGGCTGCATGCACACTACAGGGGATGGCACATGGCACTGTGCATTTTGCCATGTCTCCATGTGCAATTGCAATGTCCATGTCTCCATGAATACTGTCAAGTTACACATCAAGCTTCTCTTCAACCTCAGCGTCCCCTTCACAGCAGAACAGTAGAACCCTTTTTACCCAATATGGGCAAGTTCCTAAATCCCTACTGCTCCCTGCTGGACTGCAGTTCCACTGGCTGTGACCTGGAGAAAGTGAAGCTACTCAGACAGAATGTGGTAGGATGTGGCCCTCAGAATCCTTAAGATCAGGAAATATTTAGGAAAAGCCTCTTCTTCCGAGATTCCCACCTTGATGTTCCTCACCAGGTTTCTCCTGTTGCCTCTCACTGTTAACATGAAAAGGAAGGGAAGAGCTGTTCATGTGATGCTTTGGATAAAAAGCACTTTAAAAAATTGAACAGGAAAAGGAAAACATAGGAGAAAAAGAGACTTTACATTGAGAATCGTACAATTGTATAAAGGTAGCTGGTGGTACAACCTGAAGCCTCTGCATAGTTGAGATATCATTTAGGAAATTACACTTTTACTCCACAGACAAGAAATGACAGCCTTTGGTCTTATCAAAATACCTTACTTTGGGGTATTTGTGATTTTTCCTCATCCTTCTGAGTTTCTCTGAGGAAAAGAAAGTGATGTAACAACTGATAATCAGCATAAACAAGCTCTAGACTTTAGTGAATTTTCCTGCATAAACAGCAGGAGATCTCTCATAGAAAGAGGCCTTCTTTTCCTGGATGTCTGAAGGCGAATATGCATGTAGGATTTATTTGTAGTACAGTAACACAAAGAGGCTCCAGCTGAGATAACAACATTGCTTTTTCCAGGTGCTCTTTGCACAGAAAAATAGAAGTCCTTGTGTCTGAAAGTTTACAATCTATCTACAGGAGAAAAAGGAGATATTATTGCCCCTTTTCTTGCACAGATGGCATTAAGATGCTAAGAAATAAAATAATTATTCCAGAAATCACCAGAGGAGTCCAGGATCTAAATTTCCCATACTTATTGCTTGGGTAGAGTGACCTAAATTTTCCTTGCCTCCTCTAGACTGTTGGGCTTGATATGACGCAGTGACAAACGTGGTCCTGCAGAGAGTGCATAGAGCAGGCACAGAGCCAGGGGCAAACCCATATCCACTCATGGACACTCCAGATCACCCCACAACCCTCCCACTGCAATGTCTCCTACTCAGGGGGAGCCAGGGCTGCAGAAAACAGTGCAAGAGGCCCCTTGAAATGACCCATGTCTGCAAACAGGAAGTCTTCTTCCTTGCTCCCAAATCAGAGATTTCCTTCTACTCCAAAACATAAAGTTCCAGGCCTTTTGGGATCCTTTTATTACCACTATTAGTTTTACTTTGGATGATCTCATCACTCATGTAAAATTCAACTCCTACATGAGAAATATATACAAATGGAGGGGTCAAAGAAACTTACAGGGATTAACCCTCTCTGATCTCCTTTGGGAAACTGAAAACTTTTTTATTCATGTCCAGTTTTTCAGACCAATACCTTTCTGTATTTATTTGGTCTTCTGAGAATTTTATCCCAGCTTTGAGAAATTTAGCCAAAACTCTTTCCTATTCCCTATGGATGTCCTGGCTTTTCTTTCGGTCATCTGTACAATACGTTTTTTTTTAAACTACTATTGACTGCCACAAAAGCCCTCAACATTTATTAAAGCACTATTAAAATTTTATCTTGTAGACTGTTTATTTATTGGAAAGAGATAGAATACTTGAGTTCCTTCATGTCCTTACTAGACAGAAAAGTTGAATTACCTCTGACTCTTCCCAGCAGAGCTGAAAGGCATCAGCAAGACTAAACATTTACCACAAAAGGTCACATCCATGCATACAGAAATGGGTTTATCAACACCTTGCCTCCTTTCCCCTCTTCTTAAATACATGTATTATCTTTGCTAATATCCAGCTTTATGATATTAACACATTTTTTAATTTTATAGAAGAAATATACGGTTGGACAAGCAAATTCATGCAAATGTTCTGCCAAAATCCTGGGAAAACATTTATCCCATGTTGACTACAGGAACCTCTTGCAGTTTTACTTCTGCCTTTAACATCCATTGCCAAATGTATTCCTGCTATCAGTCTTGTCTTTATCTCTATATGCAGCCTTGTTTCATCTACTGAAAAGAAGTATTTATTTGAGTTTTGACTAATACCTGCCTATTCTGAATCTGCATCCACTTCACCTTCTCTTTCAAAATTTTCTTTAAAAATATGCAGCTGAAGAACTTCATGCCTTTTTTTGAGTGTTCTTTCTGAGTTATGAGTCATCTTGACTTAGCAATTCTCACCTCAGCACTACAATTTTTCACTTATAACACACAGCTCTCTTCACCCACCACAAAATTTTTCTTTCTTAGAGGCTCTCTTGTCTGACTGCACAGGCTCAGTATCAATAAGGTAGTTATTTATCTGTTTACATCCAGTGCTTCTTTTCAAAAATCTTTCTGTGTCACTTCTGATACAAACTCTTAATGACATAAACAGCTTTGTGATCCTCTTCTGCACTGAGGCTTTATATTCTCCAGTCCAGGATATAAACAGCTTTGTGATCCTCTTCTGCACTGAGGCTTTATATTCTCCAGTCCAGTCTCATGAAAATTATCTGCCACATTTAATCAAACTTAAGCTTTTCAATTTATTAGTCTTAGCTGTCCTATTTGTGTCTCAAATGGGATTAGTTCGTGTTCACTTGGTTCCACGGTTATTTTCTATAATGTCATTTATTCTACAACTTCACTTGCTGCTTACCTAAATCAAGTCTAATAAAATACTGCCTCTTGTAGCTTCAGTGATTATTTAGTGAATAGCAGTTAGTTATTGTACCTTTGAATATCTGAGCACAATTAGTAGTATTTTTTTCTCCTATCTATTAACTTACACATTAAGTCCATCTAAAATTATATTTTCCATGCTCAGATAAGACTTTGGGATCTACAAAGAACTGACAGTTCTGTCAACTGACAGGTACTGACCAGCAGTACCTTGCTAGTAGAACTTTTCTTGCAAGGTGTCTCACAATTTACAGTTACCCAGTTTCTTTTTTAGCCATGCTTATTTCATTTTTCCAAGAAACACACAGTGAGGTAGGTATCTATATGATATCAGACAAGTTACCTGTTGCAAAGTGTTTGACTAGGGATTTTGTTTAAAAATTATTTGGTGCTTTGTGGATTTTTTTTCTTTGCTGATAAGTGTACAATGACTTATTTGATTTTCTCCTTAGCCAGCTAAAAAACAGATAAAAAGATTTCTGCTCATGCCTTCAAAAATATGCATTTGGGTGGAAACCAAAAAAAGAAAGTAGGATCTGCATAGATGAATCACTCTTAATAATTTATTAGTCTAAGAAAATAGAGTTTATAGCTGAAACCTTTTTGTATTTTTAACATTTGGTGATAAGGTTCTATATAAGATAACTATAAACTATACATAAGGTTGCCAAATTAATTATTGTAGAAGAATGTAAATTCAATTTATACCAGTGATAATCCAATAGAAGTTCACACTTTGGGAAATATTTTTTTTTTCAAATAGAATTTAAACACTTTGTTTTACTTACAGTAAGGCTTGCTACATAAATTTTATGTTCCAATAGAAATTTTTTTCATGGGAAAGCCATAGAACATTTATATTTGCATTTATGTTAAAAATGTGGCTGTCACTGATCACGGAGTGAATGCATAAATCTTTCTTCTAATTAGTAAAGTAAAACAAAGCAACCCTTATTTCAATTGTAGGTGTGCTACGTGGAAAGCTGCAGCTGACTGATATCTCACTACTCTCCTCGATCGGAAGCTGAACTTTTTCACAATAACACACAATTGAGCTTACTTTTCCTGAAACTCATAAGCAATGCAAGTGTATAATCTAGGTCTCAGTATAATAGTTGTGATGTTTATTTTAACCTCCAGAGAGCTCTGTTCAATCCTCTCTCTCGGGTGCCTTTCTTAAAACCCCAGAAAAGAAAATAAAATCTGACCTTCTGTGTTCCAAAGGCACTTAACGTTACATCATGTGTCTTTATAATTAACTTTTTTTTATAAAGATGGGATTTTTTCCAAAGGCCTGTTTTCTCTCACTGTTTAAGAGAGTGGCACCCAACTGGGAAGTCACACTGAATGGTCATAGGGTCTTTCAGCTCTCCCATTAAGACCTGCCTATTTGAGTGTTTTATAATGTGGCTGTTTTTATTCACATCAGGCTAAATCTTGGCAAGTGTGTCCCCAGCTTAGGAGCAAATTGTTTGTATGGAACTGAATTGATCTAGCTATAGCTCACTGAGAAACGATGCCAAAAACCACAGCTCCTGAGGTCAACTTCCACCTCACAGGCAAGCCAGAGGCTAGCTAGGCATTAAGCAAACTTTGGTTTGGGACACCTATGCCCTCAATCCTTCCCATTTCTGTCCTGTCCTCCCAGTCAGTTCTGTCTTTACACTTTCTGCAGGAACCTAAGTGAAAGCCATTTCTTTCCTTATCAGACTATGTGGAGAGAATCTATGCTACTGTAAACCAAAACTTTGCCATTTTGCCAGGAACAAGATGGACTCCAAGGATTGTCTACAAGGTTCATCTGGATGTTAGATTCAAGACTAGATTGACAAGAAGTGCAGATGAAGGTTTGGAATGTCAGGCATGGATGGTCCTGGACAGGCCACGGAGCTCATCCGCAGGAAAGCTTGCCTCTGCCTCCAGGCCACTGTTTGGGTATCAGGCAAGGGAGCATCCCAGTCCCAAAAACCCCCCGAGGTCTCCTGTGACAGGCTGCAAACCACAGCCCTCAGAGTAATATCCTTCACTGCTCTCAGGTAGCCTAGATTATATTTCTAAAGTTAATGCATTTTAATTTACACAGGTCTTTTAAATTATTATTTGATGTCTCCCAAAGTGGGAATTACACTGTCTTCTCTTCAGAACATACTGATTGCATTCTAAATGCATTGTATTCTATTACAAAGAAAAAGAAATAAATAGTCTACTGTTGCAGTACTTCTTCCCACTGTTGTTTTTAGCAACATAAACAGCATATACAGGTCTTAGGGTGGTTCATTGCTGTTTTTTTCCTTTTTAATTATGAGGCTCACTTTCATTTCAAAGAAATGAAAGTTTAAAAAAAAATCTCTGAAACAGAGATTATTTTCTGAGTACTAAGTAAAAGCTAACATGCTATTTAATCCTACTAGCCAACTCATCTTTTTACTACCTGTAGTTCACCACAGAAATTTCAGATGCTCTCTTGTGTCCCGTTAGACATGTCTAAAAATGGAATCAGGCCCCATAGTACATATTTAACACTAAATTGTGTAGAACAGCTAAACTGGTATGTTGCTCTGTGTTCAATTAAGTTGCTCTTTTGCTGTCTTAATTATAAGTAATTTGACAAATTTAGTTTCCCAGTTCAACACTGTTAACGGACAGATAAAGTTTGCATATTCCCTATGTAAAGGAATATGTGAAGCTTAAAGTCTGCTGTCAATTGGCATGTAAAATCAATTATTTTTGAAATGCAACGGCTTACAATTACTTTCTCTACTTCAACTTTTTTAACCTCCATCCTTTGAAAATCTTTCTATTACATGGCCCTCAATCCTCAACAAAGTAAATGAAATCCTATATTGTTTTATGCCACATCTGTCTGCACAAATATTTTGTTTTTATATGAAAAAGTGGTATAAGAAAAAGCTATTGTATTTTTCTTATTATTTTCCTGTTTGATGCAAACTTTAAAAATGCTTTTGATCAGTGGTGGTCTTTGCTGAGAAACAAACTTTTCCATGTTTTCTCAGTGCAGGTAAGTACCAAATAGAGGTAAGCTTGGTATAATTTAGTTTCAAATGTTATAGTACAGACTGTAACTATCTACAACATCCTGAAGAGTTCAATAACCACACAGAGCAAATACCAGTTAGGTCATCTTTATCATAGACATGACACTCTAAAATTAATCTAAAATTAAAAGTCTCTACACAATTTTTTTGTTAAATTTAGTTTTAAATTACCAAAGCATTTAAGCTTTTGCAGTTCATTATGGAAAGCGCTCTGCAGAAGGGTAGACCTCAATATCAGAATGTATCTGCTGGAGGCTTTAATCTTCCTCCACTTTATTCACCCTGTCCCAGCCCATAAGTATTTCAGGGCTGCCCTCAGACACGGCCCTTCTTTAGCCTGACCTGTGCTAGACACAAAAAAGATGAGATACGCTGGGACGCAGACACACACCCAGCATCTGCTGCCAAGGCAACAGGAACAGGACATTTCAGATAAAGGAGGGATGATGTTTCAGTCATGCCAACAGCCACCGTTTCCTTCAGGAGAGCCAATTTTGCCAGTAGATCCAGAAGTCATCTAGGATAAACACTTTGCACTTGGCTTACCTTGAGTTTGTCTGACTGAGACAAGGACAAAGTGTGACTTACAGCAATGCTATTTAGAAACTGGAATCTGGGCTCTTCCTTCCATGTGTATGTATATCATGAAGACATTTCTCGTGCCTTCTTCTTACACCATGGCCTAGGAAGACATCATCTGATCCTGAGAGTATGTATCTTCTGCATAACACTGGCACGTATCTTTGGTCTCTTGTGATATTACCTCATTTCAGCACTTTGATCAGGTTTGTGCACTTAGGCAGGTGTTATGCTGAAAGGCAATAGTCTGAATAAAGGTGGCCATTCACAGCCTGTCAATGAAGGTATTTTGCATGCAAAATTAGAAAAGAACAAAAAAAAATATCTGTAGCTGTGGATAAACACATGGGAAAAAAGGGGCAAGTTTAGTTAAATTATTCTTTTATCCTTCTTTTAAATTTCACTAAATGGAATGGGCTGAAACATTTTCTTTCACAGCAAACAACTCTGCTGTGTGATGTTGGGCATGGAAAACTCCTGCTTTTACCTTCCTGCAGGACTACACATTCCAGCAGAGTAGTAGCTGGGAATGTTCTAGGGAACACCAGAGCACAGGAAAGAATCTGTTAATTGTCCTTTGGAAGCCTTTTTATGAACACAGGAAGGGAGTGCCGTGTCCATTTAGAGAGAAATGTATGCGTTTGGAGCACAACACTCTCTATGAGAAGTCACTGGAGTCTGGCAGTGCAGAAAGCCTTATGCAGCCAGCTCACACGGTGTCAGACACTGGTGTTTTTCAGCCTCTCAGATGTCCTCACATTTCATCAGAAAACAAGCAGAAAATCCTCTCTGTGTGCCTCTCTAAATGTACATTAAGTATTGCTGAGGCATGTCTGCTGAAAGACCTCAAACCCTCTGAGCTAAAGCGGCTGCAGAGTGCGAGGGGAGCCATTGCACACAGGCCCCACTACCCGAAACAGGAGACCTGCCTTAAATTGTGTCAGGGGAGGTTAAGATTGGATATTTATGAACATTTCTTCATGGAAAAGGCTGTTAAACACTGGAACAGGCTACCCAATGAAGTGGTTGACTCACCATCCCTGGAGGCATTTAAAAGACACATAGATGTGGCACTTGGGGACATGGTTTTGTGGTGGACTTGGCAGTGCTGGGTTTGTGGTTAGACTTGATGATCTTAAAGGCTTTTTCCAACCAAAATGACTCTATGATTCTAAGATGCTCTCTTCATAACCTTCTGCCATCTCCAGTGTGCCCAAAGACACAAATTTTTACGTTATGGCCATAGAAACGGCAATGGTTGAATACACACATGGTGTATTACAGGACAGGCTACACACTGTCACCACAGGTGATCAAATCTCTAATGGTTAACCAGATTTAGATTGTCTCACACTTCTTAAAACCAGTGATATAAACCATTATAACATTCACCATAAATCTTACTTGCATATTTAGAGATATCAGGCAAAAATGCTACTTACTATGATTATTATGATGATGATTATTATTAGGCAAACTTCTAGCTTGATTTGCAAAATCTGATTTTTTTTTCCTTAAATTTTATTTAACTGGTTAAATGACAATAGTTGATGCACCGCAGAGGAAGCATTTGATTATCTGTTTTAGTAAACCAGCATGGAACATATGAAAAGTTGTAGTGGTTTTGGAAAGACTGAGGCAATGCTATAGGAAATATTTATAAAAGCAAAGTTTGAAAAGTTATTTCCAAAACGTAAGTTACAGTTACTTGATATAAAAAGATTTCAGTGATCCTCTGTCCCTGAAGAGTGTTTAAAAAAAAGAATAAACAAATATACATTTTACCTAAGTATAGTCGTGGTAAGGTGATTTTAGAAAGTTTGGGTTTTTTAAATGAAGCTATAATTCTAAGCAATTTTTAAGAGACTGAAATAGGAATTTCTGGTACTACATGCTTACCCTGTTCTTTTAAATCTACAGAACTACTCAAACTGTCTAAATGTATTAGATTTGGGAAGATAATTTGCTTGACTGGAAATACAATTATATATCTGCATATTCAGGTATTTTATGTCCACTGGCAGTTATTTTTCATCCATGGTGTTTTCATTTTACCTAAGCACTTATTTGGAAGTTTCATTTAGGATAGCAAATAATAAAGGTTAGTGTTAACATTCTTGGCTTTAATGCAAAGGAAATCCTCCTGAAATATATCTCACTGTACCTTGAATAGTCAGGATTTATGTATCCCCATGCCCAAGTTTATATCATCTAAACAGCAAGTGGCTATTCCACTCCACCCTTTCAAAAGCTTTCCAAAAGCTCTCAGCAAGTGAGAGGGTTTTTCCAATATCTTTCCTTTCTTCTTGTATCCAACAAAAGCATTTTAATATTACAGCAGACAAAGCTCCTCTTGTGAACTGGCCTCACTTCCGCAAAACATTAAGCACATGATTAACTTTCAATGCACTTTTTAAATTTAAGCTCAAAATGTATCCCCATATGACAAATATAGCTGATATATCACATATGTGAATGTAAATGCATGCCCAAGTGCTTTACCAAATATGAATGGCTGTCCTGTGTGCTGAAAGATAAGTATGTGCTTAACTGGTTGGACATTTCTAAATATCAGTAGAGTTTTGTTCCCTGTATTTTTTTATTTCTAAACAAATCCCACTAACAAACCATAAAGAGGCTTTAAAAATGAGAGTTCTGGGGGCTTTATGAAAGGTTTCTGTTCATTAAACTTGTAGGATCATGATTTTACAAATACTTGTTAGTTCTTATTTTGGGGGGTTTTATACTACTGAAATGAATTACTTGTATGAAGTACAGTACTTTATGCTGCACTATCTTTGATTGAACTGAACTAAATTACAAGCTTTCCTTTTTCCTTTTTCTTGATTTTTTTATACAGAAAGTGTAATTTAATTTTCTCTTTTTTTTCTTTTTTCCTCTTTCTTTGAATCACTTAAACTATTACTGTAGTGCTTTTACATGTGTTTTTGTCAATGTCAAATTTACCTTTAAAATGAGGCAAATAATGAAAACTCCCTCAGAATGTCATGGGGTTTTAGTTAACTAAAGCTAAGTGTTAGCTTTAGTAGATGCAGGGAGTAGATGCAAAAAGTTACACTCTAACTTTTTTGCAAGTTCAGGTAGCAATTGAGTATGTCAGAGATGATGTACTCAAGCTCTGTAATTATGGTCTACCCTTTCTTTTCCAAAAGTTTCTGCCGATTGTGTGCTCCATGACAAAATTGTTCTGCTATTTTGCACAACAAATACAGCTAGGGCAGGACTTCAGCTGTGGTGACAGTGCTATTATTATTATTTCTGTTACTCTGTTACCATTGCAATACTAGCTATATGCTCCCTTCCTAGCCCGAAACAAAGCGCCCCTTCCTAAACAGGTATAGAGATAATGCAATATACAACCAGATCCTTTCCCTCCTTCCTCAAATCCCACTTCTTTATAAAAAAACTTAGAACTTGAATAGCAGGCAAATAATGAAAAAATGTGCCTAGCATTTGCATGAAATTTATTAAGAGATTGCCTAGGACTTTTTTTTTGTTTATGAGAGTATTCAAAACATCTGTATGTAGATAGAAGAGCATGCAAAACCAAGCAACGAACATTTGCACCTAGGAGTGATGAGAAACCTACAAAAAACTTGGCTTTTTTCAGTTTAATTCTTTTGACATTGTTGATCTATAAAAACCAAGATCTCATAGTACTAGCAGTTTTAGAAAGTTTACACAGGTGTGTTTACAGAAAAAATAGATCATAATAAACTTACCCAAAATCTCTTCGTAATTAGCTGTGAGCTTTACCTGTTGCATGAAATGCAGTCACATATCACCTAAAATATTTTCTCATATCCAGAAGAATTTCCCATAAACCAGATTTATTTTCATCACAGTACATTGAGTCTTGCAATAGAGATGGTTTTGTATGGAGAATTTGTACCTATTGCTACAATAATCAAAATTATTGATACATTTTCACTATCATCTGAATTCCTTCAGGTCAGAGCTGGTTTCTGGTGCCACCAAACCAAAAATAATAAAAAGAAACACAGCTGAAAAATCTCTCGTAAAGCTATAGTTTTATACTTGCATTTCCTTAACCACTTTAACCTACATAAGGGGAATTCCCCACTCCTCAGTTCTATGCATACATTGCCTTTCAGAAGCATCTGATTGGTTTTTTGGCTTCCAGGCTCACCCTAAGTATTCCACCAATTGCATTGCTCAGTCCTTGCCTTGAAGTAAGACATACGCAAGAGTTGCTGCCCCCTTTCACACCATGGAACACTTTTACTGTTGGTGGCTAAAACCATCCCCACTATCTCCCACATCTTCACATCCTCACTGAAGAACCTTCCTTGCTCTCTGTACAGCAGTCCTTATGAGAAGCCCCTTCCTAAGCGCTGGTTTCGTGTTTCAAAATAGGAGGAACCTTCTGACCTTTTCCAGAAGCTCCCAGGCACCAGAGGAGCCATAAGTCACCCAAATCTGGCAGTAAACCTGCCTGCATGTCTACTCTTTCTGCTCTCTCTCCTGTGCTTTCATATTTCATTCTGTCTCTTGGTGGTCACAAATGTATATACTTACCTAACAGCAAAGTCTCTCGTGTGCTCTTGATGAAGAGCCTGGGGTCCCACCCGGAAGGTTTCACTGGCACAGGCACAGAGATGTTAAATAACCACAGACAAGCCACAGGTAAAGGCTTCCGGAGCTCACAGGGTTGTGTGATCCCAGATGTGATTATCTTTAACGTGGCAGTGAGCCACACAAAACAGACACTGCTTTAGTCTGGCCTGCAGCCTGCAATAAGGTGGTGATAAAGCAGGCAGGTATGCAGTCCTGCTCCTGACAGCTTTGGTCCTCCCCACAGGTATCACCCAGACAGTGCAGAGAGGGAATGACAAGGGAAGTCAAAAGAAGGTGACGAATCCCCAGCACTGTTAAGAGCCAGTTAAAATGTTTTCATTTCCAGATGTGATTGATGAGGCTAAGGAAAGGGTCAATGTAAGGATCGCTGTTTTCCTTCATTCTCTGAAGAGGCACAAGATAAATTGCAACCAGGCTGCATTTTTTTTCTGCACTTTACAGCAGTAGTTAATGACCCCAGTAAACAATACATTTAATAACATTATTTGGAGCAACAGTGTGCACCTGTGTTAATTTACGGGTTTTGCAAAAGCAGGGCCAAGGGCTGGCTGCTGGAAAAATGGGAATGAGATCCAGCCACATCTCTCCTGGATAAACTCCTTTCTCACCAGTCTCACCTGGCAGCAGCAGAGCCCTACATGCAGCTGAACATTTTCAAAGGGTTTGCAAATATTTTATTTCTTAGTAAAATCTACTCATCATAATTATTTGATTCATTCTCAATTTTGCCTGTTGTATTTGTCATAAATAAACTACCTAACATTTTTTTAAATGCATTTCAGACACATCCCCTAGCAAATAACACTGTCAAAAGTCTTGCTGGCTTACCCATGGTCTGCTGCTTCTATTACAATGAAATCAATGGAAAAGGCACAGCAGTGTCTTGAGAGACCCTTTATAAGCTGCACAATAAAGTGAAAGGCTTGGATAAGGATGTGCCATTAAAGACTCTGGACTTCAAGCCACATATGTGGCAGATGTGTGTGATTGTACAGAGAATACACAGCAGCTTCTTATTGCCAGTGACCAGAGTGCTGGCATATTAACATGGAACAAGTTCAATAAATGTCAGACCATCTAATTCCCTAATATAACCAGAGTAAATGATTGTTATTTACTGCAATATTGTGACAGTGATAAAATAAAACAGCATATAAACTCAGGTAGGTAGGCACCAAGATGGACTGCAAATTTTCTCTTTGTCAAGTACAGGTATTTTTAAGTGGTTTTTTTTAATATTTAAGTGAATATTTTTAATATTCCTCAAATATCTAAATTTAGGCTCAGGTGTTTATCACACACACATACACACACCAGCTCCGTGCACCTCACTGAGAAAGGTCAATGCACACAAACTGTGCAATGGTTCTCCCACTGGGAAGCAATTGTTGGGATCAGTGGAATGGCCACAATAATCAAGCTCGGGCATTTACAACTGAAACCTATAAATATTAAGAAAAATATTTCAATTTACAATGAAGCGAGGGAAAGACATGCAAAGGAAATCTGTATCTGTAGTTCCCTAAGCAAGCCATCTCTTTTGCTGAGTAGCTCAAGCAGTTTTCACTCTGCATGGATAACCTGCAATTACTTGCTTCATTAGCTATCCTGTTCATTGAATCTGGACACCTGATTCAGAAAAGGATCTTCCATCCTATGAATTAGATCACAAGCCATGTTAAAAGAAACTACTGAATTTCAGACTCACTGCATGCAATTTATGAATTTCCACAAACCAGAGAAAGTTGTTTAAAATAGTTTGACAAACAAATATGAAATAATTAGCAGTCTTGGGGAAAGTCACCAACACTCCATGAAAGTCCAAGAACAGCAGAAGGAACTGACAATTATTTTGTCCAAATACAGAGGTCTGCAGCTTTGTATTTTGGTGACTACTGAGCTTCAAATGGAAGTATAAATTCCAGACAGGATCTTCTAAAAGAAATGCCCACCAAGCACACAGTGTGTCTCAAAGACTGACAACAGTCCATTGCCCTCCTACCTTTTCAAAAACTTCTTTTTTTGGCCAGTACGGGTTTTAAAACAAAACCATTTAAATAGATCCCATGTTCAACTTGGTTTGCAATCCTTCAAGTAGATCTGTCTTTAACTCCCACCCTCCAGAGAAAGCTAGATGGATGCAGTAGACTATGTAGGTAAGATTTAAGTTGGATTTAATTAAGGAAACTCTTAAATAAGCAAGATCCATTCCCTTCCAATGTAAACATGAACTATGTCCTCTCATACAATAGCACTTGCAGCAGGGACTTCCTGTGGATGTTTTGTCAGCATTTTCACATGTTTATGTGCCTGCCTGCGATAGTACAGATTGCTGCAACAGGGCAGGATCTCTTTGCTATAGGCAGAGTGCCCTGTGGCAGTCCCTGCCCAGAGCAGCACATTATAGAGACTCCCAAGAGAGCAGAGCCAGTATGCCCTGTTGGACTGTCCCACCTAAGCAGGTTCACAGCTCTCTAAGGCCAGAAGGGAGTGTTATCATCACACACAAGCGTCACGTTTCTCCTTGTGCGTGCTATCATCACACACAAGCATCACGTTTCTCCTTGTGTGTGCAAAGGAACACTTAAGCAAGACTGGAACAGGACAGCTCTAGAGGAAACAGATATCCTCATTCTTCAGTATTGAATAGAAATGTCAGGCTAGGACTTTGTTTTTCTGACAAAACAAGAGATGATTATCAGTGCTTACAACTCACTCTATAACTTCCACACTGGTCTTATCCATTTTTCTATGATGAGGGAATAAGCTCTCTGTTTATAACTAAACTGCTCCTCACTTTCAGGAGCAGACTTCCTGAAATTTATGAAGATCACTAACAAAAACTCTCACTTCTTCATTCTCATTGAATATTTAAAAGATAATCACAAGAAAACACCCTTCCAATAGTTTGGAGCATTGTCTTGGTTTGGAAAGACAGGTGTCTGCTAAGGAAGGCAGGAGCTTCCCCTGAAATGGAAAAATGTAAACCCCCTCCCTCCGAATTGTTATAAATTTGAAATTAAGGGTCTCTCGGGCAAAAATATGGGAGCAGGAATAACAGTTCTTTATTAGGGAAGAAAATAAAAAGATAAAATAAACAAAGCAGTAAACTAAAACAACACTGACAAAGTCAGAACAGACTGTTGGTCAGGGTGCTGGTAGCAGTCCAATTGGAATTGTGGCTGCAGTCCTCCTGGAGTGTCAGGTGTGGTTCTGTTGGAGCAGGGATCCTGTAGAAAAGGGTGTGGTCTTCCTCTAAAGATGCGGTGGAAGAGGCAGCTGTTCCTCAAGGAAATCCAGTGGTGAAGAAGCCCTGCTGCTGCACCAGAATCTCAAGATTATATCCGGGTAGGAATGCTTGGCTCCGCCCTCTGTAGTTCTTATCAGTCATGCAGTGACATTCAATAGCCTGTTATCAGCAGATGTCTCCTGGAAGGGAGGATTGGTTGTGGAAGAAGTAAGGAAAACTGCCCAATTAACAGAAGACAACTGCCATACAGATGGCAAATAGAATACAATTTGCTTGGCAATCCAGAGCAAGCATTAACTTACTGCAACAATTAACTTATACTGCAAAGTCCTAGAAACCAGAGCTACATAAAGGCTACTGGCTGGTCTCTAGACCTCCCAGGAGCCTTGACACATAAGATTATACTAATTTGTAAGACAGGCATCATTTATGGGAAGACACAGCCATAATATGAACAAGCAGACTGGGCAAAAACAACCATGGCACATGTCTGGGGATCTGTACTGCCAGAGGGCTTGTGGGTGAACTGAAGCCCTTTTGACTCCCCTTTCCTCCCCATTCTGTCCATAAAGCCTTGTGTCCTCAGCTCCGACAGATGCAAAGAACATGAACTTCTGATAAGTACAGCCTCATAGGAGGCTCTGTAACAGATTTATATAAATATATATCTCCCAACCAATCTGGTCTTTGAGATGGCATTTTTCCATACCCCCGAAACACTGTAAGTACATATATGTGTGTATATACTCTCACACAGCTGCATTAGATCACATTTAGAGCATAATATACAATCCCAGACTGGCAGGGGAATTTTTCATCCATCAACAACAAACTCTGGTATTCTATCAGCACTATATTTAAAATAAATCATGTTTGAAGTCTGGTGCATGTCACTGCCACACAACAGAGGATCCAGGGCTGACTCAGCAGCCAAGAATGAAAGACTACTGCTTGTGGGTATAAAGGAGGAGGTTGATTAAAAATATTTGGATGCATGCAAGAAGGGCTAAATTCAGGGAAACATCTAAATCAATAGGCATCAGCTTTCAGCCTCTCTTGGGGAAGGTCAAAAATTACTCTCACCTGTAGGAAAGTAAATTCTGATGAACACTTGCAATATAATGATAAAACTTCAATTCACGTAAATGAAAGTACCTGACTATAAAAAGTAATTGATTACATACTATAAAAGAGAAAAGGCAATTACAGGCACAGAATACAGGAAAATTCTATTATATACAGGATGAAAATTGCTGTACTGTAAATAAGATAAACTCTCATTTATGTATTTATCTAGAGAAGCTCTGGTCTATGATGGCTACCTCAGAAAACCACTGTGCCCTGTGAAGTTGTTGAGTAAGTAAAATGGAATTTACATCCCAGTGAACCAGATAATACAATTTTATCAGTATAAATTCTTTATTTTTTTCCTTGATTATATTATTATTTTTTCAAATTAAAAACCTGATCCTGCAAACATTATCTCTCCTGCCCACAAATCCACTGATGTTTAAACATTTCTAATTTGTGCTTGCTCTTAAATAGTCCAAGATCTTAGTACTTTGATCTGAACATGAGGATTCACAAAATAATTTGAGTAAAACAATTTTTAATCTTTGGGTGACTATCAAAAAATTTAATTTGGACTCCACATTTTTGGGAGGATCACTGGACGTTGCAAATGATACTATGCACTATTCCTCCCTCCTTGAAACCTTTTAACTGGCAGACAGCAAAGTAAAGACCAGTGAATTACAGTCTGTCCTCCTGACCTTTGGGTTAAGCCAAGTCTGCTTTGCAGTATCATCAGCAAAGCAGTCACAGTTTTATTGCCCACCTTCCAAAAGGCTGCTGAGCACTAAAGCTGCACAATGTATTGTATTCAAAGGGCAAATCTGAACACATTAGACAGGTTTCAAATGCACACCCTTACCGCTCACAGCCGACCTGATCCAATGCCCACTGAAGTCACTTGGTATGGTGTTACCCTCTTTTAACCTTGCATAGTTAAAGCAAACATATCCACACCTCAGCCAAATCCCTGTCTTTATAGCCAATGGAAGAAAGTAAGTCCTTTAGGGTGTGTTTCATCTGAGCAGTTTTTGACTTCTACATGAGGATGGAATAAATTTCCCTCCTGGAGCTCCTCTATTTTTCCATTGATTATAAAGTGATCACAGCATGACTCAGATTACTTTATTAATATCTAAAGTTAGGTAAGAGTAACTGGAACCTCTGGCTCATAAAGGTATTTGGTTTTGGCTTTTTTACTCCCTACAAGGTAGCGCCATGGTGCAAGTGTGAATCAGGACATGAAAATTCTTAGTCTCTACGATTGCATCTGTGATGAGGAAGACTTCAAAATATCCTGGAGAAGGAAAGCAGTCTCCAGTTCCTTTCTGAGAAACCCTGAGTACCTTAGTGTGCATCTTCAGGGTTACACAGGTCTCTGGAGATGAACAGCGGGGTGTTTATTTACATGAATTCAAACGTATTAAATGCAAGCTCTGAGTTGCCCTATGCTAGGTCAGAAAGCACAGTGACCCCACTTTACACAGAAGGCACCTTATATGGTCTCATGCAAGCCCCACACACAAGCTCCTCAGCCAGCACCTGTCACAGTGTTTGGGGAAATCTCAAGCAATTGCAGAGTTGTGCCCTAACCCTGTGCCAGGGAGTGTCCAACTTGTCCCTGCATGTGGACGTTTCTGTGTTTTCCGTGCTCCCCAGCAGTACAGTCTGGCAGACTGGATTGATGGGCAGCAGCCAGGATGAGCGTGGCCAGCACAGGGCAAAGAAGGGTACGCAGCAATCACTCAGGGCATGACCGCTTCACAAACTTGATCCAAAGACTGTGAGTGTATAAAAGTCACTCTGGTGTAAACTTGCAAAGTGTCTGTTCTATATAAACAGCTTTCACCGCCCCTGCATTTTCTACTTGCAACATTTCATATGCAATTCTAAGTTGTCATCAGTGTATCAAATATAATTCAGAGACTGGGCACTGAAAGAGGCAGGTAAAAGCCTGTTCCTTTTATTCTAATTATGCTTCTGCTTAAAGTAACTGAAAAACCATATTAAATTATTCAAGAGCAGGGTTAATAATCTTCTACTTTGTTCTGTGAATTGCCAGGAGACACTAAATACAAATTTAACACTGTAACATGAGGCACCCTTTCTCTTCCTTAATATTTTAAGAGTTAATTTGGTTTTCTACTAATTATTTGATTTATTATATTTATTATTGAAATTTACATGTTATGAGAGAAGGATTCTAAGCCAGAAGTTTTGCCTGAGTAAACAGTACAAGTCTGTAGCTTCTGCAAATGAAAAGTTGGCTTGTTTTTTCACAGACATATGTAACATTGTGAATGCAACAAAAACAGTTTTAGAAAAAGGAAATAATATGAAAAGGAAAAGAAAGTGATTGAATTTCCAGTGATGTACTTTCAGGCATTTGCATTAATACTTAATGCTTCCAGCTCTGCTCTCTCAAGAATCCATAAACAAGATAACTGGCTCCTTTATGAAAGAATAACATGGGTCTAAAAGATTATATAATGAGATGCAGCTTCTTTTGCAAAAATTACTGAAACCATAATTGCTAACATAGTACCTGCCCTTAAGAAATGCACATATTTAAATGCATTAATTATAATGTGTTGACTGTATTATCTAAGAAATTGATTTATTTTTATTCCTTCTGAAGATGCTAATCAGATCCTGTGGCAGATTTGTTTGAGTGTACAATTCCCAAGCTTTTATGCTTTAATTTAAAATAAATTCTGAGGTGCAAATTTCATTCTGTTGTTTTCCTTTTTTCTTGTTACTATATTTCCTCCTGTGCTCCCCAATCCATTCTGGAGATGAACTTCCCATTTTTTTAAGTCCTGTTTAGAGATTCTAGACACAAAATCTTCTCTAAGGAAACACAATGACAAACCTTAGATTAATTACTTTTATGATGGTAAAATTCTCAATTAATTACTCAAGTACACTGGTGAACAGGTTTGAATTTTAGCACTGATAATATGAATATATTTTTTTTATACTTGGAAAAGCCATCTCTTAACCTAAAGCTTCATACAGCTCTGCACAGCGTTGAGAGGTCAGCTCTGAACCCCAAGGACAGA
Source organism: Pyrgilauda ruficollis (assembly GCF_017590135.1). Taxonomy (NCBI): domain Eukaryota; kingdom Metazoa; phylum Chordata; class Aves; order Passeriformes; family Passeridae; genus Pyrgilauda; species Pyrgilauda ruficollis. The sequence continues at coordinate 15,889,024 of NW_024525489.1, forward strand.
TTTGTGTGAACACAAAGGCTTCGTTTCTGCATGTGTTTGCATTTGGTCTTGTATTTTATAGCTGCAAAAAATACAAATTAAATAGAACACAGTCTCTGGTTATTTTAGCCATTGTGTTGGATTGATCTATCTAAGATTTATTGTTCTTTTTTTCTGACCCAGTGCATGGGAATGGCCTTACAGTCACACCTGACACATGTAGACCGATCAGAAGGAATTCTGGTATCTGAACCACTAAGATAGATTGGTGCTGTAAAATGGGAAACTAATTCATTTATTCTGTAACAATTATTGAAGCTACATTGTTATTTGCCTTCATTTCATTTCCTGACAATTGCCTTAGACTTTGAATTCTGCACAAAATGTCAGCATCCAAGAGCAAGCAGAAATAACATAGAAATCCAATGCTTAGTAATGTTCATTTTCATTGTGTTAATAATCTGAAAAGAATTATTTAGGTTCATTCAAAAACTTCCACAGCTTTCCATTCTCCTAAGGAACGGCCTTGAGAAGATAAATATACCCTCAATCCCATGGAGAAGACAGATGAAGAGTGGGGTAGCTGGACTAGAGGACTGAGCAATTATCTTACATGAGTAATGCTGGACAAAGAGGCAGACTGGGACTTGTAACTCCATGCTTAAATGTTGGAAATCCTGCTAATGGGAAGGGACTTTGGGAGATTTGCCACAGAAAGGGAAGTTTGCTTCTGTCTTTTCTCCACTCCCTGATATTTTGTTTAACTCATTTTTCTTCTTTCCCAAGGTGAAACAGGTCAGTTCAAAAATCTGTCTGAGTTCAGCACATGAGGGAACTAGCTAATGATTTTGCACCCTTCCCATTCATACAGATCAGGTCAGTGTTTTGAAATATTGACTTGAACAGGAACCTCAGTCTCATGGAAATGGAAACCTCAGGCTTCCATTTACAACCCTGAAGCAGGTACTTACTTTTAGGTGCAATTGTGAGGAGAATGCCTCTTCAGAAGGATTTTGTTTCTGACAAAATCCTGTTACACACTTTTGAAAGAAAGTAGAGCCAGGCTGGGCCTCCTTTCCTTTCTGTCTATTTTTTTTTCTTCTGTTTTATTAATTGTTAAGTTAAATGTGACTTTTGGTCAAGACAGACTAGGCCCACCTAAAAGAAGAAAAGTTGGCTTGGTCCCAGCCCTAGCATGAAGCAGCATCACGAGGGCTTACCTTGGGCTTACCCTGTACCTTGTACCTCTTTCTGCAGAGCAGCATGGCCAACATGGGATTGAAATCAATTGAATTATTCCAGCTTCAGAGCCCCATGTGTGGCAATAATCCAGCTTTCCTCTGCATTTGATGTGGCCCTAGCAGACCACCCTGAGCAGCAGCGTGTACAGACAGGACTTTCTGTGGAAGTTCTCCCCTAGCAGTGCCTGCTCCCCCTCCAGCCACAGCAGCACCAGCCTCTGATTCTGGGGTTGGTTTTGTTTACTGCGGGGAAAAGAGAAGTAAAAAATCCAAAAAAGTCCAAAACTTTTATCAGTGAATCACACTGAACATGCATAGCTGAGGGAAAGGATGGGAGATGGCTGATGATTGTTAATTAAATTCAAGGTGCTCACTACTCAACAAAAGCACTGTAGGAATCCCAAAGGTGACTCTGTGGTATTTCAGAGTGGTTCTGCTGCTGTTGTTGCTCTCAGGGTTTTTTTCTCAAATCCTGAACTGAGATTTTTCTTCTAGAAATGAAAAAGAATTCCTGAGCTAATGTGTTATTGAAGCACTGCAAAACAATACATTCCCTTTACTTCCAAGGCACATTTTGTGTTCAAAATAAAACAGTAACAAAAATAAAATTACTTTTATGCTATTCAGAAGAGGACTTTGTTAGGCAGCCAAGAATTTTCCCTCATTATTTCAGGCTGTCATTGAGCCTTACTTTCGTAATAATAATATTTTTATTACTTTGCATTAATAGGAAACACGAGCCAACACTGTCCAGATATAGCTGAGATGAGTGATCACATCTCCCAGGACTGCACACACAGCTCACAGCACTAGGGACACCCTTGTCTTCCTCAGCACAGAGCACACCACTAGCACTGCAAAGAAATCCCACCACCAGCTCCTGGCATGGCTCAGCAGGAGAGTCCTCAGGGAAGCACACAGGAGCTCCCATCCCAGAAAAAAAAAAATGAGGGGGATCTTCAAAGGAAGCCTCAGGGAAGAGGCACAGATTTAAGAATTTGAGGTGTCCAGGAGATGTCACATGTGCCAACAATCCCTTGAGAGACTTTGGGCATGCCTGTAGTGATTTCCTCACAGAACCTCCTATGTTTTTAGGATATTCTGTTCATTCAGACCCCTCTGTCCTCCGCTTGCACAGCCCTGTGTCCTTCTCCCTCTCATCACCTGTTACAAAGTCCCCATCTGTAGCTGGGTGTGCATGCTTGCTCCAAAGTTTTGCCACCCTTCCACTGTAATCCCATCCCGTTTTGGTCCGGCCATTATTTCAGCACCTGCTTACAGGAATATAACTGATGCCATTGGCTCGTCTAATGAGTTGAAGGATCTGGCAGAAGTTTCCTATTTTTTCTTCCCTTGGTCAGTCTATCAGATAAGAAGTTCATGACACTTTCCTGTCTCAGATCTCTATTTTTGAAGTACTAGAGAACAAAGCATTCCTCAAGTTATTTCAGGAAGTTTCTGCAAGCTGAGAGCAGATTTTCTGCGTTTTCTTTTTTATTATATCTAAACTAGGGATATACACACTCTGTGAATGTTTCCTTCTTTTAAGGAAATACAGGGTGGAGGGGGGTGTTTCTCTGATCTGACAACACCATGCTACATGCTTCATGACTGTGCTCATATTCCTTCCACCCACACCACTGTGTTTATTGTCACCCACCCCACTCCCTGCACTCAACTCTATCAGACTCCACAGAAAGAAGTCCTTCATTTCTCTCAATAAGACAAAAATTCCTACAAATACTTGGCCCAGGTTTTAAACTAGTTACAAAGAGAGCCAGAACCAATTATCACCATATCCATTAAATAATCATTTTAGCAGTAGAAAATCAGGAGAAATCATGCTTTCTCTAGAAAACAAAACAGCCTATCCATCTGCAATCCCTGTTCCAAAGCATGCTTACATCACCATTAGCTAAAGGAAACTACTACCTCACCATAGCCTCCATCTCTTCTCCAATAAAAATGTTAAAGGTATTTGAAAGCAGTTATGACCCCACGTGTGCAAGGTCTCTGATTTCTAATCTTTGATATGCGGGGAGCACTTTATGCTCTTTGTCCCCTTGTAACATTATCCTGCTCTCTGAACGCCCAGACTGAAGGTTGCATTTCTCATGCTTCCACAAGATGAGTCACTCTCCCTATAACCACTCACTGCCACACCATCTACCAGTTCTCTCCATCTCATCCATTAATTAAACTGAATCAAATATTTTCCTTAAAAGAGATTATAAAAATGCCCATTGCCCCACTAAAAGTGGGGACAACTGAGCTACTTGAAACAACTATTAACTTTTGGTATGGTTAATATCAAGTGGTTGCCTGATTTCCAGGCCTCTTTCAAAAGTAAATAGTACATATAGAAAGAGCCAACAAATTGTTGGGATGTTTTTACAGTAAGTATGAGATTCTGAGCTGACACAGATGTCCTGCTAACTAGCCAGAAAATGTGAATGCCCTGACTACTGTAGTGCTATACCAGTGAAAGAATCTGCCTCTACATCTAGTGCTTTGAGGATAATTTGAGACCAAAATCTATTCCCAACTGAAAGAACAAGCTGTGTTCAACCCAGAAATTACAAACAACTATTCCTTCAGTTTAGGCAGTCCATAGGAAATAAATACTTTGCCTTCTGGCTGAGTGCTGTTTGCTCGATACTCTGCTGTCTACCCAAATGGCAAAAATAGATATTCCAGTACCATCTGATACATTTTCTAGGTTACATGCAAAGATGTAGCTTTATCAGCAATTTGGTTTGTAGGTACAAAAACTGTCTCCACAAAGGCTTCTATTAAATACCATCAAGCACAAAGAGATTTGTCACAAGCACCTCAACTACCTACAGATTTTATGAACCAAATCAGTGGACATAAAATCTAATACTTTAGTCCTGGTTAGTATTCTCTTTCTTGTACTTTGCCAGCATATGTCCATTTCCACACAAAGCCCAAAAACTTAGATTCTTATGCCCATCCTTTCCCTCAAACAATTAGAGAGAAAGGATGCATTCTTCTCATTTTACTTCTTCTGTAGCCTCTGGACATGCTAAGACAACTACCCTTAGCTACCATTTGTTTCAGACAAGTACTTTGATATGAACTTCATGGCAACTTCAGAATTTGCAGTAATCTGACACACAGATTATTAATTATAATTTCCACAGTTTATAATGCCTAGGTTTCTTAGGCTGTTAGACACCTTTGCCCATTAACTGGTTTAAAAAGCTCAGTGATTAACTGGCTTAAAAAGCAAAGATATTAGGAACTTCCATAACAGTCAGACTATTCTGTAACTCTCACTACAGGGAAAATAAACTCTTCATTGTATCAGTACCATATATTTTCTCAAATGAATACACTGACTGAACATGTGATGTACACAATGTTTTTTTCTGTTGACAGTTTAGCAGTCAAAGACAGGGCAGGTCTTAGGGGGTCTTTTTTGTTTGAAAACTCTGGTTTTAACCAGAGTTTATGCTTTCTTCAAAGTTATGTTGAGATAACATCTTGCACTTAGTAAATAAGAAAATCCCACTCCATCTCCATCTTATCTTTACATCCTTTGTCACGTCTTGTGGCTGGAGTCCACTTCACTGTGTGCACAGTGTGCATGTGCTCTGATTCCTGCTCCCCCATCTCGCACCACTCAGCATGAAGAAAGGAGTGGCTGGAGGGATGTCCACTTATCAGCCATTGTCAGGAGCTGGCAGTGACAGCAGGCAAGCTAACATCCCAGAAATCTCTTAAACAACTGAACTGCAAGAGAAGAAAGGAATCAAAATAAAATTAGGCTGCAGACAGCAGAAGAGCAAAGACTGGTATTAAAAGTATATGGCCACTTTATTGGCACAAAAATAGATGTTGTAGGAGTGCCATGTGTTTCTGTGCATAGAAGTAATTAATTGATAAATTGGGATTGTTCAGTATTCAAAAACATTTTTTCAAAGTTTTACAAACTAAAAAGTCAAATAGTGTGTGTTGAAAATATTTTGTATTTTCTGTCTGTGTATTTCATGTCACTGTCTATTAGTATTTCTTTCAGGCATATGCACTGGCCTACAAATTATTCTAACTTCTATTAAAAATGTTATCATGAAACATTGACTCTCAGCAGTGCTTTAAAAGAATATGCAAATATATCCGTCTTCACTCTCCTGAATATTGAGCAACTAGTTGGCTAATCTTCCACTTCCTTAAAGTAAACTGAACGATACCTTTTAAAGAGAATTAAATTAAGCTTTCTGCCGAGAATTGAGGTGTTCAATAGTGGCAGAGTTAGGTATAGATATCTTTCAAATAGTGTGCGAAGGAAGATACTACTCCCATTGTATTTCAGTGTTATGCTATTATTAAAAAAATCTCTAGCACAGTTTTAAGCAGATTTAAGGTTCCTTAAAGGTGGGGAAGTCACCACAAAGCAACTAAGAACCATGCAGTGAATCCCTGTTCCATGCCCCAGGGCATTAACTAAATTATTTGTCTTTGTGGCAGGAGAGTGTGAGGACAATGGGAAGAGCTGAGCAGTCCCCTCCAGGAAGGGATGTTAAAGAGCAACTTAGGCTGTACCCATAAGCAGTGAGAGTTTGTACATGCTGTTTCCCTGCAGGGAGGTGCAAGACACTGCCTGAGGGCCTTTTTGCAGCTTTAGACTTGTTTCCACCACCCTGATGTGTCAGAGATGAGAAGCAGTAAACCATCAACCCCACCCCTGGAGTAGGTCATCATATTTATAACCTCCATATGTGCACACACTGACCCACCTCAATTCCTACTTTTGCTCTTCTGCAGTGCCATGTGCCTTTGCCAGATAAAACAATATGAAAGAAAATCCCACAACTGCATATACATTTTTCTTTAAACAAGTCCAAACCTGTCTTCAACTCCTGACTCACCCTAACTCACCTAAGCCATGGGGTAGTCCTTGCTTGGGGTGAGCTTTTGGCATCCTGGAGCTCAGCAAGTGGGAAACCCTATACACAAGCCCCTGGGGGATCATTCCATGTACTGCTCCCTTGAAAGGAGCAGATAGAGTTGTTCCCACTACCACCTCATCCTGGCTTTATCTGTAGCTGGATATGCACAGCACTTTGCTGTCCCATCTGGTCAGCTTTAGCCAGAGATTTCAGCTTGTTCTAAGGGGCACCACACACTGCAGCAAGGTGCTACAAGAGAAGAAAGAGAGTGAGGAGGAGGCAGCAAAAGGTTGGAAGGACAGACCCAGCTCTTCCAGTGGCTCTGTGTTCAGCCAAGGGGAGCCCCATGCTCTTGGGGTGCAAACTCAGTTGCCTTCGGGACTTCATGACTACCTGGGACAATGCAGCCATTCTTCAGAGGAGCCCACCTCCAGGAGCTGAGCAACTGCAGGGCAAGATTCATCCCTCCATGATCAGGGATAAAGCAGCACATCTTGCAGTCTTTCCATTATTTTTCCTGTTAAGGATTTGTCTTAAATCCTTACACAGTGTCAGCCATGTAAACTTCACTGTAGCATCTCCTGTTAAATCTTCATTGTTATGATGGGAGGGACAACTAAACTCCAAATGGATTTTGAAGCATTTCATTTAGCTAAGAGTGGCTTACTGCAGTCCTAATGTATTAATTTCATATGCTGAGCTTTATGTTAGAGTGACAAGATAAACAGTTTCAGAAAAACATTTTTCAGTAATTCATAAACAAAAACCCCAGCAATGGTCCAGCTGAGAAATATTTTTCTCATAAAAAAGTGTGATGCATCTAAAATATGTGTTGACCATCAATGCAATCTGTAGGTAAACAAAAAATCTGAGTATTTCATTATTCGCACTTGTCTATACTTGATATTAACATAACACACAGTAAATGAGAACAGACAGTCAATTTGTTTTATACATAAACAATATTTGAAAATATAGATGCATTACCAGCAATTCTTAGCTTATTATTCTAAAAAGATTTTGTAAATCGCTCTCTTTAATATACTACCACAATTTTTATAAATTGCTCTATTAACACAATTTATGGAGATTGTGTCATGCAGATTGTTAGTAAATTGAGTCTGTTTTTCTCATCTATTTCCATTTTTCTTTGCACGGGCACAATTCAGCAAAAATACAAGGGTCAGATTCTTCTCTCTATTACACCAGACAGTGTCTGAGTTACTACAGTGGCCTCATTTTAAGAAAGTGAAACCTAGATCCTGATTTTCCATGTTCTAAATTCCATGAAAGAAAATGAGATTATTCAAAATGTTTCTGCAGCTGAGATGAAATTAGTTTACCCATTACTAACAGGATGCTCAAGTATTTCTTTTTTCTGTCTTACCACAGTATTAGGCTAGACAGTAAATTCTAATTTCATTTAAAATAATGTGGTTTAATTGCCCATAGAATTATTATCACTTAACCAAGTTTTGAGCAAACTATCAATGGTGGGGTGGGGGGGAAAAAGCACATGTAAGAAATTAGCAAAGCGTATAGAAAAGGGAAAAAATGTCGAAATTATCCACACTTTAGGCTGACTTCCAAAGGCTCTGGTAGAAATTCCCCTTGCACGCAAACCTGAATGAAGCTTCTTTCATTAGACTTTTTTCTCTATCATAAATAATATGCGCCACATTTCTGAAGACATGCATTCCAGAGGATGCAACATCCCATTGCAAACAACTTAATCCCAAATATTTGGAAAATGTGGGGCTAGATCTTGAGAGCTTTCAAAGAAAAAAAAAGGAATCCCATGGGGTTTTCAATAAGTTTTGTGCAAAATCTTCAATATTTCCATTCTAAGAACAATATCCTGGGATCTCCCAAGAAACACCACAAAATACTTTAATGCTTAGAGGACTTAAGGAGTAAGAATCATGGATAAACTGAAAGAATATGAAGGGGAGCCAGTCACCCCAAAGGCGGGGGGGGGGGGGGGGGGGGGGTTTTCCCCGGAGCAGGTCAGTCTGCGTTTGTCT